>NC_141143.1:159691904-159998154 GCF_053477565.2 Lygodium microphyllum
AGATGCTGCTTGGCTATGGATGCCAAGGTAAACAATGAAAAGAAGAAGTGGGAGATGAGGCCATAGACTTCACCTGGACTGAGCTCAAGATGAGTTAATGGAAATGAAAGTGAGTGTTGGGATAAAGGGCAGTGCCCGTGTTTGCCCGTAAGGGCTAGGTTGTACATAGTACATATACCTATCTAAAATCATTATTGAGGTACACTCTTCAGTACCACAAATCATGTGTCTCTATCTCTTCTCTCTCTCTCAACCTACATCTCTACACATAAGATCCATTGCAATTGCCTCAACAAACTAGTATCAGAACTTGGTTTAGGCAATCAGGAGCTTGGCATTTCTTTATTAGGTGAAGGAGCTTGAAGTTGAAGAAGAGTTCATTGTGAAGAGTATGTGTGCACGGTAGCAAGGTTTGAAAATTTCTATTGAAGCTTGAAGCTTCCCTCTTCATTTGAGTTTGTTGGCAGCCATCGTTGGCCACTTGGGAACCCTACCCATCATCTCCAACACTTGGACCAACATTTTAATCCTTTCAAGTCTAAAGGTGCCATCATCATGGGTATGTAGATCTAGTTTTCAACATGCTCAGGACCTACAACAGCTACTTCTCTTAATTCGGCATCATGCTTGTGCTCCAGAATTTGCATCTAATGCTTATCATTGAGCATTTAAGTGTAGTATTACATTTGGGAGTGATATACATTCAGCTTCAAGTCTAAAATACATAGTATTCAGATCTGTAATAAACAGGGAAGCACCTGCTCTCTTGAGAGTGATGCTCATTTTATGGCTATTGGATATCTTGATGTTGGATGCTTTGGAAATCATGTGGCATTGTCTTGAGGCCATTATGAGCTAAACTTGGCAAGGATTTGACTCAATTTGCAGACATGCTTGTGGCTGGAATACACAGTCCATAGCTTGCAATTTAGAGGTAGCTCTTTGTCCTTTAATGACATTGGTGGTCCTTGGACATGCATGTTGATGTGTATACATGCTCAAGTGATGTCAAGACACTGAGGAATGGTATTCCTATGTATTGAAGTACATTTGGGCTCATTTTGATTGAGATTTCACTAAGTTTTGATAGAGATTTGGTTGCTGGAATAACAGGGCTGAATGACTGTAGTGGCGATCAATGGCTACCTCTCACATAGCCAACATGCCATCCATCTCTACGGGTGTAGTGAGATTACCTCCATGCCCGATCGAGTTACCTCCTCTCTCGAGCACTCCGGTAGCTCCACAATCCAAGTGCAGGCTTCCAACAAGATCCACCCTCAAGCTCCACACTCCAAGCTCCATTTCCACGAGCAAGATAAGAGAAGAGAAGAGAAGAGAAGAAGAGAGGAGAAGATGGAGAGCTTCTCCTCCATGATCCCTCACCCTCACACACACACTTCCTCACACTCTCACACTCCCTCTCTCAATCACAAGCTCAAGTAAGCAAGAAGAAGAAGAACAAGAAGAGGAGGAGAGCTACTTTTGGCCACACACAAGAATGAGCTTCTCATTCACTTTTCAACTTTATATACAAAACCCTAAATCCCTTTTGGGTGGTCATCCCGTATCCCCTTTTTTACATGGTCGGGGCTGTGGCCTAGGCCCTTTTTCCCATTGTCCTCCCATCTTCCTAGCTTCCTTCCTACTACCCATCTACTTTTACAAATTGCACGGGTGAGAGCTCGGCACTCTTAAAATAAATCACGGTGCATCCTACGCCTTTTTTACAAAAGTATTGACTTGCACTTTTTCTCGTACGCCTTTCTCCTTGATTTAGGACTTTTTTGCACTTCTTATGTTTCCGAATTCTTATTGGTGTGCCTTCATCATTCTGTTTCAGTTTTTCCTTGGCCTTGTTTTTTGCTTTAGATTTTTCAGATTTTCCACCTTTTTGATTTGAGGGTTAACATTACACCCTCCTAGACGAGTGCCAGTCCTGTGGCACTCATCATCATAGGTAGTAGACTTTGGCAAGTACCAAAGACTTGGGTGAAAGGGACAATTGTGGTTTATCGTGGAGGAGTTTTGGTGGTGGGGTGGATGAAGGTCATTTGGGGCATGTGGTTGGTGGTTGGTTGGTGGTAGGGTTGGTTGTTGTTGGGAGTTGCACTCCTAGGTTGGCACAGGTGTTGGTGTTCTGGGGACTTTGCAGTCGAGAATTCTTGGTGGGCTTGCATGATGATAAAGGATAATAATTCAGAGTTGGGTGTTGATGAAGGGCAAACAACACTTTCATTGGAGTCCTCAAAACTTGCAATTGAAAACCTCTCATATGTGGTCTCTCCCTAGGGGTAGTGCTAGTTTTCTTATCGTGCACAAGACATAGTTTGATTAGTTTTGGAGACATGTCGAACTCTAAGTGAGCCGAGAGTATTGTCTTGCACTTGAGGACCCAAACTATGTATAGATTGTGGTGCAAATATTATGTGAGTGCACATGCATACTTAGATATTATGTAGTTAGAAGACTACTGGTCTGGTTCCTTGTAGCAATGGGCAGATGAAGCAAGGGTTTGATGGGGTGGGAAAAATTATCGATATTGAGGAGAAGTACACTTGAAGGCTTGTTGAGACATCATTTGTGATTTTGAAAACACGATGTAGCATAATTGAGCTCATTGATGCCTTAGCTTTTTGTTTCTGGTGGCTACATGTAGTGGTTGAAGAGTACGTTGTACTTTCCATTGTCTTCCATGCCTTGCTTACCACTGTTGATTGCAATGGCACTAAGATGGAGTGCAAAAAAGAATTGTGCAAATGGTTTAGGGTGACAGGTCTAACCATAGGTGAGACGAGCTCCCTAGGTATGTCCTTCCCCCTGGATGTGCCCTGGGCAATTGTGGGTGATGTGTAAAGGGCTAGGGGACTAGGGACGGAGCAAGCCGACCAAGGTCACTGGACGTACCTATTTGAGGACCCCTAGGTGTTGTGCTGTGATCGTGGGTGCTTCTTTTATTTTTTCTTTTTTTCTCTATCTCTTTTTTGTTTTGGTTTCTTTTGTGTGGATAAAATGAATGCAACCATTGCAGTACGTTGAGGCTTATCAGCCTTTCATTTGGATTGAGAAATGTGGAGATCCAAAGGCTATGAAAAATGGATGTTGCAAAGATGATTGTGTTACTAGTCTTGATGCTAGAGGAACAGTTGTTGAGATGGAGAGATACACTTTAGATTTTTCAAACCTCTCTGTAACATGTGAGACATCGGTACAATTGAGGTAGCACGTGCAATGAGCCGGATGTATACTTTGGCCAAAAAAGAGAGAGTAGCTAATGACCATGCACTAGGTCATGCTCAAATGCAATGTGTGCTTTCTGTAGGGGTGATTTTCTCATCTAGCAAGCAGGGATTTTGTCATGGCTCTTTATTCTTGGCATTTCTGTTGCTTTCTCCGTAATGGCTATTTGTGGGGTTGGTGATCTTGTGGTGACTTGGACATTGAACGCTTTCATTCAAAGACTTGCTTGTGAGAGTACATGCATGTCATATGCTACAACCATAATGAGCAGGTGCAACTCAAAGAGACATCACTTATATGAATCCCATGGTGTTGACTTCGATGCATATCACCTGCACTTAATTATCATTGCTTGTGTGTGTGTGTGCTGGCTTTACATTTTTGGTATTATCTATACATAGCCACAAAACTCATTGTTTGTTTATGTACACATTTATGGATCCATGTCACTTCATGAGGATAAAAACCAATTGTAGAACTCATGATTGTATTAGAGTGTGGCACATGCATCTAGTACTCATGGCAGCTTACTCAATAACAATAGATATTTTGCAACATCGAGTAGCATGGTACCTTGTGTGAGTCTACTTGCAACATGTAGCTCCTCCTCAGTGAGAACCTTATCAGCTAGAGAGTTCTCTTGGCTAGTTCTAGCTAAATCCATACCCTGAATGGCCATCAATACTCGAAAGGAAGTTGGCACCACATAGGTTGGGTCTCTTTGAGATTGCCATTTAGCCAATTGCTCCTCTAAGACCGTCATAATCTAGTGGGCTCCCAGTTCGGCCATTGTAATGCAGTTTTCAAACCAACTTTTTTCAAATTTAATTTGACCCTCTGATTGTTGCTTTAGTTGCTCTATCTCTAAGAGATTTGGTTGGCAGAGCACGTCATTGAATGTCACAGTTAGGCGTAGTTCTTCGGCTTCCTCGTCAGAGATGAGTGGCATGCGTTCATGCAAGAGCTTGTCATAATGATCATCAAGAAATTCTTGCTCTTCCCAGGATAAGGGAAATGGCAAGTTTTCTTCAAGCTTCTCCCTAGGGAATGTGGCCATGTCTACAAAGACATAGATACGTGCAAATACCTTGAGTTTAGCATCCATCTCAGTCAAACACTCTATGACACTTCTACGTTCTATGAAGGCTTGCTTAATTGCTATCTCCTATAAGATTCTTGGAGTTTTTCTAGGCTTAAGCATAGCTAGGGGGTCGGGCCTAGATGAGCAAGATTGGTCAATGCTAGGATTGCTTATAGTCTCAAGGTTTTGGTGTTTTTCCTAAGGTTTTGTTGTTATTGTGTCATGGCTCTCCTCGGATGTGACTGGTATAGTCTTGTCACCTTGTTGTGATAGTGTTGTATCCACTCTTGGTTGGTCAAAGCGAGTTCTGTTGTTGATGGATTGAGTGTTGCAAACAACCATTGATGCTAATGGTTGCTTTGATTTTTTAAAACACATGCATGCATCTGAGGTTTCACTGTTGTTAAAAGAGATGGCAATGGGCTCATTAATGAATGGGCTTGATGTTTTATTCCTCAGTTCTTCAGTGCTCTTGGTCTCGATCTTCCTGGCATCCACCACCACATGCAACTGCTATTGTTTTCATTGTTTTGTCCTCTTTTTCTTGGGAAATTGTGGTGTCTCCTTTAAGGACTCTGGACCTTGAACTTGGTCAATTGTTGATGTGTTTGTTTGGGCCTTAGCATTCTCTTTCTCTAGTGTGTCCTTATGGGACATGGCTGCAGCCTGCCGAATAGCCTTGCTAGGTTGTGAGGGTACAATTGCCTCTCTTTTTGGAGAGTCTAGCTCTTCAGCTAATTCCCCTCTGTTTATCTCCTCAAGCCTAAGCTTTTGATGCTTTGGAAGTGCTAGAGTTGTCAAGGATGTTGGTTGCGACACCTCCTCCACAGGTGAACTGCTAAGGACACGTTCTGCAAGGGGCATTGTCACGGCCAAGGGCTGTGATTGCTATGATCCCTGATTGGAAGTAGTAGTAGCTAATTCAGTGGATTGGCTACTATTGGTGGATTGTAGTGTCAAGTCCTTAGGCTGATCGAAAGTGGTCGTGTCTTTTGTTGCCCTTTGAGAATTCACTTGTGTAGATCAAGAATCAATTGAGCAAGCCACGGTGGATTGCATAGGCATATCCTTGGGTCGAGAGCTATGGGTGGTGTCATGTTCCACCTCTTGGACATTTGGAAGCTTAGGTGGAGGTAGAGATTAGGATTGAGTAGTCACACTTGACGACTGCTGTTGTGCGTCCTATGTCCATTTACAAAAAGAGGGTGTAGGAGATCTAGGATTCTTAGGTTGACTTGGCACTGTGGCTGAAAGATTTGCTCGTGGGTGGCTGCTAGATGATTATGCCATTTGCTTTGTGTAGCAATCAACCTTCTTATGAGCAGCGTTGTGCCTGTGGTGCTCATTATCCTCTTGGGAAGTGAAAAGCTCCTTGAGCACTAGTGGTCTTTGTGCATGCTCAATGTTTACATTTGACATATGCTTATTAAGCATGCTAGACTGAGGCTCTTCCTTTCGGATACTCATGTTTGGTTTCTTGCCCCAAGACCTAGAGTTTCTCTTAGATTTCCTCCAATGCTTCTAATGTAGCAATGCTTTGGATATCCATCGCGGCTTTGTGCTGGCTCTCTTTCGATACCTTCCTCTATAAGGCTTAGCTTCTTTTGTGGTCTTCTATGATATTTGTAAGGCCAAAGCCTGTCCTTGGCATTGTCTCATGACCTTCTTGTTTCAAGCCTAGCCTCACTCACTAGTTCTCTCTGTTCAACATGCGCTTGTAGCAACTCTTTCAACAAGTCCTTGCTCTCATCACTAGGCTTGTTTGGCATGTCAAAATGCTCCTTGTCTTTCCCTCAAGGTTTGATGAGGTCACCCTTACTAAAGGTTGTGATTATCCTCACACCCGGTAGTGTCAAGTGTATCCTCTACGTTATGTAGTCAGCCTCACACTTTGTTGCCCTTTTGAAGGGTCATCCTAGGAGGGTTTCCTTTCCACAACTAGCGCTATTTGGAGGAACATGGAATAGGATAGGCAAGCTTTCAACTTCAATAGTTACCAGGATTTTGCACTTTCCTATGAGTGCTTGTGGGTGTCCCCTGTACGGACTAAGAGTTGCATTAGTCGGTGTGAGCTCTGGTTGGCCTAGTAGGGTCCATGCTTCATAGGTCAAGATATTAAAATTTGCTCCTTCATCGATTAGAGCATCGACACTATGCTCTCTTTTTGCGGTGAGTTTGACCCTAAGATAAGCAGGTGGTACTATGTCTTCATCTTCCCGGTCTTGGGTTATAAATTCAAGCCTTCTGATACATGCCTTTGAGTCCCCAACTGCATGACCAGATGTGGATTCTCCAATGATGTCTTGGGTCATTTGTGCAATACCATTCAAGGTGCATCTATCGTTAGGACTGTCATGTCTAATCATCCTCGGAGTTGTAGCTTGATGTTGCTGTATTCCTCTTTTGACTAGATGCAATCTAAACGCCACCTATACATGTTCTTATGGTATGGATTTTTTTCCCTTGTTGGCTAGATTGACCCATTGAGGTTCTAGGGTCTCTGTTTGTCTTTGTTTGGGTATGGGGTTTTGGTTGGTGTTTTGCAAGTGAGAGTCTATGCTCATGCAGTGCCATTACTACAATAGGATCTAATTTGCAGGACATGTCACAGCACGCATTTTCTCTCCAACCTACTTGGGGGAGGTGCGGAGGGGGCGGGGCACCCTTTGTGGGGGTCCAGGGGGGCAGTTCCCTTGGCTCATAGGGCCGTTACACTAAATACCATACACAATTTGAAGGACCATTCATAGCCAAATTTTGAACTACTTACTCTAGATTTCAACCTAGTGATAGATCTATGATGTGCTTTTGACTTTATATGGTCTCTAGGTCACTTTCAAGGTGTACAAGTTAAAAATTTGACCAAATCCGAATTCGTCTCAACTAACAAATCCGAATTGTAGGGGCCGAATGCTCGATTCGGTCGACAGTCCCGATCTAAGGGCCGAGGGCTGAGTCTAGTGGGCCAAATACATGTGGTTTGAAGGGTGAATTCGGCTGGATCTAAGGGCCGAGTGGTCTGAGGGCTGAGTGGGCCGAGTGGTCCGAGGGCTGAGTGGAAAGGGCAGAGTGGTCCAAGGGTCGAGTGTCTGAAGGCCGAGTGGAAAGGGCCGAGGGACGAATATTAAGTTTGTCTGAGTAGTCGATGCGGACGAGCCGAGTAGAGGGCGTCCGAGTAAGATGGGCCGAATGGGTGATTTGGCCTGGGTAAGGGCCGATTTTGGGACTCGGCCCACAATCAATGTCACTCAGATGGGCCGAACGCGGTGCGATTTTGGTCGGTGCAACATCAAATCACTTGAATCACACGATTTAGGTCACGCCTATCACAGGCACCTCCAAATCAAAGCTATGGGTAGAGGAGAAGAGTTGTATACCTGGAATAACAAATAAACTCCAAAATGTAAATTAGCAAGCAAGTCAAACTCTCTTGCCTTGTTATGATAGTAGAAACCCCAATGCTTGTTTTTCTTCTTTTTCTTTGTTTTTTCCTACCCTAATGCATCCAAATCACAAAGCGATATACCTACACTACTCCAACATACTTTTCCAAATCCAAAAAACCAAAAACCTACTTGCTAAGGAGATCGAATACCTCTTCAAACTCCCTCAATTTCCTACCTATCTACCTCAAGCACCGGTTTGGGAAAAATCCTACTTTAATGCTCGATTCAAAGTGTGCAAGCGCTCAAGGCTTGAATCTGCTAGTCCCGAAAACAGAACCAAAATGTAGTGGGCGATCAACCGCCAAGACCCACGGACCGCTTATTGCTTCAAGCGTTCGAAGGGAAGCACTAATGGCTACCTCTCACATAGCTGACATGCCATCCATCTCTACGAGTGTAGTGAGCATACCTCCATGCCCGATCGAGTTACCTCCTCTCCCAAGCACTCCGGTAGCTCCACCATCCAAGTGCAAGCTTCCAACAAGCTCCATCATTAAGCTCCACACTCCAAGCTCCATTTTCTCAAGCAAGAGAAGAGAAGAGAAGAGAAGAGAAGAGAAGAGAAGAGAAGAGAAGAAGAGAGGAGAAGATGGAGGGATTCTCCTCCATGGTCCCTCACCCTCACACACTCACTCTCTCACACTCTCACACTCCCTCTTTCAATAACAAGCTCAAGCAATCGAGAAGAAGAAGAAGAAGAAGAAGAGGAGAGTTACTTTTGGCCACACACAAGAATGAGCTTCTCATTCACTTTTCAAATTTATATGCAAAACCCTAAATCCCTTTTTTCCATTGTCCTCCCATCTTCCTAGCTTCCTTCCTACCGCCCATCTACTTTTACAAATTGCAGGGGTGAGAGATCGGCACTCTTAAAATAAATCATGGTGCATCCTGCGCCTTTTTTACAAAAGTATTGACTTGCACTTTTTCTCATGTGCCTTTCTCCTTGATTAATGACTTTTCTGCACTTCTTATGTTTCCAAATTCTTCTTGGCATGCCTTCATCTTCTATTTCAGTTTTGCCTTGGCATTGTCTTCTGCTTTAGATTTTCTAGATTTTCCACCTTGTTCATTTGAGGGTTAACAATGACATTTTAAATGTGTATGTGTTATGTCCTGCTTCTAGACTTGGTCTCGAGCATTCTATACCATGTATTCATGCTTATGGTTGATATGTTATATGCTTGGATTTGATTCGTGAATGCATTTGAGCAATGATTAGAGCTCATTTTTGGATCATCTTTACCTATAGGTCTACTGTTGTACATTCAAGATAGTTTCTTGAATTGCACAACCACCTGTATTATTAAGAATTTTTGGATTGCACTCCTAAATTGCAAGACAGCCACCTGTATTGTCAAGAATGTTCGAACTGCACTCTTGAATTGCAGGACAACCACCTATATTGTTAGGAATTTTAGGATTGCACTCTATTTTTGTCAGGAAATTGGTATGTTTATTGTCATTGAATACTTTTGAGGCATTTTGGGAAATGAACTGATGTATGTTCTTGTTGTACATACCTGGGGATATTCCTAACATACTACTGAGTGGATTTTGGAGCTTCCATTGCTTGGCATTAGTTGTCATTTACTGCCATACAATTATTTGGTTGTGAATCATGGCTAGCAGTAGTGACAATCATCTTATGCATATCAAGAAGCTTGAAGGAGCACACAACTTTGCAATTTGGCAAAAGCAATGCTATAATATCTTGTTGTAGAAGAAGTAAGCAAAGCCAATTAAAGTAAAGGAAACAAAACCAGCTGATGTAGAGCAGGACAACTGGGACGGGATGAATGAGCTTGCATGCTCCACCATTGAGCTATCAATTTTTTATGCCTACTATTTAACATTGAAGGGTTGGATTTTGCTTGTGATATTTGGAAGCAGCTGGAAGAGTTGTATGCCCAAAAGAGTGCTACAAGCAAAGTCTACTGGCTAAATAAACTCATGGATTTATTTATGAAATAGGGTATTGTAATGTCTACTCACCTTAGTGAGTTTAACTCCATTTTCAGCCAGCTTTCTACTTTGAAGTTCAATATTGATGATGAGTTCAAAGCTACGTTCTTACTTTGCACTCTACCAAAGAGCTAGGATACCTTCACGATTGCTATGAACAATTCTAATGCTATGCTTTTTTATGCTAATGTAGAGAGTGCTCTACTCATGGAAGAAATGAATTGGCAGAACAATGCATCTAGTAAGTCTTCCAATGCTTTGCATACTAGAGGCAGATCACAGCGGAAAGGAAAATTTGATAGCAAGGGACGTAGTAAATCATGTGGTAAGGATGTTGAATGCCATCACTGTGGCAAGAAGGGTCACTACAAACATGACTGCTATAAATGGAAGAAAGAGAAAGGGAAGGGCAAGAAGACAAATGATAGTAAGGAAGAGAAGAAAGAGAGTTAGCTTGCTAAGAAGAGTAGTGTAAAGATTAAAGAGGTGAATGTAGTCAGCCATGAGAGCAACAGTGGGAATGATGTACTCTTTGTCTCTTCATGTTTCAGTGCGCATGCTTTGATAGCCGATACTACAGATGATGACATGCACACTTGGATTTTGGATTCAGGTGCCTCTTTTCATGTGACCTCTCACCATGAGTGGTTTATAGACTATACATGAAGTCAACATGGTGTTGTCCATCTTGGGGACAAGTACGCATGTGACATTGCAAGGATCGGAAGTGTGCAACTGTAGTTTTAGCATGGATCTGTCTTCGCTCTATAGAATGTAAGGCATGTACTCAAGGGGGTCACTCATGAATATATGTATATATAACGTGAGTTCAAAATAAGGGGTTTTTAAAACACCAATTTTATATATTTTTTACATATAGAAGGGTGTCATATAAAGGGGTTACTTACAGATTGAATAGAAAAGGGTTGTGTTTTATTCAAGAAAAATTCATAGATTAGGATATTTATAAATAGGCCATGAACGCATGTTATATAGAGCATATATATATAGTGAACCCCCCGAGGGCATGTACCACAACTCAAAAAGAGCTTGATTAGTATTGGGACAGCTAGATGAAAATGGATTTCATGCCACCTTTGGTGATGGGAAATGGAAGATCTGTAAGGGATCTTGGGTTATTTCCAGATGTCGCAAGAGTGAAACTTTGTATCCACTTCATGTATCTAGTGTGTGTGACATGTTGTCGCTATGACCGATCGGTCAAGTGTTTCCTTGTGGCATGGTTGGTTGGGACACATGAGTCAAACAATAATGAAAGTACTCTCTCATTTGGGTTATTTGACTTATCTTCATTATGTTGATTTTGAGCACTGTGATCATTGTGTTTATGATAAGTATGCACCGACATCTCACAAAAAGTCTCTTTCACTGAAATCTTTGCCTCTAGAGTTAGTACATTCCGATGTATGTCAGATGTCAGCAGGGTTATCTCTAGGAGGAAAGAAATACTTTGTCACATTTGTCGATGATGCTACTCGGAAGGTATGGGTTTACCCTATTCGTAGCAAGGACGAAGTGCTTGAAAAGTTTCAAAAATTCTTGGCATTGGTTGAGAATCAAACTGATAAAACACTTAATTGTCTTTGCTTTGACAACGTTGGGAGTATGTATCCAAAGCCTTTCAAGCATTTTGTGACAACAAGGGGATAAAGAGGGAGCTCATTGCCCCTCATAATCCACCCCAAATTTGAATTGTAGAGCACATGAATTGGACCATACAAGACAAGGTCCATACAATGTTGTCTCATGTTGCATTACCCCATGGCTTTTGGGCAGAGGCTGTTATGGTACTTGGAGCCCCAAGAGGAACACCAAGGAAAAGGGAATTCTCTTGCAAGAAAATCTATCTTATAACATCAACAAGCTTGTTTATTAGGTTTCATATGATCACAATGAAGAAAAGAACACCAGGCACAACAAATCTTCATACAGCATCATGTAGATCTCCCACGGATTTGATAGAATCAACCATATTCTTCAATATCTTCGCAAAATTCATCAATAGAACAAAGAAAGCAAAGGAATACACCATCTTTGAATGGAAATACATCACATAGTATTCATCTTCAATATCTTCATAGTCTTCTCTCTCAATCTCTCATATACAATCACTCTGTTTTTGTAAAATTGGCTATCTCTGACTCTCTCTCTCTCTCTCTCTCTCTCTCACAATAATACATCATATCCTCACTACAATCTCTCAAAATCACTCTCAATAATACTTCTTAGGTCATGGATACCCCTCCCAAGAGGTATGTCTGATATGAAGAGTCACCAGAGCCACTACAGTGTCCTTTCATAGCTCACTACTATCACTTCACTCTAGTCTTCACTTGAGTCTTCAGCAGCTACTTCTTTCACTTCTTTCAGCTCTTTTGCACTTGTATTCACCTCTTTCCAAGGCTAGAAAACTTTCCCAAGCTACACTCTCATCCATCAGAACACATACAGAAGCATACAGAACAGTCACAGAACAGTACCAGAACAGCTACAGTACAAAACAGAACAGAACAGAGACAGAGGCTCTATAGAAGACCTACAGAAGGTTACAGAAGGTCATCAAAACCACATGACTCATACTCAAACCATTCCAAACTCTCAAAAACTATTCAATAAGCTTTCACAGCATCTCAATATTCATCAATCAATACTCCATCCCTCCTTACAGAAGACAATCAGAACAAAACAGAACAAAACAGAAGGTATACAGAAGGTATACAGAACCAATCAGAACCTATCAGAACATCACAGAACCACTAATAAACATCATGAACTTCCAAAACACAATCAATATCATCCAAAACACTCTCAAGCCACTTCCAAACCAATCAATCATCTCATAAAATCAACCATTCAGCTCTCAAAATCAACAAAAAACAGCCAAAAAACAAGTCATTTCAACACTCAACATATCCCCACACTTAATAAGGAAGCATCCTCGCGACCCAGGAAAAAGGGAATACAAGTTTAGGTAAAAAGGGCAACTTTAATCTGCAATATCTTTTCAAAAAGAATCCATCCACCACGACCCCAACTTATAACCTGCATCTGATATAAAAATACAAAGAAAGGAAAACCCTTTATACATTAACACTTCTTATCAAACTAAAAATCACAACAAATTTATAAAGGATATAAGAGTTTTCTTCTTCTTCATCAGCATCAGCTTCAACTCTCCAACCACGACCTCATCACCACAATTCTGCAAAATGTAGCTCGCACACGAAATCCAATCCAATAGGAAACCACCACGTTCTTGTTACATAAATGAACTCACAACACAAACACTACACACAACACAACCATCTGAATGACTCCTCCAAAAAGAGAGAGTTTCATTAAAAAGCATCCACCATGCAGTGGAAAGCTATCAATGAAGATGATCCCTCTTGAACGATTGATGTTGTCGGAAATGATCCATAGACAAGGATTCATCTACAAAGGTTTTGGGAGGATTTTGAAAAAACTGAAGACAGCACATCCTCTCCGACAGGACCAGGTATCTGCTAGGCAAAGAAAGGGCATGAAAATACAATATATCCAGCTGCTGGGAATCAATGCTCACATTGACATTCATGCACAACTTTGGAATAGGCTTGGAATCATTATGAGAGTGCCTATGCATATATGCCAGGTACCAAGCAAAGTGAGCAGTTAATCGCACTGAAGGATCTGCAGACAGTGAATATTGCTGAGCAAAATGAACATAGTTATGATAAGCTTGACTAGCAGCTGTCCATTCTCCTGGAATTACTGGCCAATTGATTTGAGGTCATGTAAGGGAATCATTCGAACTCCATCCCCTTCTTCTGGAAATCTGAGTATCAAACCCGTCATAGTTACTAACCAACTGAGGTGGTTGAGATATAGAAGTGTTAGGAGAGGGTAGTGGAATAAGGAAAAGTGGATGAAGTGAGGGATAGACAAAATCATAAAAGGAAGAAAAGTTTAAAGAAGGAGTGGCAGAAATATGTAGGGAATCACTAAGGAAGGGTGTTGATAAATAGGAAATGTGGAAGGTACATGAATCGATGGAGGACATGGTGGAGAAGGGGAAAATACCCTATCCTCAATAAAGGAACAGTATGTAAAAATGGGAATTTGAGGGAAAGATGAAGGTTGGAAAAGAAGGGGTAAAATAGTGGTGGAATTAGATTGACAAAGGGAAAGATATAGATCATATCGGTGAGCCATTTATTGGTAATATAGGAGGGTAGGAACAGAAGGTCCTAAGAGAGATCGTCTATGATAGGCATCAAAGAAGGTAGAATCAAATGGATTATGTTTTGAAAGATAGGCGAAGAGATCCACCCACAGTTGATTAGTACTCTGGGCATAGGAAGGAGCTATGTTTTGTCTTTGATTTAGGACCACAGAATCAATCATGGTATGCCAGGAATTATCATGACAATCAGCCACTTTGGAGGAGTAACCCTGACACATATCAGCTATGCGCAACTCCAAATGGTTGACATACAAAACAGCTTGTAGAACCACATCCCCCACATACCATGCCATATTCACCTCATCTGGAATTAACAAGTCGCCTCGTAGATACATGTATGACATCAACATGGTATCTGGCATGATAGAATCCTCAAACACCATCCGGACTACCTTCGTCAACAACTCAGCAGACCAAGCCCCACTCCATCCATCCTCTGGAAGAGGTAAATCCATCGTGGAAAGCTTCATGTAGAAGACCAACTTTTGTAAGTGGTAGTGGACAAAGAAAGAATGGTCTGGTGGAACATATTCCTGAAACTGCTCAAATGTAGACCATAACAAGTCCATTCTGGATTGCAATCTTTCCACTTTATCTTGGAATAGAGGGCACAAGGTAGCCTATCTCTGAAGAGCAGCCAAGTCCTGCTGTGAAAGAGAAGGGATCACGGGAACATTAGGACTTGGAGGAACAGAGCGTGACTTTGCCAGTTGATCTTGCAACTGCTTGATTTGGGAGGTTTGGGATGCCAATGTGTCATTAGCAGTCTGTAAAGCTGAAAGTTTGTCATCTAAGAGAGTTTGGAACTCCTGCGCTTCTCTGGACATCCTCTCCTTCTCCTCTGAAAGGCTAGTAACCTGGGATTAAGCCTCTAGTAACTGGATCTTCAAAGAAGAGATCTCATCTCTTTGGGTGGCAACCAGTTGGGTTTGTTGTTCCATTTGCTTAAACAAATCTGCTAGGGTATCCTTAGCAGAAGCTAACTTGGATGTTGCCTTATGCAACTGGTCCTTAGACTACATGAGTTCTTCATAAAAGGACGCGTACAGCTGTTGAACACAGGCTGTCACTGACAATTCAATGGAACTCTGAATGTCTTTACAGAGGAAAGGAATGGCATCTCCCGAGACTAGACTGTTCAGTGAGGGTACTGATATGTCCAATGATCCTTCTCGATATGCTCTGAATAGGTTATTACAAGTGAGATACCCAGGGAGATCACTGCCAGAGGTAGCAGGAATGGGCACTGAAGGAAGTACGGAAGGAGCTTTATCCGCTACCCGCTTCAAGCGTTTGCGCTGGATGACCAGGGGAGGCGAAGAATCATCATCCTCTATGTCAATAGGGTCTGACTCATCTGAAGGTGGAGGAGGAACTGGATCTGATGGAGGAGGTGGAGGCACAGTCTTCTGTAAACCTGAATAGGTCAAGAAGGCAGACAAATATGATCCATATGTGACATTGGTAACATTACCCCTGGTGACTTTGACGAAACGTTGATCCATTTTAGTGAGGAGGTAAGTGCTCCAATCAATAGCAACTCCTTTCAACACCATCCTGGAAGCTGTGAAAAGTTCTTTGGACAAGTAGTACTGGGATGGCGTTTTGGCAAGCATAAACATGTCCTAGAGAAACTGACAGACCATCTTCCATAGGGGATCAGTGATCATGGAAAAGGAAACTCCTGAAGAGTTGATCACCTTCTTAACATCTAGCATTTCCCTTGTTTGCTTTTACAACAGCTTCAGAATCTCTTCATTAGAGAAAAGCTGACAAGTGGTAACAAAAGGTTCACCTTTGGAGGGAAGAGACAGAGCCTTCCCTAGGCCTCGAGGTGTCAAAGTCATAGAAATTCCCTGGACTAGTCATGTCTTCTTGCTGTAGAAGGCCAGAAACTCATCACATAACGACGGATCCGCTGGAAGCAATGGAAAGGAAGTAGCCACAAAAGCAGCGAGTCCCGCCTTCGTGAGAGGCTCAAAAGTAGTAGGGAAGAGTAATCCCTACTAACTAATGGGACGTACTGGATAGGGGGAGGAGCGTGAGAAGGCGCCATTCAAATGGTTACACACACACCACAAACATAGACAATCAAGGAGAATGCCTGCAAAGCAACAGACAAAAATCCAAGGATAAGAGAATAACCAAAACAATAAAACGTGACTCGATCAACTAACCCCAAGCAAACCACAGTCTAGAAAAAATTCGACATGACCTTAAGACATATGCGACCAAAAGCTTCATGCTATGCATCAGACAAACACCGAGAACCCCGTATCAGGCAAAAAAAGAAAAAAAACTACATACCGTACCCTTAACCGTATCAAAGACAGGAAACCAAAACATCACCACATCCGACACATATCAAGACTACATCGTGGATAAACCAGTGTTTGACCATGGAAATAACTCTAATGACTGCGCATACCCATCCCACGAAACGGGTTCGTTAAAAAGGGGAGTTAAGTGCAGTGAGGGGGAAGTAATTTAATGAAGGGTTCATTTTAATAAATTATTAAGAATGGGTGAATTTTTATTAAGTGATAAACCTTAGCAAGAAAACGACGGTTCCTTCTTATAAATTAATTTACCAATTATTAGGTGAAAACGGTGCTTTAATTCGAATCCCGGACTTCGATACCCAGACAGGGTCTCTAAATGCAAATTCATTGATTACAAATTAAGGTGATGTGGAGCGCTTTTTTGCCAGCGCGTGCTCTTGTGACGGCTAGTTCATTTTAATTAAAAATATTAAAGTGCGTCTTAAGCGCACTTAGCGCATGCTAAGTGAACGGCGGGTTTTTCGTTTAATTAAAAAAAATGGTGTGTTTAGCGCGAATGCGCGTGCCATGGTGGTGTTTAGGTTTCATTTATGTTAATTATTTGGGTGTTTGTTTGTGTGTTTTGTTTTCGTGGTTGTTTTTTGTTTTTATAGTAACCGTGGGTTTTGGGGGAGCTGAAAAATAACAATTAAAAGGGAAAATACATGGTAGTGGGTGTATGGAAATGCAAAGAATGCGCTCTCCTCAATCCAAAAATATCTGGATTTTTTCTAGACATTTAGTTGGGGTGTGGGATGAAAAATGTGTTGTTTTTTTTAAAAAAAATCTCAAGGAATTTAGGTGTGAAAGGAAAGATTATGACAACTGAGAAAAATATGCCAAAGATAAATAAAAATATTAAAGAAAGTGGTAGGAATTTTTCAAAAATTAATTTGGAATTTTTAAGCATTTTAATGATTTTTTATCATATTTTGGAGTATTTTGAAAGATTTTGGAATTTTAAAATGGGCAGAAATATTTTTTTGAAATTTACAGGTTTAGAAAAATATGGCCATGGGTTGCAAAAATAAAAGGAAATTTTGCTAGTTTTTTCTTGAATTTTTTCAGAATTTTAAAGTGGTTTTTGAATGATTTGTTTGTATTTTTCAATGTTTGTGTTATTTTTTTAAAAAAAAATTTGTAAAAGGGTTTGCGGGTGTGTGAATTAAAAATATGGGAAAATACCCAGCAATAGGCTGCGTGTCAGCAACCAACGATCAAAGTCCCGCAGCCGCGCACGAACAATCGCACGATCAACCACAAGCTCCCACGTGCGCGTACACACCCGTGCGCGTGTCAAAGGACGGAAAAGAGTAGCTGCGCGGGTAGAGGGAACAACGGTTGAGGAAGAGTGACAGTGGGTTCGGCTGGTGGGGTGTCGGCACGAGAACACGGGTGTGGGAAGGGGTACGGCGGAGGTGGGTGTGTGCAAAGGTGGGGGGAAAGAGGGCCTGGTTAGGGGTGGTGGGTGTGCGTGTGGGAATGGGGTGTGAAAGGGGATTAGTGGAGTGGGGGAGGTTGTGGGTGCTGGGGGCAGGAACAGGGATTAGGGGAGGGGGTGGGGTTATGTGTGTGCTGGGGGTAGGGTATAGGGGTGGTGGGAAGGGGGGTTAGTGGGGGGGTGAATGGGGGGTGGGTTGGAATGGGTGGGAAGGGGGGGTTAGTGGGGGGGGTGAATGGGGGGTGGGTTTGAACAGGCAAGAAGGCGGGAGGCTGGAGATGACGTGGAGGTCGGGCGACGGCTGGAGCAGGAGGCGCTGCAGGGGCGATGACGAGGCGCTGCGAGGGCGTGGCTGCGGATGATGGGTGACGTGGCAGGAGGCGCGGGCGCTGCAAAGGCGCGGGCGGCGGACGATGGCGACGAGGGGGCACGTGGCGGCGCTTGGCGAGGAGGGAGGCGGCCGATGACTGGTGAGGCGGGCCGTGCGGGAGGGCGGGCTGCAGCAGGCGAATGCGGGGCCGCTGGGCCTCTCGGCGTTCGTGCTGACGACGTTCGTGCTGCCGTGCTACAACGCGGGCTTGTTGGGGGTGAGCAGCAGCGGACTGACGAGCAGAAGGGAGAGGAAGGAGGGGAAGGAGAGGGGAGGAAGGAGGAGAAGGAGAGGGGAGGAAGGAGGAGAGAAGGAAAAGAAGAGGAGGAGGGGGGAGAAGGAAATGGCGGGGAGGAAGAAGGAGGTAGGGAGGGGGGAAGGAAATGGCGGCACGCAGAAGGAGCAGGGGGAGAGGGAGAGAGGGGAGGCAGTTAGGGTGGAAGGGTCAGGGAAAGAGAAGGTGGGGAGGGTAACGGTCAATGGGCAGGGGCCCATGCAAGGGGGCAGAGGAAAGGGCAGGGCCCATGCGGGGTGCCCATAGGGGAATGGGGAAGGGTTAATGGGCAGGGGCCCATACAAGGGGCGTACCCCCTCGTCCCACGCGCGTGCGCGGGGCGAGGGTAAAAAAATTTGCCGTGATGGGATTGAAAGGGTGCCCGGATTCCGGGACAAGGCACGCGGATGCAACCGGGGCGCGTTAAAACGTGTAGAATCAAAAAAGGGCGTGTTCATGCGCGGGACGAGGCGCGTAAAACTCATAAAAATAAAGAAAATTTAATAACTCCCAATCCGGACGTCAAAACGAAAGGGCGTAAAAACAAAAAGTGGGCAGGACGGTAGGAGAAAGGCAGGGAAAATATGCGACGGAGGTTCCGGGAGGGGTAAAGGGCGGTCATGTGCAAAAACACAAAAAATAGACCAAAAAACGCAATTAAAAATTAATATCGAAAGATCCGTGCATCGGAACAAGGTGGAGGAAAAAGGAAAATTGTGCAAAAAGACGTGCCCGACAATCCGATCACATCAAAATATAGTTCTGACTAAGATAAGACCCGTTCACGTGGAAAAAACCCAAAAAACAAACCCGAAAATGGGATCGGAAATTAATATCGGACGAACCGTTCGCCGGAATGGCAGGCAATAAGAAGGAAAAATATCCGCAGGAAGGAATGGCACAGGGTTGTCATGTTAAACCGCAGTTCCGGTGGAAGTAGGAGGGGTTCACATGCAAAAAAACCAAAAATACGCTCGAAAACTCATTTAAAAATTAATAATTAAAAATTTGGAAGTCGAAAGAGGGGGAGGAAAAAGGAAAAAGGTGGGGGAAGACACAAGGGACACGCGTGTCAAATCAAATTGGAATTCCGATGCAAACAGGGCAGGTTCACATGGAAAAATGTCAAAAAGACGCACGAAAAAGTCTTAAAAAACCGGAAAATTAATAATGGACAAACTATGCATCAAAATGACACGGAGTAAAAAGGAAAAATGTTAGGGAGAAAGCGGTTGTCAGGGCTATGATGTCAGATCACAGTTCCGAAGCAAGAAAAGTGTGTTCACATGGGAAACCGGCTAATTTGCATAAAATGCTTCAAAATTTAATAACTCGAAAACCGTGCACCAGAATAGGGGTAAGTAAAAAGGAAAAATGATCAATTCAGAGGGAGGAACAGGGCTATAAGGTTGGATTTGGACTTCGGTAAACGTAGGGTGCGTTCACATGGCAGGATCTCAAAATCAGGGAATGAAGGAAAACTGCAAGGGAACAGCCCCAAGGGTGGGTGGAAAATGAACTGTTGGGTGGGAAGGGATCCCATTAGGGTAAAAGCAAGTCATGGCATACATGCATGAGCAGGTTGAGGCATATGTAGAGGGGTGTGCAATGTAGACGCGCAAGGACGCGTCCCCACACTTAAGACCTTAATGGATAGGGTTAACTGAGCAACAGGGACCTAGGACCATGCCACAGACCATCCACTAACATCCCCACACTTAAAACATGACCGTCACGGAGAAACAGAAGGTGTAGGATTAGAAAAACTTGGCCCATGCTGTTGAGGATCAAGGTTGATTGTCAATGGCACTTCCGGTGTTGTTGTCTGCTCTGCTGGAGGTACCAAGGCATCTTCTCGGCACACATCCTTCATGGCAGGGACCACGCGGCAGCACCCAGGGAGGTAGCTGATTGAAGGAATCGCAGGAAATTTATCGATGATAAGGGATACTACACTCAACTCACAGTCACTCAAATGGGATGAAAGAACAGCCACTCACCCCATGACTGATATCACTCGAGGAAATCAGGATGAAAACCCATAGCTCATACCCGGTTGAGGAATCGACAAGGGGGAATGGTGCAGAGGGAGTATGCCAGGGTGCACAGTTGATGGTGCATTAGTGCGTCCAACCCGTCTGGCATAGGTGCAAGGAGGAAGGCAAGGGAGCCTTACAGTGCAGTGCACGGAATAGGGTGACGTGTCCTGTGATGACGGCAGAGACCCATCCCGTGGGTGCATAAGGAACCATGAACATACCTGACTCCAAGTGTCGTAACGTTCCTCAATCTCACCTCTCGGTAATTGATTGAAGAAACTCCAGTCACACTCAGCCCACCCTCTGTCTCACGCTCTGCTGATAGATACAGGAGGGCAACCATGTCCTGAAACCCATTGATGTAATCCTCACGATCACTTGTGCAAAGGTTGTATGCCTTGTGCGCATTTGATGGTGCAACTGTGCATCCCGCCCTGTGCTGGCATACGGTGCGAGAAGGAAGGCCAGGGAGCCTTATAGTGCAGTGCACAGAAACAAATTATGCTTTTGCATTGAGAGGCCCATCCCGTGCGTGCAACATGTCATTCACACTTCTCACCTCTCATTTGATTTGAAGGCAAAGACTGGTCTCTCGCCCCACCCTCTGTCTCACTCGTTGTTGATAGTTACAGAGGGCAACCCATACTCACTTTCCCCATCCGGTTAGGATGAAAGCTCACATCACTCGATTGTTTGTCGATGAAGATCGCGTCGTTAGTTGCTGAAGAGGCGTACCCAAGGAGGTAGCCATCAAATCGAACATTGTGTTGGATAGGACATGTCGTCTGCTAGAGGACAGTTAGACGCTCTGCAGAGAGATCCATGACACAGCGTACCAAGGGAGGCAGCTTCGGAATTGGATCCTGGGGATATCAATCAATGAATCCACTTTCTGGACTGCTGGGTGTTGCCACCTTTTCCACAGCCAGCTTCTCGCCCAAGGATATTTGCCACCTTTTCTTGGAACGAGGCCTGCTATGACAGGGAATTGCTTCCTTTTCTCTCATACCAGTTTTGTTTTTCTTTTCTTTTTTTTCTCTTTTTGTTTTTTCTTTTTTTCCCCTATTCCCAAGGGTGTTTCCACCTTTTCTCGAAGAATAGGTCAGCATGACAGGGACCTAAGTCCTTTTATCCCATGACCAATATGTATATTGTGTTTCTTTTTTTCTCTTTTTTTTTCTTTCTCTTCGAATTAAGCAAGGGAATGGTAGAAAGACCATGTATCAGAACCAACCTCGCCACTGTCACTGGTGGAAAATAGAGGATAAAAGATCAAGGCTAGAAGGGGGGTTTGAGGGGACAGAGGGTTGCGTCCACCTCATCAGGAATGGCTAAAGAACGGCTATCAGAAGTAGCATCATAAGAGTTACAGTGCCATGCCAATGGGGGAAAGGATCAAGTGACCGTGATTGTCAAGATCCCCAAGGAGAGAAGTACTTCTTCAGGCGATATCCATTGATCAGGAAGGGATCATCAGAGGCATCAACGGTCTGCACTTGGACAGAGCCATTAGGGTTGACAGCAAGTACCTTATATGGGCCCATCCACCGTTATTGGAGCTTGCCAGGAATCTTGCCAAATCGTGAATCATAGGCTAGGACCAAATCACCTTCTTTGAACTCCCTGTGCTTGATGAAGCTGTCATGGTAAGCCTTACGTCGAGCTTGCGTGGCTTCCATGCACTGTAGAGCCATCCTGCGAGTTTCGTCCAAACATTCCAGGTGCAGGAGACGGCGTTGCAGTGAATCATCATCCCCCAAACGCTCTTTGAGAGCCACTCTCAAAGAGGGTAATTCCAGTTCAACAGGGAAAACAGCTTCTGTACCATACACTAGCTGGAAGGGTGTCTGTCCTGTTGCTGCTTTATGGGAGGTTCTGTACAGCCCAGAGGGCCTCTATAAGTCGATCATCCCAATCATGACGATGTGCGGCAATTGTTCTTGTCAGAATCGAGCAGAGGATGCAATTGGTGACTTCAACTTGGCCGTTGGCTCTGGGGTAATAAGGAGTGGACTTGCGATGGCGGATCTTATACAACTCTGTCAACTCTTCCATGACTTTGTTAATGAAATGAGTGCCTCTGTCACTTACCAGCTCTAAGGGACTGCCAAAACGGGTGATGATATTCTCGTACATGAACAGGGCCATGTTGTTACCATCGTCCCGCTTTAGGGCTTTAGCCTCACACCACTTTGTGACATAATCCGTACATACGAGGATGTATCGGTTCTGTTTCCTTCTAGTGGGAGGATCGATTGGACCTACGAAGTCGATGCCCCACTTCTCAAACGGCTTTAAAGGAAGAATAGGCTGCAGTGGCATGGGACTTGTCTTGGTGGGTTTCCCCATTCTCTGACAAGCATCACATCTTTTACAATAATCATAGGCATCTTTATGAATGGTAGGCCACCAGTATCCTGCTAGCAGAGCCTTCCTGGCTGTAGCTTCTCCTGCAAAGTGACCTCCACATGGCTCGTCATGGCAAGCCTTCAAAACAATCCCACTCTCATCTCCTGCAACACATCTTCTAAGCACTTCATCTTTGCCTTTCTTATACAGTGCACCACCTAGCAGGGTGTAGGGGGCTGATTCTAGCATAAGCTTCTTCCTTTCCCGACTAGAAATACCAGGAGGATACTATTGGGTTGCCAACAGATTGGCAATGTCTGCATACTAGGGGGTTACAGTTTCTACCAAGAATAGGGAAGCATCAGGGAGGTCAGGATCATCCTGCTCCTCGTCGGCAGTTTGTGGGATATGCGACAGATGATCAACCAGAACATGGGAATGACCAAGCTTGGTAATTACCTCAAAGTCGAACTCCTGGAATAGAAGGAGCCATCTCATCATTCGTCCTTTCACATCTGCTTTGTTCATCAGGAAGGATAGGGCCTCATGATCCACGTAAAATTTAAAGTGGGTGAATAGGAGGTAGTGGCGGAACTTCTCTAGGGCAAACACCATTGCCAAGCACTCCAGATCTGTCACCGTATAGTTCCGTTCCCTATCAGTGACTTTTCGGCTTGCATAATAGATCGGTTGATCCAGCTTCAAGGAACCCTTTTGGCAAAGAACTGCACCTAAGCCTTCAATTGATGCATCAGTGTGTACATGGAACTCTTTCGTCCAATCAGGAGGTTGCAGAATGGGTGCCTCAATCAGACACTGCTTCAGAGTGTGGAAGGCTTTGTCACATTCTTCCGTCCAAGTAAACTCTGCATCTTTCCTCAGAAGCTTGTGCAAGGAGGTTGCCTTTGTTGCAAAATGGGCTATGAACCTTCTGTAGTAACCCACACGGCCTAGGAATCCCCTCAACTGTTTGAGGTTGGTGGGTGCTGTCAGAGCTGCGATCTTTTCGATCTTTACAGGGTCTGTTGATATCCCTTGTGCAGAGACAATGTGGCCCAACAAGACTCCAGAAGAGACCCCAAAGATGCATTTGTCGGGGTTGAGGGAAATCCCATACTCCCGCAAAGCATTGTTCCAAATGTCCCCAGTGTTCCCGGATCGAACTATAGACACAGAAGTCATCCAAATATACCTCAATAAAATTGTGCAAATGATTTTGGAATGCGGCCATCATGACTCGTTGGAAAGTTGCAGGGGCATTGCAGAGCCCAAACGACATCACTTGGTAAGCGTAGGTCCCCCATTCTGTGGTGAAGATTGTTTTGGATTGGTCTTCTTCTGCGATTTGGACTTGGTTGTATCCACTGAATCCATCCAGAAGGGAATAAAGCTCATGTCCTGCCACTGTGTCCAACAGTTGGTCTGTGAAAGGGATAGGAAAGTGATCCTTCTTCATCTTGGAATTGAGCTTTCAGAAATCCACACAGATTCGCAATTTGCCATTCTTCTTGGGTACAACCACAATGGATGAAACCCATTCACTATTTACCACTGGATAGATGAACTCGGCTTCCAGAAGCTTCAGCAGCTCTGCTTTCACCAATGTGGAATAATTCGGGTTCATTCGCCTCTGTCGTTGCCGTACTGGCTTGGCATCAGGCTCCAAGTCAATATGATGCTGACATATTGTGGGATCAATCCCCTTTAGGTCCTTGTAGGACCAAGCAAACACGTCCAAATTTTCTTTCAACAAGTTATACAAGGTTGACAACTCCTCTTCTGGGAGACTGCTACCCACCTTTAAGTGGCATTCAGTGCCTTCTGCATCCACAAAAGTTAACTTGCCTTTCACCTTCTACTTCACAGATGAAGGTCCCGCAGACTGCTTCTAGATACAGATCCGACTCCTTCAAGGAAGTGGTGTCCTCATCTGATGTCCCACTAGACCCAACTTCTTCTTTTGGTGGAGACTTAGGGTGCTCCTTGAGATGTTGGAATGGGATTAGAGCCGTTTCGGGTTTGGTCAATCTGTTTTGCTAGTTGTCACTACCACGTCCTGTACCACAGCCTCTTGAAGAGAACCTGCCACGTCCCCTTCTAGAACTGGAGTAGAAAACTTGGACATGTTCACCACTTCTTTCAGATGTCTCACTCTGCATGTTGATCTCTTCAGTGATCATAAGGGAGACCAATTCATCGAAATCTGAAAATGGCTTTCTGACATATACGGAAGTTACAAAAGACTTCCAAGCCTTTTCATTGTTAAGTCCACCCAAGGTAGACGACACCAAATCATCATCATCGGGCATTGCATCAATCGCTGCCAATGCATCTGCAATGCTTCTTACCTTTAGTGCATACTCATTGATAGACATCTTCCCTTTCTTTAATGTATTCAACTCTTGCTTGAGTTGAATCTTTCGTGCCTTTGTATTTACAGAAAACATACTTTCAAGTATGGTCCAAGCTGCATATGAATTCTCTGCATTTCTAATGTGTCCCATCATATTATTGTCAATTACTGCAGACAACCAATACATGACCTTTTTATCCTTTGCATTCCATTCTTTCCGTGCCTTTGTCTCTTCTGCAGTTGGAGGATCACTCATCTCCGGCTCCTTTTCTTCACGTGAAACGAACTCGTAGAGGCCTTTTCCAATAAGGAAGTTCGTAACACGGAACTTCCATGAAGGGTAGTTGTTCTTGTCGAGCTTCTCAATGATGGGGCTTCCACTGTTCTCTGCCATTATCACAAAATTAATACCAATAGCAAGCAAATCTTCTGCAACCCTGGACCTGTAGTGCACAACAATACACCAGGCAGCCTTTTTCACTGTCTGCTCAACAATACATGCAATCTGCAACCTGTTTGCAGATCAACCTTGTGTTTACTCACTGGTAAACACCTTTGAACTTACAGATCTGAAATCTGTAACCTACGCACCCACTTTCAGTCAATACAGTCGAAGTCACAGCGTACCCTAAAACTGCTGTCCGCAACCTTGCGGCTCTAAAACGGGCCCTGAAACGGCCTCAGATGCCCAAAATAACTGTGGGAAAGCCCTAAAGGGCAAATCTGCACAATATACAGTGCTCTTCGCGCACACCAAATCTCACTGCAATCTAAGATTTTTGCTCTGCCCTGCTTCTGGTGCCTCCACAGGCACTATCCAAGAGAAAGAGTTGAAGGATGGGAGAGCTTCTTACCTGTGGCTTGCTTGCTCGAACCTTACTTCGTCTCCTTTGCTTCAACCTTCGACATCAGCCTCTCTCAATGGCGCGGCTCTGATACCATGTCAAGAATCGCGTGGTGGAGGGGGTTGCTCAAGATGCTGCGTCGAATACACACAGAATGCACAAGGAGAAGCTCACTCAAGAGACAAGAAGAGAGATGGAGGCCAAAACGTTTTCTTGCTGATTTCTTCTTCTTCTTCCACACACTTTACAATGTACACAAAGTATAGATAAGATACAACATAAAAGGAAAGTGGCCTACTAAGTCAAACAATGCATAACCGGCTACACTAGTCGACTGGTGCTATAACTATGCCAGTTATAAATAGGTGTAACGACCTGAATATAATAAGTAATGAGTCAGTGGCCATGTGAGATTCATAATGACCACCGACGTGCTATTTGTAGATGTGTGGACCCATCTAACCAGGCGGTCCATCATCAATGTCCGCATGTGTTGAGCTTGTCATCTCAACAGGAGCAAGTAAGTATTTTGATTTGTTGTTGAATATCAGAGTAGGACCATCCATCTCCATCTCTGTTTTTTATTTTTGTTGCATTAGGTTAAGATTAGGATAGGAAAAAGAAGAAAAACAGAAAGGGTTCCGCTGTTGCTAGAAATAAGGAAGTAGGGGCACAAATTCAAATTTCTGGTTGGAAGAGTGTGAGGGATTAGCTTCTGAGGTTACAACAGGCTGGTATGGGGCAATAAGAGGCTCAGAGAACTAGGAAAGACCACATTTGACATTCTACTTTGGGAGAGAGAGTGAGCTTGAGAGCCACAGAGAGAGAGAGCTGCATGGAGATCCTTGGCAATTCGAGCATCACAGTGATTTCAAGTATTTCTGGCATTTCCTTGTAGTGTTTTGCACCTATTTGGAAGGCATTGGATGATTCCATGGAGTAGGCGCTGAGCTTGAGTCATCGCACGCAACCCGCGGACTGTCGTCTGTGCAATCGGACCAGCCAGTCCGAGTCCCAGAATTAGACCACCTAATTTCTGGAGTCGGACCATCCGACTGCTAGAATCGGACCCAGTGTCAAAATCGGACCATGTGTCCCAGTGCCAAAATCGGACCACATGTCCTAGTCCCAAAATTGGACCAACCGCAAGGATCGGACCACTTTTCCTAGTGTGAGAATCAGACCATTGGGCCTAGCGCCACAATTGGACCACTCATCCTATCGCAGGAGTCAGACCTCCCTGTCCGACTAGGGAAATCAGACCAAAGTAGAAATCTGACTGTCCGATTTTCACAATCAGACCACCCTATCTGAATCTCAAAATCGGACCAACCTGTCTGAGTCCCAAAATCGGACCAGCCCGTCTAATTCCCAGAATCAGACCACTCCACCAGAACTTAAAATAGAGGGTTTTTGAACCTGCGTGACAGTCCTGGCCACCCCGTTCACATCTCTGACCCCCCCTCCCCGGACCCCTACAGAGGGGGCTCTGCCCCCTCCGCACCTCCCCCAAGTAGGTTGGAGAGAAAACGCGCGTCGTGATAGGTCCTCCAAATTAGACCCTAGTGTAGTAATGGCTCTACACGAGCATAGATTCTCACTTGCAAAAGAGCAACCAAAAGCCCATACCCAAACTGGAGCCCCGAGAGGAACACCAAGGAAAAGGGAATTATCTTGCAAGAAAATCTATCTTGTAACATCAACAAGCTTGTTTATCATGTTTCATATTGTCACAATGAAGAAAAGAACACCAGGCACAACAAATCTTCATGCAGCATCATGTAGATCTCCCACGGATTTTAATAGAATCAACCATATTCTTCAACATCTTCACAAAATCCATCAATGGAACAAAGAAAGCAAATAAATACACCATCTTTGAATGGAAATACATCACATAGTATTCATCTTCAATATCTTCATAGTCTTCTCTCTCAATCTCTCATATACAATCACTCTGTTTGAGTAGAATTGGCTATCTCTGACTCTCTCTCTATCTCACTCCATCAATAATACATCATATCCTCACTACAATCTCTCAAAAATCACTCTCAATAATCACTCTTAGATCGTGGATACCTCTCCCAAGAGGTATGTCTGATATGAAGGGTCACCAGAGCCACTACAGTGTCCTTTCATAGCTCACTACTGTCACTTCACTCTAGTCTTCACTTGAGTCTTCAGCAGCTACTTCTTCCACTTCTTTCAACTCTTTTGCACTTGTATTCACCTCTTTCCAAGGCTAGAAAAATTTCCCCAAAGTCACACATACATTCCACAGAACACTTACAGAAGCATACAGAACAGTCTACAGAACAGTACCAGAACAGCTACAGTACAGAACAGAACAGAAGCAGAACAGTCTACAGAAGACCTACAGAAGGTTACAGAAGATCATCAAAACCACATAACTCACTCTCAAACCATTTCAAACTCTCACAAACCATTCAATAAACTTTCACAAGATCTCAATCTTCATCAATCAATACTCCATCCCTCCTTACAGAAGACAATCAGAACAAAACAGACCAAAACAGAACAAAACAGAAGGTATACAGAACCATTCAGAACCTATCAGAACATCACAGAATCACCAACAAACATCATGAACTTCCAAAACACAATCAATATCATCCAAAACACTCTCAAACCACTTCCAAATCAATCAATCATCTCATAAAATCAACCATTCAGCTCTCAAAAACAACAAAAATCATCCAAAAAACAAGTCATTTCAACACTCAACATATCCCCACACTTAATAAGGAAGCGTCCTCGCGACCCAGGTAAAAGGGAATACAAGTTCAAGGAAAAGCTCAACTTTGATCTTCAATATCTTTTCAAAAAGAATCCATCCACCACGACCCCAACTTATAACCTGTTTCTGATATAAAAATACAAAGAAAGGAAAACTCTTTATACATTAATACCTCTGATCAAACTAAAAATCACCACAAATTTGTAAAGGATATAAGAGTTTGCTTCTTCTTCTTCAGCATCAGCTTCAACTCTCCAACCACGACCCCATCTCTACAAATCTCCAAAACATAGCTCGTACACGAAATCCAATAGGAAACCACCACGTTCGTTTGACATAAATGAACTCACAACACAAACACTAATACACAACACAACCATCTGAATGACTCCGTCAAAAAAGAGAGTTTTGCATTAAAAAGCTTCCAGTATACATTGGAAAGGTATCAATGAAGATGATCCCTCTTAAAAGATTGATGTTGTCGGAATCGATCCATAGATAAGGATTCATCTACAAAGTTTTTAGGAGGATTTTGAAAAAATTGGAGACAGCACATCCTTTCCAACAGGACCAGGTATCTGCTAGGCAAACAGAGGGCATGAAAATACAGTATCTCCAGCTGCTGGGAATCAATGCTTACATTGACATTCATGCACAACTTTGGAATAGGCTTTGAATCAGTATGAGAGTGCCTATGTATATACGCCAGGTACCAAGCAAAGTGAGCAGTTAATCTCACTGAGGGATCTGCAGACTGTGAATATTGTTGGGCAAAATGAACATAGTTTTGATAAGCTTGACTGGAAGCTGTCCATTCTCTTGGAATTACTGGCCAATTAATCTGCGGTCCTGTAAGGCAATCATCCGAACTCCATCCCCTTCTTCTGGAAATTTGATTATCAAACCCGTCACAGTCACTAACCAACTGAGGTGGTTGAGATATGGAAGTGTTAGGAGAGGGTAGTGGAATAAGGGAAAGTGGATGTAGGGAAGGATATGAAAAATCATAAAAGGAAGAAAAGGTTAAAGAAGGAGTGGCAGAAATTTGTAAGGAATCACTAAGGAACGGTGTTAACTGATAAATAGGAAATGTGGAGGGTACATTAATGAGGGGTGAAGGACAGGGTGGAGAAGGGGAAAATACCCTATCCTCAATGAAGGAACAATAAGTGAAAATAGGAATTTGAGGGAAAGATGAAGGTTGGAAAAGAAGTGGTAAAATAATTGTGGAATTAGATTGACAAAGGGAAAAATATATAGCATAGCGGTGAGCCATTTGTTGGTAACAAAGGAGGGTAGGAACAGAAGGTCCCAAGAGAGATCGTCTATGATAGGCATCAAAGAAGGTAGCATCAAATGGATTATGTTTGGAAAGATAGGTTAAGAGATCCATCCTCAGTTGGTTAGTACTCTGGGCAAAGGTAGGAGCTGTGTTTTGTCTTTGATTGAGGACCACCGAATCAATCATGGGATGCCACGAATTATCATGACAATCAGCCACTTTGGAGGAATAACTCTGGAACATATCAGCTATGCGCAACTCCAAATGATTGACATATGAAACAGCCTGTAAGACCACATCCCCCACATACCATGCCATATCTACCTCATCTGGAATTAACAAATCTCCTCGGAGATACATGTATGACATCAACATGGTATCTGGCGTGACAGAATCTTCAAAGACCATTCTGACTACCTCTGTCAACAACTCAGCAGACCAAGCCCCACTCTAGCCATCCTCTGGAAAAGGTAAATCCATCGTGGAAAGCTTCATATAGAAGACCAACTTCTGTAAGTGGTAGTGGACAAAGAAAGAATGGTCTGGTAAGACATATTCCTGAAACTGTTCAAAGGTAGACCATAACAAGTCCATTCTGGACTGCAATCTTTCCACTTTATCTTGGAATAGAGGGCACAAAGTAGCCTGTCTTTGAAGGGCAGCCAAGTCCTGCTGTGAAAGAGAAGGAATCAATGGAACAGGAGGGCTTGGAGGAACAGAACGGGACTTTGCAAGCTGATCTTGCAACTGCTGGATTTGGGAGGCTTGGTTGGCCACTGTGTCATTAGCCATCCGTAAAGCGGAAAGCTTGTCATCTAAGATAGCTTGGAATTCCTTCGCTTCGCTGGACATCCTCTCCTTCTCCTCTGAAAGGCTAGTAACCTGGGATTGAGCCTCGAATAACTGGGTCTTCAATGAAGAAATCTCATCGCTTTGAGTGGCAACCAGTTGGGTTTGCTGTTCCATTTGCTTAAATAAATCTGCTAGGGTATCCTTAGCAGAAGCTAACTCAGATGTTGCCTTATGCAACTGGTCTTTGGACTACATGAGCTCCTCAAAGAAAGATGCGTACAGCTATTGAACACAGGCTGTCACTGACAACTCAATGGAACTTTGAATATCCTTGCAGAGGAAAGGAATGGCATCTCCTAAGACGAGACTGTTCAGGGAGGGAACTGAGATCTCCAAGGATCCTTCTCGATGTGCTCTGAACATGTTAGTGCAAGTGAGATACCCAGGGAGTTCACTGCCAGAAGTAGCAGGGATAGGCACTGAGGGAAGTACAGCAGGGGCTTTATCCGCTACCCTCTTCAAGCGTTTGCGCTGTATGACCAGGGGAGGCGGAGAATCATCATCCTCAATGTCAATGGGTGCTGACTCTTCTGAAGGTGGAGGAGGAGGTACTAGATCTAATGGAGGAGGTGGAGGCACAGTCTTCTGTAAACCTGAATAGGTCAAGAAGGCAGACAAATATGATCCATAGGTAACATTGGTAACATTACCCCTGGTGACTTTAACAAAATGCTGATCCATTTTAGTAAGGAGGTAAGTGCTCCAATCAATAGCAACTCCTTTCAGCACCATCCTGGAAGCTGTGAAAAGCTCTTTGGACAAATAGTGGAATGGCGTTTTGGCAGGCATAAACCTGTCCTGAAGGAACTGACACATCGTCTTCCATACAGGATCAGTGATCATAGAAAAAGAAACTCCTGAAGAGTTTATCACCTTCTTAACATCAAGGACTTCCCTTGTCTGCTTCTGCAACAGCTTGAGAATCTCTTCATTAGAGAAGAGCTGACGAGTGGTCACAAAAGGTTCTCCTTTGGAGGGTAAAGAGAGAGCCTTCCCTAAGCCGCGAGATGTCAAAGTCATAGACATTCCTTGGACTACGCCTGTCTTCTTGCTGTAAGAGGCCAGGAACTCATCACATAAGGACGGATCCTTTGGAAGCAATGGAAAAGGAGTGGCCACAAAAGCAGCAAGTCCCGCCTTCGTGAGGGGCTCAAAAGTAAGTAGGGATGAGTAATCCCTACTAACTAATGGGACGTACTGGATAGGGGGAGGAGCATGAGAAGGCGCCATTCAGATGGTTACACACACACCACAAACACAGACAATCAAGGGGAATGCCTGCAAGGCAACAAACAAAAACCAAAGATAAGAGAATTACCAATAAAACGTGACACGACCAACTAACCCCAAGCAAACCACATCCTAGAAAAAATTCGACATGACCTTGAGACAAATGCAACCGAAAGCTTCATGCGATGCATCAGACAAACACCCAGAACCCCGTATCAGGCAATAAAAGAAGAAAACTGCATACCGAACCCGTAACCGTAACTAAGACAAGAAACCAAAATAAGACCACATCCGACACATATCAAAACTATATCTGTGATAAACCAAGACTGGACCATGGAAAATAACTCTAAGAACAGCGCATACCCATCCCATGAAACGGTTCATTAAAAAGGGGAATTAAGTGTAGTGAGGGGGATTAATTTATTGAAGGGTTGATTTTAATTAATTATTAAAAATATGTGAATTTTTATTAGGTGATAAACCTTAGCAAGAAAACGGCGGTTCCTTATTAGTAATTTAAATTACCAATTATTAGGTGAAGCGGTGCAGTTATTCGATTCCCGGACTTCGATTCCCGACTGGGTCTCTAAATGCAATTCATTATTTACAAATTAAAGTGATGTGGAGCGCTTTTTTGCCAGCGCGTGCTCTTGTGACGGCTGGTTCATTTTATTTAAAATTTTAAAGTGCCTCTGTAGCGCACGTAGCGCGTGCTAAGTGAACGGCGGGTTTATTTTAATTAAAAAGTATGTGTGTTTAGCGCGAATGCGCGTGGAAACTGTGGGTGAATTAAAGGGTTCATTTTAACAATTAATTTGTGATTAAGGGGGAAATGAAAATAAATAAAGCACATAAAATAAATACTTGGAAGGGGTGTGTATGTAATGCAGGAATGTGCACGGAAGAGTCCACCAAAAGAAGTGAATCCAGGAAAGGAAAAGTAAAGATCACTGATGAAACAACAATGACAACACCTTAGCGGATGGGTGGATTTGGTTTGTGTTGGTTGTTTATTTTGATTTTTATTTTTTATTTGTTATTTTTTATTTTATTTATTTTTTTGGGGTGTTAAGTTGTGATTATTTATGGTGGATTAAAGGGAAAATGATGAAGGGAGGTGAGGGGAAATTTTTAGAATTTTTTTAGATTTTTTTACTATTTTTAAATAAATTTTCTACATTTATTGGCAATTTAGGGGATTAAATGAGGAAATATTTAATTTTCAGAAATTTTAGGGTAGGCAATTGCCAGCGGACAAATTCCCACAAATTGGCAAAAGGCAAAAGGAATTTTTAGAAATTTTTCTGAATTTTTTTAAGGGAAAAATTAATGTAGTGATTAATTAAATCACCTAAATCACATTAATCAGATAAGTCAGTGAGGCATAAGTCAGTTAAGTCTGGTTAGTGGGGGTAAGTCATGTTAGTCTGCCCAAGGCAAGTCAGGTTAGTCTAGGTTGCTTAGGTTAGTCAACTAGGCTAGGTTAGTCAACTAACTAGGGGAGGGTTAGTAAACTAACTAGGGTTAGTTTAGGGAACTAACTAGGGTTAGTTTAGGGAAGGTTTAGGTTAGGTGTAAGGTTACTAGGGGGTTAGGGGGTTAGACTAACTACTTTAGGGTTAGTGTAAGTTAATTAGGGTTAGATTAACTTAATTAGGGTTAGTTTAAGTAACCTAGGGTTAGTATGACTAACCTAGGGTTAGAGAGGGGGAGGTGGTGGCCCGGCTGGCGGCGGCGACTCCACGGCGCGGCGGCGGCTCCAACAGGGGGGCGGGCAGAGGCGTAGAGGAGGGAGACAGAAGGGCGGGAGGGGAAGACGGGGAGGAGCGGAATGGCGGGGGGGAGCGGAATGGCGGGGGGGTAGGAGGGAGGTGAAGAAGCAGGAGGGCGAGGGGGTAGGAGGAAGGCGAGGAGGCGGAATGGCGGGGGGGCAGGAGGGAGGTGAAGAAGCAGGAGGGCGGGGGGGTAGGAGGAAGGCGAGGAGGCGGAATGGCGGGGGGGCAGAAGGCAGGAAGGCGCTGGGGGAGGAGGACGACGAGGAGGGAGGGTGCTGCTGGCGGGAGGAGGAGGGAAGAAGGAGAGGGCGCTTGGGAGGGAGGAGGTGGAGAAGGAGAGGGCGCGCAGGAGGTCGGGCGCAGGAAGGAGGGCAGGGCACGCAGGAGGAGAGAGAGAAAGAAAGGGAGAGAGAAAGAGAGAGAGAAGGGCGGTTGGGGGGAAGGGGTGGACAGTTGGGGGGGAAGGGGTGGGGGGCCCATGGGGGGGCCATGGGGTGGGCAGTTGGGGGGAAAGGGGTGGGGGGCAAGGGCGCGTACCCCCGTCCCGCGCTCGTGCGCGGGGCGGGGTAGAAAAATTTGCCATGACGGGATTGAAATGACGCGGGGAAGACGGTACGGGTTACGCGGACACGATCGGGGTGCATGGAGACGCGTAAAATCGAAAAAGGGCGCGTTCACGTGCAAAACGGGAGCGAGAAAAAATGTAAAAATAAAGAAAAATTAATAACTCCCAATCCGGACATCAAAACGAAATAGCGTAAAAACAAAAAGTGGGCAGGACAACAGGGGGAAAACAAGAAAAATATATGACAGAGATTCCGGGAGGGGTAAAGGCGGTCACGTGCAAAAAACACAAAAAACGAACCAAAAACGCAATTTTAAAAATTAATATCGAAAGATCCGTGCATCGGAATGAGGTGCAGAAAAAAGGAAAACTATGCAAAAAGATGTGCCCGACAATCCTATCACATCAAAACATAATTCCGCGGAGATAAGACGTGTTCACATGGGAAAAACCCAAAAAAACAAACCCGAAAATGGGAGCAGAAATTAATATCGGACGAACCGTTCACCGGAATGACATGCAGTAAGAAGGAAAAATGTCCGCAGGAAGGGGTGGCACAGGGTTATCACGTTAAAATGCAGTTTCGGCGGAAGTAGGAGGGGTTCACATGTGAAAAACTCCAAAAATACTCCCGAAAACTCATTTAAAATTTAATAAGTAAAAATCCAGAAGTCAAAAAAGGGTAGAGAAAAAAGGAAAAAGGTCAGGGAAGGCACAGGGGACATGGTTGTCAAATCAAATTGGAATTCCGATGCAAACAAGGCAGGTTCACATGGAAAAATGTCAAAAATACGCACGAAAAAGTCTTAAAAACCCGGAAAATTAATAACGGACAAACCGTGTATCGGAATGATGCGGAATAAAAAGGAAAAATGTTAGGGGAAAAGCGCTGGTTAGGGCTATGATGTTAGATCACGGTTCCGAAGCAAGCAAAGTGCGTTCACATGGAAAATCGGCTAAATTGCGTAAAATGCTTCAAAAATTAATAACTCAAAAACCGTGCACCGGAACAGGGGTAGGTAAAAAGGAAAAATGATCAGTTCAATGGGAGAAACAGGGCTATAAGGTTGGATTTGGATTTTGGTGAACGTCGGGTACATTCACATGGAAAAACCTCATAATCAGGGAATGAAGGAAAACTGCAAGGGAACAGCCCCAAGGGTGGGTGGAACATAACCGGGTGGTTGGGAAGGGATCCCATTAGGGTAAAAGCAAGTCATGGCATACATGCAGGAACAGGTGGAGGCAGATGCAGAAAGGTATGCACGGTAGACGCACAGGGACGCGTCCCCACACTTAAGACCTTAACGAATAGGGTTAACCGAACAACAGGGACCTAGGACCACGCCACAGACCATCCACTAACTTCCCCATACTTAAAACATGAACATCACTAAGAAACAGAAGTTGTAGGGTTAGAAAAACTTGGCCCGTTTCGTCAAGAATCAAGGTTGAATGTCAACGGCACGTCCACGGTGGTTGTCGGCGCTGGAGGAACCAAGGCAGCTTCTCGGCACACGTCCGTCATGGCAGGGACCACGCGGCAGCACCCAGGGAGGTAGCTGATGGAAGGAATCACAGGAAATTCGTCGATGCTGAGGGATACTACACTCAACTCACAATCACTCAAACGAAATGAAAGAACAGTCACTCGCCCCATGACTAATATCACGTGAGGAATAATGATTAAAACCCATATCGCATACCCGGTTGAGGAATCGTCAAAGGGGAATTGGTGCAGAAAGAGTATGCCAGGGTGCACAGTTGATGGTGCAGTAGTGTGTCCAACCCGTCTGGCATAAGTGCAAGGAGGAAGGCAAGGGAGCCTTACAGTGCAGTGTACAGAACAGGGTGATGTGTCTTGTGATGACGGTAAAGACCCATCCTGTGGGTGCATAGGGAAACGGGAACGTACCTGACTCCAAGTGTCGTAACGTCCCTCAATCTCACCTCTCGGTAATTGATTGAAGAAACTCCAGTCACACTCAGCCCACCCTCTGTCTCATGCTCTGTTGATAGTTACAGGAGGGCAGCCTTTTCCTGAAACCCATTGATGTAATCCTCACAGTCACTTGTGCAAAGATTGTATGCCTTGTGCACATTTGATGGTGCAACTGTGCATCCCGCCCTGTGCCGGCATACGGTGCGAGAAGGAAGGCCAGGGAGCCTTATGGTGCAGTGTACAGAAACAAATTGTGCTTTGTGCTTTGAGAGGCCCATCCCGTGCGTGCAACACTTCATTCACACTTCTCACCTCTCATTTGATTTGAAGGGAAAAGATTGGTCACTCGCCCCACCCTCTGTCTCACTCGTTGTTGATAGATACAGAGGGCAACCATACTCACTTCCCCATTTGGTTAGGATGAAAGCTCACATCACTCGATCGTTTGTCGATGAAGATCGCGTCATCAGTTGTTGAAGAGGCGTACCCCGGGGAGGTAGCCATCACATCGAATATTGTATTGGACAGGATCATGTCGTCTGCTGGAGGACAGGTAGTCACTTTGCAAAGAGACCCAGGACACAGCATACCAAGGGAGGCAGCTTCGGAATTGGATCTTGGGAATATCAATTAATGAATCCACTTTCTGGACTGCTGGGTGTTACCACCTTTTCCACAGCCAGCTTCTCGCCCAAGGGTGTTTACCACCTTTTCTTGGAACGAGGCCCGCTATGACAGGGAATTGCTTCCTTTTCTCTCATAACAGATTTGTTTTGTTTTTTTTTTCTTGTTTTTTTTCTTCTTTTCTTTTTTCCCTATTCCCGAGGGTATTTCCACCTTTTCTCGAAGAATAGGTCGGCATGACAGGGACCTTAGTCCTTTTCTCCCATGACCGATATGTTTTTTTTTTGTCTTTTTTTTTTCTTTTTCTCTTTTCTTCAAATTGAACAAGGGAATGGTGGAAAGACCATGTGTCAGAACCCACCTCGCCACTGTCGCTGGTGGAAAATAGAGGATAAGAGATCAAGGCTAGAAGGGGGGTTTGAGGAGATAGAGGGTTGCGTCCACTTCATCAAGAGTGATCGAAGAACGACTAACAGAAGTATCATCATAAGAAGTATAGTGCCGCGCCAACGAGGGAAAAGATCAAGTGACCGTAATTGTCAAGATCCCCAAGGAGGGAAGTACTTCTTCAGGCGATATCCATTAATCAGAAAGGGATCATCAGAGGCATCAACGGTCTGTACTTGGACAGAGCCATTAGGGTTGACTGCAAGTACCTTATAGGGGCCCATCCACCGCTGCTGGAGCTTACCAGGAAACTTGCCAAAGCGTGAATCATAGGCTAGGACCAAATCACCTTCTTTGAACTCCTTATGCTTGATGAAACTATCATGGTAAGCCTTGCGTCGAGCTTGCGTGGCTTCCATGCACTGTAGAGCCATCCTGGGAATTTCGTCCAAACATTCCAAGTGCAAGAGACGGCGTTGCAGTGAATCATCATCCCCCAAACGCTCTTTGATAGCCACTCTCAAAGAGGGTAGTTCCAATTCAACAGGAAAAACAACTTCTGTTCCATACACCAACTGAAAAGGTGTCTGTCCCGTTGCTGCTTTATGGGAGGTTCTATACGCCCAGAGGGCCTCTGTAAGTCGATCATCCCAATCACGATGATGTGCGGTAATTATTCTTGTCAGAATCGAGCAGAGGATGCGATTGGTGACTTCAACTTGGCCGTTGGCTCTGGGGTAATAAGGAGTGGACTTGCGATGGCGGATCTTATACAACTCTGTCAACTCTTCCATGACTTTGTTGAGGAAATGAGTGCCTCTATCACTTACTAGCTCTAAGGGACTACCAAAACGGGTGATGATATTCTCGTACATGAACAGGGCCACGCTGTTACCATCGTCCCGCTTTAGGGCTTTAGCTTCACACCACTTTGTAACATAATCCGTACATACGAGGATGTATCTGTTCTGTTTCCTTCTGGTAGGAGGATCGATTGGACCTACGAAGTCAATGCCCCACTTCTCAAACGGCTTCAAAGGAAGGATAGGTTGCAGTGGCATGGCACTTATCTTGGTGGGTTTCCCCATTCTTTGACAAGCATCACATCTTTTACAGTAATCATAGGAATCTTTGTGGATGGTAGGCCACCAATAACCTCCTAGCAGAGCCTTCCTGGCTGTAGCTTCTCCTGCAAAGTGACCTCCACATGGCTCGTCATGGCAAGCCTTCAGAACAATCCCAATCTCATCTCCTGCAACACATCTTCTGAGCACTTCATCTTTGCCTTTCTTATATAGTGCACCGCCTAGCAGGCTGTAGGGGGATGATTCTAGCATGAGCTTCTTCCTTTCCCGACTAGAAATACCAGGAGGGTACTGTTGGGTTGCCAGCAGATTGGCAATGTCTGCATACCAGGGAGTTACAGTTTCCACCAAGAATAGGGAAGCATCAGGGAGGTCTGGATCATCCTGCTCCTCGTCTGCAGTTTGTGGGATACGTGACAGATGATCAGCCAGAACATGGGAACGACCAGGCTTAGTAATCACCTCAAAGTCGAACTCCTGGAATAGAAGGAGCCATCTCATCATTCGTCCTTTCACATCTGCTTTGTTCATCAAGAAGGACAGGGCCTCATGATCCACATAAAATTTAAAGTGGGTGGATAGGAGGTAATGGCGAAACTTCTCTAGGGCAAACACCATTGCCAAGCACTCCAGCTCTGTCACTGTATAGTTCCGTTCCCTATCAATGACTTTTCGGCTTGCGTAATAGATCGGTTGATCCAACTTTGAGGAGCCCTTTTGGCACAGGACAGCACCTAAACCTTCAATTGATGCATCAGTGTGTACATGGAACTCTTTCGTCCAATCAGGAGGTTGCAGAATGGGTGCCTCTACTAGACACTACTTCAGAATGTGGAAGGCTTTATCACATTCTTCTGTCAAAGTAAACTCTGCATCTTTCCTCAGGAGCTTGTGCAAGGAGGTTGCCTTTGTCGCAAAATGAGCTATGAACCTTCTGTAGTAACCCACATGACCTAAGAATCCCCTCAACTGTTTGAGGTTGGTGGGTGCTGTCAGAGCTGCAATCTTTTCAATCTTTGCAGGGTCTGTTGATATCCCTTGTGCAGAGACAATGTGGCCCAACAGAACTCCAGAAGAGACCCCAAAGATGCATTTGTCGGGGTTGAGGGAAATCCCATACTCCCGGCATCGATCAAAGCATTGTTCCAAATGTCCCCAATGTTCACTAATCAAACTATAGACACAGAAGTCATCCAAATATACCTCGATAAAGTCATGCAGATGATTCTGAAATGCAGCCATCATGACTCGTTGGAAAGTAGCAGGGGCATTGCAGAGCCCAAAGGGCATCACTCGGTAAGCATAGGTCCCCCATTCTGTGGTGAAGGTTGTTTTGGATTGGTCTTCTTCTGCGATTTGGACTTGATTGTATCCGCTGAATCCATCCAGAAGAGAATAAAGCTCATGTCCTGCCACTGTGTCCAACAGTTGATCTGTGAAAGGGATAGGAAAATGATCCTTCTTCGTCTTGGAATTAAGCTTCTGGAAATCCACACATATTCGCAATTTGCCATTCTTCTTGGGTACAACCACGATGGGTGAAACCCATTCACTATTTGCCACTGGATAGATGAACTCGGCTTCCAGAAGCTTCAGCAGCTCCGCTTTCACCAATGTGGAATAATTCGGGTTCATTCGCCTTTGTCGCTGCCGTACTGGCTTGGCATCAGGCTCCAAGTCAATATGATGTTGACATATTGTGGGATCAATCCCCTTTAGGTCTTTATAAGACCATGCAAACACGTCCAAATTCTCTTTCAACAAGTTGTACAAGGTTGACAACTCCTCTTCTGGGAGACTGCTACCCACCTTCAAGTGGCGTTCAATGCCTTCTGCATCCACAAAGGTTAACTGCCTTTCACCTTCTACTTCATGGATGAAGGTTCCACGGACTGCTTCTGGATACAGATCCGACTCCTTCAAGGGAGTGATGTCCTCTTCTGATGTCCCACTAGAAGCAACTTCTTCTTTTGGTGTAGACTTAGGTTGCTCCTTAAGATGTTTAAATGGAATTAGAGCCGTTCCGGGTTTGGTTTCAAAATTAATTATCTCTTGGCTTGAAGACTCATCTTCTGATGATACATCCAGGAACGTCACATAACAGGGACCCTCTGATGCTTGTTGGGTTGGTGGGTTCGGTGCTTGCTGGCACGGTGCATCATCATCATCTTTCTTTGGCAAGGATAGGTGAGGATGGCAGGAGCCACTGTTGAAAGACGGCTTGTTCTTCTTAATCCATTTCTTATAAAGATTTTGTATATGAGAAGATCCATTTACTAGACCGAATGGTACCATCACCATTCTGTCCCATAGCATGAGGTCGTCTGTTTCTGATGCTTCTGGAACTTCTTCTTCAAATATATCCTCTTCAGGTGGGATAGACCCTTCCATTTCACTTTCATAACCTTCTTCGTCCATATCATATTCAACCTCGTCTGTCTCTGCCTCTGCTTCTGTCTCTGCTTCTGTCTCTACTTCTGTTTCTGTCTCTGTAGGAGCTCTGTAACAGAAGAACAGATTCTTTGTTTCCTCTTCTGCCTCTGTCTCTGCTATGGCCATGTAATAGGGAGAGCAGTACATCCATGCTTCTATCTCACTGTCAGAAGTGATTTCAGAAGTCATTCCTGGTTCACGCAGGAAGTATTCACCCATTGATAATGGCTTTGCATATTTTGGAAGTCGGCTTACAGTATCCACTGTTAAGGAATGTGCCACTGTTTTCTTGGGAAGGATCTGTTTGACAGCATCTTCGTCTGCTGATGTTCCATCCGTAACCTCGTTAGGGGAGTCAGAAGATAATTCCAAGGAGGTGGATCCATGTCCTTTTTGAGAACCATACAGTTTCAGCACCACTTTGTTGGGTCCTCTACCCAAGATCAAGGTTCCTTTGAACCAATCCGTCCTTGCTCGAGCTTCAAAAAGCCATGGTCTACCCAGTAACAGAGGATAGGATGTACCATAAGAGTTTGGCTTCACCACCAGATAGGTCAGCCAATAATCTTTTCCAGCCACTGTAGTCTTCACATATGGGAGAATGCCCAAAGGCTTGATTCTACTCTGATCCGCCAGTCTGATGAGCCATTGGGTGGGTTGCACACCTTGTAGGCCTAAATCCTTCATTGTAATATTCGTCATAATGTTCACTGATGAACCACCATCAATCAGTGCATTTGCAATGAAGCAGCTTTCTATCCACGCACCAGTCTCTGGGGTACCCGGATCTAGGAAAGCATTAGCCACATCCACTTCTTTTACAGGATCTGGAGCCTTGTTGGACTTTGTTGCTATTGAGGGAGCAATCCTTAAACCACGTCGTCTTGTCAGTATACTTTTGAACCTTTCCGGCAACTGGGAGACAACATCAATAATTGTCGAAATGTGAGGTTTGGTTTAAAGGTATCTAGATCTCTGACTAGATCGTATTCCTTAATAGGATCCACTGGCTTCTCTAACCGGTTAGGGAATGGGGCAACACCCATTTTCATTTTCCCTCTTTCTTCCAACAGAGGCATTACAGGAACTTCTTCTGTCACTTGCGGCGCTTCCTCCTCTTCTGTATCCTGGACCTCTGGTCCTGTCTCTGTAACTCTCTGTGGCACTGTAGGGCTCTGTACGGCACTGTTAGGCTCTGTTCTGTTCTGTTCTTCTGGTGGAAGATTGAACTTCACTGTTCTGGCAGGAGGGTTATTTTCTTTCTGGATAGGTGGTTCCTTCTGCTTTGCACGCGTGATGGCAGCAACTTCCAATTCCACTAAATTGGAGGTAGGCTCTTGGGCCTTAGCTGGACTATCAGGAGCACTGTTTTTCACTGGGGCTGGGCTTGGACAGTCTTTTGCAGTGTGGCCTTCTCCTTTGCATCGACTGCATAAGGGCTTGTAATCCACTGACCTTCGAGGATTTGGACAATTTGGTGAAATGTGTCCCTTTTCTCCGCATCTGTAACATTCCACTTCTGATCTCTGACCACCGCCAGACTGTCTTCCTCTGTAACTTTGAGAAGGAAATCTTCTGGGTCCGAAATTAGGACCAAACTCTCTAGGCTTGGGTCCAATATCTTGTGTTGTCATTTTGGATTCCAGCAAGTTGAATCTTGCATCTTCCTCCTTTCTTCTCCTATCATGCATCTCCTTCAGAGAGCAAATATCCTCTGTATGGTTCTTCCGCAAACAATAGGAACAGAAGGCTCCAGGGATGGTTGGTGTTCGTGTACATTCAGTGGCTAAATGGCCTGCTTGATGACACTTACCACACCAAGTGTTTGACCGCATCACATCTCTTCCTGCTCCTGCAACGTTGGATATGCTAGCGGTATTCACTTTCAGCGTCTGTAGTTGTTCTGTAATCACATCCATCAACTCCTTTTTGATGTTTGCAACTGAGTTGGATAAATAATCCTTCAAGCTTTCTCCTCCGGACGTACTGGCAGGAGGGTTTTGAGAAGTCTCTGTAATCACTGCATAAACGGGTTGAGCCGGTACAGAGGGATCTCTGTTCTGGTTCTGATTCAGAGCTCCTGTTTGAACTGTTGGCTGTTGACTCTAGTTGGTAGGGTTCCACTGTTGCTGTTGATTTGGCATTGAGGAAATTGGTTGGGACCATTGTTGTTGTGGTTGAGCCATCATTTGAGGCATGGATTGTGGCCACTGTGAATTTGGTGCACTGTACTGTGATATCGGGGGTATCTGTTGGTAGGGATAGGGAACAGTCCCTGGGACTGCATTTGGTGGATACATCATTCTTGGCATCAGAGGAGGTAGAACTCCTCTTCCTGTATTCATCGCCAATCTAGCTTCCACTTCATCGTACAGTCTTGCACCTTCTGTTGCAGCTTGCAGTGTGGCTGGTCTTTGCAGCTCCACAAACTTACGGACTTCTGGTTGTAATCCTCTTAGAAACACTCCCTTCTGAATGCCATCATCTAGATTATGGTTAGTCCATCTCTTCAGGATGGATTCCATTCGTGAGACATAGGCTTCCACTCTTTCTCTAGAAGACTGACTTAGGTTCATAAATTCCTCTCTCATTCGCTCTTCAAAACCTTCACGCCTGAATTTAGTGAGGAAGGCCAACTTCAGGTCGTCCCATGTGCCAAAAGTTCCTGCTGCTTGTCTCTCATACCACTGAAATGCCGCGCCCTTGAAAGTGGCGGGGAATATCGCTAACCAATGCTCAGGGGTTCTGGCATTGTTAGCCACACACGCTACCATAAACTCTGCTACATGAAGATCGGGGTCTTCATTGTACTCTCCCTTAAAAACTGGCAATGGGACTACATTCGCTGGCCTGTCATCAATATTTCCAGGACGGATCTGGCTTGGAAGTGGACCTCCAGCAGGAGGAGGAAGGGCTTGATGTGCCATTGGGACTTCTGTAAAGAGTTCTGCAAGGGCGTCAAAGGCGGCTTCTGCTGCGAGCTCGCTCTCGGCTCTGATTTTTGCTTTCTCTCTTCTCACGTACCTCTGGACTCGTTCTAACGCTTGCCTCTTTATTGCGTCATTCATCAGGGGTGTGACTCCACTATGTTGTTAGTGCTTCCCAGAGGGTTAACAGAAGCCTTCAGTCTTTGGAGGACTCTCTTGCCAACATTTCTTCTACTTCTTTCTTTTCAACGTCCCTGAATTCTGCTTTCATGCCACTGCACAGAGGAAGGTATTCGGTTCTGAAGGTGTCAAAATGCATATGTCTGAGCATTGTGGTGGTGCCATCATCATAGTAATGCCAGCTTCTGATGGTTTCAATAGTGTATGTTGTGAAAAACACTCTGTCTACCAACTTCCAGTGGGTTGCTAATTGAACAAACAGAAGATTATCAGTACACCAAGCATCCCATGTATCTTGCTGTTGAGCATCCACGAACAAATTCCAACTCTTTTCCTTCTTATCTTTGTGAACCTCTACAGACCAAGACTCCTGAAGCTTCTTCACAATCTCCCACTTGATGTTGTCTGGAAACTTCTCAACGAATGCCAAATCTTCCATGGATGTTCATTCTCTCTGTTTCTGCTCTTCAGTTTGTTCCCAAACAGTTTGCCACCAAGATGCAAGTTTCTGCTGCTTCAATAGGAAGAGGAAACTATCCACCACATAGAGCATGCATCATGATGGTGATATGTTTCCGCCATTGTGGAATGAACTTCTTGTGGAAAGTGGCTTTGATTATGAGGAATTCCAACTCTTCAGTGGAAGAAGGAACTTTACAAACATCCATTGAATTCTTCTATTCTTGACAATGCCATTTCCTTCATTTTCAGCCTCTTTTGGTGCTTGTTGATGGCAAGTTTCCCCGGCTGCGCACCAAAAACATGGAGCCCCGAGAGGAACACCAAGGAAAAGGGAATTCTCTTGCAAGAAAATCTATCTTGTAACATCAACAAGCTTGTTTATCATGTTTCATATTGTCACAATGAAGAAAAGAACACCAGGCACAACAAATCTTCATGCAGCATCATGTAGATCTCCCACGGATTTTAATAGAATCAACCATATTCTTCAACATCTTCACAAAATCCATCAATGGAACAAAGAAAGCAAAGAAATACACCATCTTTGAATGGAAATACATCACATAGTATTCATCTTCAATATCTTCATAGTCTTCTCTCTCAATCTCTCATATACAATCACTCTGTTTGAGTAGAATTGGCTATCTCTGACTCTCTCTCTATCTCACTCCATCAATAATACATCATATCCTCACTACAATCTCTCAAAAATCACTCTCAATAATCACTATTAGGTCGTGGATACCCCTCCCAAGAGGTATGTCTGATATGAAGGGTCACCAGAGCCACTACAGTGTCCTTTCATAGCTCACTACTGTCACTTCACTCTAGTCTTCACTTGAGTCTTCAGCAGCTACTTCTTCCACTTCTTTCAACTCTTTTGCACTTGTATTCACCTCTTTCCAAGGCTAGAAAAATTTCCCCAAAGTCACACATACATTCCACAGAACACTTACAGAAGCATACAGAACAGTCTACAGAACAGTACCAGAACAGCTATAGTACAGAACAGAACAGAAGCAGAACAGTCTACAGAAGACCTACAGAAGGTTACAGAAGATCATCAAAACCACATAACTCACTCTCAAACCATTTCAAACTCTCACAAACCATTCAATAAACTTTCACAAGATCTCAATCTTCATCAATCAATACTCCATCCCTCCTTACAGAAGACAATCAGAACAAAACAGACCAAAACATAATAAAACAGAAGGTATACAGAACCATTCAGAACCTATCAGAACATCACAGAATCACCAACAAACATCATGAACTTCCAAAACACAATCAATATCATCCAAAACACTCTCAAACCACTTCCAAATCAATCAATCATCTCATAAAATCAACCAATCAGCTCTCAAAAACAACAAAAATCATCCAAAAAACAAGTCATTTCAACACTCAACACAAACAGAGAGAAATAGAGACCCTAGAACATCAATGGGCCAATCTAGCTAACAAGGGAAAAAAGGCCACACTGCAAAAGCACATACATGTTGCATTCGGAGGGACTGCATCTAGTCAAAGCAGAAAGCAACAACATCAAGCTACAACAGCAAGAATGACTAGATATGATAGTCCTCGCGATAGATGCTCCTTGAATAGCACTGCACTGACGATCCAAGACATCACTGGAGAATCCACATCTGGTCGTGTAGTTGGGGACTCGAGGGCATTTGTCAGAAGGCTTAAATTTATAAGCCCAAACCCGGAAGACAAAGACATAGTACCACTTGCTTATCTTAGGGTCAAACTCACCACAAAAAGAGAGTATACTATCGATGCTTTGATTGATGGAGTAGATTTTAATATCTTGACCTATGAATCATGGACCCTACTAGGCCAATCGGAGCTCACACGGACTAATGCAACTCTTAGCCCTTACGGGAGACACCCACAAGCACTCATAGGAAAGTGCAAAATCCTTGTGACAATTGAAACTGAAAGCTTGCCTATCCTATTTCATGTTCCTCCAAATAGTGCTAATTACAGGAAGGAAACACTCCTAGGAAGACCCTTCAAAAAGACAACCAAGTGTGAGGCCTACTGTGTAGCATAGAGGATACACCTGACACTACCAGCTGTGAGGATAGTCACAACCTTTAGCAAGGGTGACCTCATCGAATCTCGATGGAAAGGCAAGGAGGGCGCTGACATAACAATCAAGCCTGCTAACGAGAGGAAGGACTTGTTGGAAGAGTTGATACAAGCATAGGTCAAACAACGAGAACTAGTGAGTGAGGCCATGCCTGAAACAAGAAGGTCAAGAGACAATGCCAAGGATGGGCTTTGGACTTACAAATATCATAGAAGACCCCAAAATAAGCCCAAGCCTTATAGACGAAGGCATCGATGGAGGGTCAGCACAATGCCACGATGGATATCCAAAGCATTGCTACGTGCTCAAGGGTATTACGCAGGTAACCCATGGATTTGGGTGCCAAAACCCCTTGCTAAACCTCCCTTGTCGACTGAAGGCCAGATCGTATCAAGAGAAAAGAAGCGTAGGAGGAGATCTAAACAAAAAACCAAGTCTCGAGTCAACAACAGTGGAGTAACCGAGCCCCTCATGGTCGAAATCAAGAAACCAAACGGGACCAATCGGAGGGTAGATCCTCAGCCTAGCGTGCTTGACAAGCAGATATCATATGTAATCGTTTAGGATACGCAAAAGCCACTAGTGCCCAAGGAGCCTTTGATTCCCCAAGAGGATAGCACGCATCATAAGCACAACATTGCTCTTGGCAAGGTTAAATTCTCAACAAAGCCAATAGCAAAATCATCTAACAGCCACGAGCAAATCTCCCAACCAGTGTCAAAGCCACTTAGGAGTCCCAAGTCTCCTACACCCTCTTCCCCTAAATGGACACAAGAAGCACAACAGTCGTCAAGTGCAGCTACTCAAACCCAATCTCTACCTACATCAAAGCTTCCAAATATCCAAGAGGCAGGACACGACACCACCCTTAGCTCTCAACCTAAGGATATGCCTATGCAATCCACCGTGGCTAGCTCAAATGATACTCGATCTACGCAAGTGAATGCTCTAAGGGCAACAAAAGACATGACCACTTCCAATCGACCTAAGGACTTGACACCACAATCCACCAATAGTAGCAAGTCCACTGAACTAGCTACTACTACTTCCAATCAGGGATCACAGCAGTCACAGCCCTTGGCCGTGACAATGCCCCTTGCAGAACGTGTCCTTAGTAGTTTACCTGTGGAGGAGGTGTCACAACCAACTTCATTGACAACTCTAGCACTTCCAAAGCGCTTAAAGACTAGGCTGGAGGAGTTAAACAGAAGGGAATAGCTAGACTCTCCAAAAAGAGAGGCAGTTGTACCCTCACAACCTAGCAAGGCTATTCAGCAGGACACGGCTATGTCCCATAAGGAAACACTAGAGAAAGCCAAGCACATCAATGGTTGACCTAGTCCACGGTCCTAAGTCGTTGAAAGATGCACCTTCATTGACTAAGAAAAAGAGGAGAAAACAGCAAAAACAATAGCAGTTACAGGTGGTTGTGGACCCCAAGAACATTGACACCAAGAGCACTGGAGAGCTGAGCAATAAAGCATCGAGTCCATCCACCAATGACCCCATTGATGCCTCTCCTAATAGTGGTGAAACCTCAGACACATCCGTGTGCTCTGAAAAATCAAAGCATTCATTACCATCAACGATTTCTTGCAACACTCAATCCACCGACAACAAAACTCGCATTGACCAATCAAGAGTGGATACAACGCTGTCACAACAGGGTGAAAAATTTATACTAGTCACATCCGAGGAGAACCATTATGCAATAAAAAAGCCTCAGGAGAAACATGGAAACCCCAAGAGCATAAGAAATCCTAGCGTTGACCAATCTTGCTCGTCTAGGCCTGAGCCCCTAGCTATGCTAAAGCCTAGGCAAACTCCTAGAACCTTCCATGAGATAGCAACTGAGCAAGCCCTCACTGAACATAGAAGTGTCACTGAATGCTTAACCGAGTTGGATGCTAAGCTCAAAGTTTTTGCATGTGTCTATGTCCTGGCAGACATGGGCACATTCCCTAAAGAGCAGCTTGAAGAATACTTGCCATTTCCCTTATCCTGGGAAGAGCAAGAACATATTGACGAGCACTATAACAGGCTCCTACATGAACGCATGCGACTCGTCTCTGACAAGGAAGCCGAGGAGCTATGCTTAACTGTAATATTCAATGACGTGCTTTGCCAACCAAATCTCTTAAAGATAGAGCAACTAAAGCGACAATCAGAGGGTCGAAGTCAATTTGAACAATGTTGGCTTGAAAATCATGTTGCAATGGCCAAACTAGAGTCTTAGAGGAGCGATTGGCCAAATGGCGGTCTCAAAGAGACCCAACCTATGTGGCACCAACTTCCTTTCGAGTGCTGACTGCCATTTCGGATACGGACTTAGCTGAAACTAGCCAAGAGAACTCTCTGTCTGATAAGGTTCTTTGAGGAGGAGTTACATGTTTCCAGCAGACTCGGACAAGGTTCCATGCTACTCGATGTTGCAAAATATCCATCGGTATTGAGTAAGCTGCCACGAGTACTAGATGGATGTGACACACTCTAGTACAGTTTGGAGTTCTACAATTGGCTTTTATCCTCGTGAAGTGACATAGATTCGTAAATGTGTACATAAATAAACAATGAATTTTGTGACCCTATATAGACAATATCAACACACACAAGCAATGATAGTCAAGTGCAGGGAGAAGAGTTGGGTTCAATAGGCTAAGCTCCTCAGGTCCTCCTCTCACCACACATTTAGAAGTTGTGTGACCATTCCCGCCTCCAGGTGGAGGGCATGCAACCCTCATTACCACCATAGGAAGCCCTGACCAACATCTCTGATGGTGTAGACAGGGTACCATCCCTTTCTATACACATTTCCCCCTTTCCGGTCTATCCTTCTGAGGATGAGCCCTGCCCCACTCCATGACAACCAGTCCATGCAACTTAGCATAAGCCAAGATCTGCTAATGGCTGGAGGCAAAGCGAGCATTATCATGAGGGCCATCCCTCTACAATAAACACTGCATGCCTCACCTCTCTCCTCCTCATCATATGCGCTTGATAACCCACTGTATAATCCCTTCCATGCGAATAGTTTTATCTTGCCTCAAGGCCTAATCCTTGGTTCACATTTTGCAGTCCCCCTATGGTAGCCAACATGGAGCACCTAGTGCAGTTGGCTTGCAAGGACGCTATCCGTCGTCGAAGGGAGCATGTAGCACAAGCTCCTTTGCCGGAACGCTATGTACCTACCCTTAGAAGGTATGCAAAGAAACGAGGCCCCAAGAAACACCGCCCCGGATGTAGGCTAAAGAATCCCAAGGCTAGGGAAATATAAGCTCAAAGGAGCACATGGAGCATGGCAATACCGGTCGTGCAGGCTCCCATCAAACGCTCGGGCACCATGTGCTCAAAAGAGAAGAGGGCAGCTCGAGACAAGCAGTAATTTGACACATTGTTTAAAATCATTCTGGAAACAGTTGCAGCCAGGGACCACCATTCAGGTCTCGGCCTACATTTTCCCTACCCAACCTCACAAGAGCCCCTCACTAGCATAGCCTCAGTCGCGCTCGACCACCCAGACTCGCCCCGCCTCATACAAATAGAGTAGCCCCATGTTGTATAAAAGGCTTATAAAATGCTACCTGGCCATGGCTTTTTTTCTTTAAATGGTTAAGTGCTGACATGTTCCTCGATTGTACAAACTTTTCATATTTGTATTTAATATATTTCATGTCTTTTGCAAAAAAAAAAATCTAATCAAGCGCAGGTGATAAGTATCTAAGACAACACCATGTAATTCAGATAAGTGATGTCTCCTTGCGTTGCATTGTTTTATTCTAGTTGCGGTATATGCCGTGCATGTACTCTCATGAAGTGACAAGTGGATGCAGGATGACACAGATCTTTGTGCGAAAGTGTTCAATGCCCAAGTCACCACAAGTCCACCGACCCCACAAAGAGCCGCGACAAAGCCACGTTGCCGAAAGCAAAGATCACCCATGCGAGTGCCCACATCGCATGGCCCAAAGCATGATCTTAACCACTTCCTCTTTCTGGGTTACACTCAATGCCGAGCACTCACAACAGCTGTTACCCCAATTGTACCAACATCGCACGTTCCAAAGAGGGTTGCAATATCTCAAGTGTATCTCCCCATCTCAACGATTGCTTCTCTAACAATGAGGCTAGGGCATAATCATCACTGTAATATCCATTTCCTAAGCCTTCGAAGCTTGATATTTCTCAATCCATTGAAAGGCTGATAGCCTCAACATATTGTAATGGTTGTACTCAAGCAAGTCCCAAAAAAAAAACAAAAACAAAAACAAAAAAAACGAAAGAAAAAGAAAAGGAAAAGGAAAAAAAGAAAAGAAAAGAAGAAAAATATAGGAAGCACCCACAATCACAGCACAATACCTAGGGGTCCTCAAATTAGGCACATCCACCTCGATCGGCTAGCTCCGTCCCTAGTCCCCTAGCCCTTTAGCATCACCCACAATTGTTCAGGGCACATCAAGGGCAGGACATACCTGGGGAGCTTGTCTCGCCTATGGTTAGACTTGTCACCCTGACCCATTCGCACGATTCCCTCTTGCACTCTTCTTTAATACCATTGAAATCAATTGTGGTAAGCACCACACGAATGCCCATGAAAAGTACACCATCCTCATCAAGCAAGTCCAATAGCTCCCAGCTACCAAAAGTGTTGTGTCCCTGTGTTCAATTATGCTATGTCATGCAATCACAATGCAAAGGATGTCTCATACACCTTCACGTGTACTTCTTCTCAACATGGATAACTTTGCTTTATCCACACATTGTTATGAGAAACCGGCCTGCAGTCTTCTAACTACATAATATCTAAGTATCACGAGCACTCACATAATATCTGCACCAAAATATATACACAGTTTGGGTCCTCAAGTGCAGGACAATACTCTTAGCTTGCTTCGAGTTCGACCTATCTCCCAAACTAAGTGAACTATGTCTTGTGCACGATAGAGAAGACTAGCACTACCCCTAGGGCGAGACCAGCTATGAGAGGTTTTCAATTGCATGTGTTGAAGACTCCAACGAAAGTGTCGTTCACTCTTCATCGACACCCAATTTTGAATTCTTATCCTTTATCATCCTGCAAGCCCGCCAAGAATCGTCATGTGCAGAATCCCCAACAAACCAACACTTGTGCTGGCCATCAGTGCAATCCCCAACAAAGAACAGCCCTACCACCAACTTCAACAACCCTACCACCAACCACCTAGGCCACCAACATGCCCCCAACAACCTTCCTCCACACCACCACCAACACTCCTCCATGGCAACCATCGATATCCCTTCCACCCACATCTTTCGTGCATGCCAAAGCCTGCTACCTATGACGGTGAGTGCCATGGGAAGCGCCGCGGGCTCTCACCCGTGCAATTTGTAAATGTAGACGGGCGGTAGAAAGGAAGCTCGGAAGATAGCAGGACAATGGGAAAAAGGGCCTAGGCCATGGCCGGCCATGTAAAAAAAGGGGATAAGGGGATGACTGCCCAAAAAGGGATTTAGGGTTTTGTATATAAAGTTGAAAAGTAAATGAGAAGCTCATTCTTGTGTGTGGCCAAAGCCTCTTCTTCTTCTTCTCTTGTTTCTTGCATTCTTGCTTGTGCTTGAGTGAGGGATTGAGGGAGTGTGAGGGAGTGAGGGAATGAGTGTGTGAGAGTGAGGGATCGTGGAGAAGAAGCTCCCCATCTTCTCTCTTCATCTTCTCTTCTTCTCTTCTCTTCTCTTTTCTCGCATAGCTATGGAGGATGGAGCTTGACGGAGAGGGCTTGAGGTTGCTTGAGCTTGCCACAAGGATTGTGGAGCTACTGGAGTGCAAGAGAGAGGAGGGAACTCGATCGAGCATCAAGGCTCACTACACCCGTAAGGTAGGCATTGCGCATTGGCTATATGAGAGGTAGCCATGGCCGCTCGGCTTGAAACGCTTGATCAATAAGCGGTCCGTAGGTCTCGGGGTAGAGCTCCGTAGCTCCCCTTCAAATACACCACTTTTGAATGGAAATAATCACATAGTATTCATCTTCATTATCTTCATATTTTTCTCTCTCAAGCTGTCATAGACAGACACATTGTTTTGATAGAATTGGCTATCTCTGACTCTCTCTCTCTCTCTCTCAATCAATAGTACATCATCTCCTCTCTATAATACTCTATAATCACTCTCAATAATCCTTCTTAGGTCGTGGATGCACCTCCCAAGAGGCATGTTTGTGTCGAAGAGGCACCAAAGAATCTACAGTAACCCTTCATATCTCGCTTCTGTCTTTGTCACTCCAGTCTGCTCTTCAGTCTTTAGCAGCTGCTTCATTTTTTTAAAGCTCTTTTGAACTTAGATTCATCCTTTCCAAAAGTTAAATTTTTTTTCAAAAGTCACACATACATTCTACAGAACACTTACAGAAGATCTACAAAACAGAATAGAAACAGAATAGAGATAAAGACAGAGGCTCTACAGAAGCTCATCAGAGGGTTAGAGAAGGTCAACAGACAACAACAGAACCTCATAACTCATATTAAAACCATTCCTAACTATCAAAAACTAATCAATAAGCTTTCAAAAGATTTCAACCTTCATCAATCATCAATCCATGCTTCATATAGAAGAAAATCAGAACAAAATAGAAGGTATCAGAACCTTAATAGAACCTATCAGAACATCACAGAGCTTCATACTTCTACTAAAAATTATCATGAGCTTCCAAAACATAATCAATATAATCCAAAACACTCTCAAACATTTCCAAAATGACTAATCATCACTCAAAATCCATCAAAATCAACCATTCAGGCCTCAAAAACAACAAAAATCAATCAAAAAATTTAGTCATTTCAGCATTCAACATATCCCCACACTTAGAAATGAAGTATCCTCGTGACCTAAGGAAAATAAGAATATTAGTTCAATAAAGATCTCAATTAGATCTTCTGTCAAAAACTATCAAAAACTATCAAAAACTATCAAGGGTATCAGTGAAGATGATCCCTCTTGAAAGCTTGATGATTACAAAAACGATCCATGGATAAGGATTCATCGACAAAAGATTTTGGAGGATTCTGAAAGAATTGAAGGTAGCACATCCTTTCTAGCAAAACAAGGTATCTGCTAGGTAAACAAAGGGCATGAAAATATAGGACATCCAATTGTTGGGAATCAATATTCACATTGACATTCATACAAAGCTTGGGAATGTTTGATCATTATGGGAATGCCTATGCATATATGCTAGGTACCAAGAAAAATGGGCTGTCAATCTCACTGAAGGATCTAGAGATTGTGAATATTGTTGGGCAAAATGGAGATAATTTTAATACGCTTGACTAGCAATTATCCAGTCCCCTAGAATTAATGGCCAATTAATCTGTAGTCCCGTAAGAGAATCAATTGAGCTCCATCCTCTTCTTCTTGGAATCTGCTTATCAAATCCTTCATACCCACTAACCAACTGAGGGGGTTGAGAAATAGAAGTGGAAGGAGATGGAAGAGGAATGAGTAAAAGAGGATGAAGAGATGGGTAGGCAAAATCATAAAATGAGGAATAAGCTAAAGAAGGATTAGCTGAAATTTTAAGCAAATCAATTAAGAAAGGTGTTTATTGATAAGCAGGAAAAGTAGAAGGTATATGGATAGATGGGGAAGGATAAGGCGGAGAAGAGGAAAATACTCGATCTTCAATGAAAGAACAATAGGTAAAGATTGGAATTTGAGGAGCACCCTGAGGGTGGAAAAGGAGAGGTAAGATGACTGCTGAGTTGGATTGATAAAGGGAAAAATAAGCATCATAGCGATGGGCCATTTGTTGATAATAAAATAAGCTAGGAATAGAGAGACCTAAAACAGATTGTCTATGGTAGGCATCAAAGAAGGATGAATCAAAGGGATGGTTCTTGGAAAGATAAACTAAAGATCCACCCTCAGTTGGTTAGTGTTACGCGCATGAGTAGAGGCTATATTCTGTCATTGGTTCACGACCATAGAATCAATCATTGAATGCCATAAAGTGTCAAGGCAAGCAGCCACTTTAGAAGAATAGCACTGGAATATTTCATCTATCCTCAACTCCAAATGGTTAACATATAAGGCAGCTTGTAAGACCACATCCCCTACATATCAAGCCAGATCTACATAATCTAGAATTAACAGATCACCTCGTAGATACATATAAGACAACAACATGGTATCTAATGTCACAAAATCTTCAAAGACCATACTGACAACTTTTGTCAGCAAATCAAAAGACCAGGCTCCACTCCAACCATCCTCTGGAAGAGGTAGATCCATTGTTGAGAGCTTAATATAGAAGGTGAACTTCTACATCTGATAGTGGACAAAAAAGGAATAGTTGGGAGGAACATACTCCTGAAATTACTCAAATGTAGACCATAATAAATCCATCCTGGATTGCAATCTTTCCACTTTAGCTTGAAACAACGGACATAATGTGGCCTATCTGTGGAGAATTGCCAAGTCCGCAGGGCTTAAAGAATGAACTGGTTGCACAATAGGGCTCTATGAAGAAGAACGTGACTGGACCAGATGCTCGTTAAGGTGCTGAATTTGGTTTCGGCTCTGGTCTAAGGTGGTATTTGCTATTTTAAGCTCCTCTATTTGGGTAGCTAACCAAGCCTGGAGCTCGTGAGATTCTTTCGACAATCTATCTTATTCCTCGATTACATTAACCATTTGAGTGTTAGTGTCAGCCAACTGAGTGTGCAAACTAGAAATTTCCATTTTCTGAGCATCAATGATCTTAGTCTGTTGCTCCAATTGGGTACAAAGATAAGAAAAGAGTTCATGAGCAGAAGCTAGCTCCACATTTGCTTTTGTCAATTCTTCTTTGGTCTGTTGGACTTCATCATTGCAAGAGGAATAGAGCTGTTGGATACATGCAGTCACTGAGAGCTCAATAGAACATTGACCATCTTGACATAGGAAGGGAATTGCATCTCCAATTACCAAGTGTTGCACTGAAGGGATCAAAATCTCTAGAGTACCCTCACGATGTGCTCTGAAAAGATTTGGCATTGTGAGGAAAACTGGTAGGTGACTACTAGATTGATCAGGAATGGAGATTAGAGGAGCTGGGGCTGATTCAGCCACTCGTTTTAAGCATTTCCTCTAAACTACCACAAGAGGGATAGGATCAAGATCCTCAATGATGACATCATAGTGTTCAGTAGAGGGAGGAGCATGTGGTGGATCAACTATCAAGGTAGGAACTTCCTTTGAAGGGGTAGCATATGCCAAAAAAATAGAAAGGTAGGATCCAAATGTAACATTAGTTACATTACCCCTAGTAGCTCTGACAAAGTGTTGATCCATTTTGAACAGAAGGTGGGAACTCCAATAAATCTTATGCCTTTTAGCACTATTCTAGAAGCTGTAAACAACTCCTCTGAAAGGTAATTAGAGTGTGTCTTGGTAGGCATAAACTTGTCCTGAAGGAACTGGCATAGCTGCTTCCACACAAGATTGGAGATCATGGAGACACTTATGCTAGAAGTGGTAAGAACTTTCTTGGGATCCAGCACATCCTGTGTCTACTTTTGCAACAATTTAAGGATATTCTCATTCGAGAATAGTTGTCTAGCAGTAGGGAAAGAGTCTCCCCAATAGGGTAAAGACAGAGCCTTGCCCAAACTTTTAGGCGTCAATTGGACAAATATGCCTCTGACAGGACCAGACCTCTTACTGTAAGAGGCTAGAAACTGATCACAAGTATTAGTATCCTCTAGAAGGAGTGGTAATGAGAGTGCGATGAACTTTGTTAAGTCTACTTTGCCAATAAGTTCGGACTCCAGCAATAAAGAATAATCGTGAGAGACCAATGGAATGTATTGAACTAGAGGAGGATCTTGAGGCACCATTCAAATAGATTACACACACACCATGCACACAGACAATCACAGTGAATGCCTGCAGAACAACATAATAGCCCTAAAAAAGAAATCGACCAGAATAAGCACACACAGACATGACTAACCGACAGACCACCCCAAACAATCCATATCCTAGAAAAAAAATTTGGCATGACCTCTACACATATGCAAGCGAAAGCTTCATGCTATGCAACAAAGATGCACCCGAGACCCCATATTAGGCAGAAAAGAAAACTACATGCCGCACTCGTAATCGTATCATATATGCAAACCATAATACCTCAATAACCCACTCAAGACATAACCAGAACTTCTGTAAGCAACGACAACTCAAAAGACTGCACGTGCCCATCCCACGAAGCGCATTTATTGAAAAGGGAAAAAAAGAGAGCAGTGAGGGGAATGATTTTAATGAAGGGTTTGTTTTAATAAATTATTAACAATGGGTGAAATTTTATTAGGTTCTAAATCTTAATAAGAAAACAGTGGTTCCTTCTTACAATATTAATTACAAATTATTAGGGTGAAACGGTACGTTAAATGGATCCCGAACTTCGATACCCAGACTCAAGTCTCTAAATGTATATTCATTGATTAAAAATTAAGTGTGTGTTTAGCATTTTTTGTGTACTGCGTGCACTTGTGACAACGGGTTCATTTTTAATAAAGTTAGATGTGTTTGTAGCGCACGAAGCGTGTGCTAAGTGAATAACTGGTTCATTTTTAATTGTTTAGAAAAATGAGTGTTTAGCATGAGTGCGTGTGAAAAAGTGGGTGATTTAAGTTCATTTTAACCATTAATAGTGGTTAAGGGGTGACAAAAATAATAAATAAAGTAGGAAATATAAATACCTGACAGGGGTGTGTATGCAAGAGACTAAGGGTGCACGGATGGATCCCAAGATGCAATGAGTCCAACAAAAAAGCAAAAGCCACTACTGAAAAAAAAATGAAACAACTTATTCTTTTAAAAAAAGAAATATGAAGGCGAGATTAGTTGGGTCATATTTGATTTAGTTAATTCAGATTAGTATTTGGGTGTTATTATCAATTTTATTGTTATTTATGTGTTTTTTCGTGGTTTGTGTTTGTGTTTTTTTATTTTTTATGTTTGATTTATTATGGTTTTTTTAAAACACAAATTTAATACCTAGCTTTTGGCAATCAACCCTGAGTGAAAATTGAACCATCAGGCTTCAAGAATGGATATGTATTTTTCAATAATTTTTCAACCTATTTTTGGAATTTAAAATGAAGTTTTTATGAATTTAGGTAAAAATTTAACATTTTGTCCTGAAAATAATAGGGTGATCATATGTCAAGGCTTTTTTAACTTTATAAAAATATTCCATTAGTAGTCAAATGCATTGATGGATTTTTCTAAGATTTTTTTGTATTTAACTATGATTTCTATTGATTTTTATTCAATTTTCAATGAATTTGGAAGAATTTAAATTTTCTACAATTAATTCTATGTACTATAACTAGCAAGATAAATAAAAAAAATTCCCAATTTAGTGAGAAAAAATTTAGCTATTTTTTTAAATTGAATTTTTATGAATTTTTAAAATGATTTTTAAGGGTTTTAGGTGTTTTTTTTGTGTTAATGGGTTTTTTGAAAAATAAAAGAAGGTATCCGAGCTGTGTATGAACAGGAGCGTGTGCTCGGACGGCACGCACCACTGCACGGACAAGTCGATATGCACATCCGCGTGCATGCACACCTATGGACGATGCCCAAATATGGCACCAATGCACTCGCAACATGCGTGATCACTCGCAAGCAATGTGGTGGGATGAGGTGGCGGTGGGGACACGGTGTTGCATGAAAAGGGAGGTAGGGTGGGCGGCGGGGTGTCAGCAGTTTTCTGCGAAAGTGGTGGAGATGTTGGCAGGGGAATGGGGGCTTAAAAGGAGGTGTTGCGGGTTGTTCCACGGAGAACGATGGTTCGGCGGATGTCAACAGGGGAATGGGGGCTACAGGGGGGTTTAAGGTTTCTGCGGGGGGGTGGGAATATAGGGGCTTAAGAGGGGGTGGGTAATGGACACGGTAGGGGGGCAATGGGGAGGGGTGGGCAAGGGCAAGAAGGGACAATGGCGGGCGGTGGGGGGCCAAAAATAGGTGGGGGTGGCAATGATAACGGCCGCGGGGGGCAAGGAGTAAGGTGGTGGGGTGGCGGCAAAGAACAGGCGCACGATGGGGCGGCGGCGGCGGCGCTGGGGAGGTGACAGGCAGCGCTAGGGAGGAGGAGGAGGAGGAGGAGGAAGAAGAGGTGGAAGGGAGGGAGAAGATGGTGGGAAAAGAAGGGAGAGAGGGGAGAGGGAGGGAGAAGATGATGGGAGAAGAAGAAGAAGAAGTAGGGAGAGAGGGGAGAGAGAGGGAGGGGTTGGGGAGAGAGAAGAAGAAGAGAGAGAGGAAGTAAAGGAGAGAGAGAGAAGGAAAGGGGGGAACCATTGGGGGGGAATTTTGAATTTTGGTTTTTTTAATGGAAAAAAAGAATAATGAAAACATAAATAAATAAATAGAAAAATAATAAATAAATAAATAACCCCCTTGTCCCGTGCTTATGCGTGGAGTGAGGTAAAAAATTTGCAGTGGTGGGAAGCAACGGGGTCGGGACGGCGATGGGGAAGGTGCGGATGCCACGGGGACGTCGTGAGGTGCGGAAAAGCAAAAACACATGCATTTATGTGCAAGGCGAGGTGCACGAAAACACGACAAAACAAAGAAAATTTAATAACAGGCAAACCGTGAGCTGGAACGCAATACGGTAAAAAGGAAAACTATGCCGAAAGGTGAGGGGGAGAGTGCGAAAAAAGTACAACGGGGTGTCCGGGAACAAGTCAGGGCGTTCACATGGGAAAAAGGTAAAAATCGGGCTTGAAAATGCATACGATAATTAATATCAAAAAATCCGTTTGCCGAAGTGAAATGCAAAAAAAAGGTTGGGAGAAAAGGCATGCCGGATAGTGCTATCATGTCAGAACACCGTTCCGACGGAGATAAGACCCGATCACCTAGAAAAAACCAAAAAAGGACCCGCGAAATGGGACACAAAAATTAATATAAAAATATTCGGGCACTGAAATAAAGGGTAGTAAAAAGGAAAAATGTCCGCGGGAAGGGGATTCATAGGGTGAGTACAATAAAATGCATATCCAAGGGAATGAGGAGGGGTTTGCATGCGAAAAGGGCAAAAATCAACCCCAAAAATGCATACGGGAAGTAATATCAAAAAATCCATTAGCCGAAACGAAGTGAGAGAAGAAGAAAAAATGTGCAAAAAATTGTGCTCGACAATCCTATCACATCAGAACACAGTGCCCAGCAAGAAAAACACCATTCGCATGGAAAAAAATTGAAAATCGTACTCGAAACGGGATTCAGAAATTAATAGCAAATGATCTATGCACCAGAATGGAGGGCAGGAAAAAGAAAAAATGTTAGGAAATATATAATCTTCAGGGCTGTCACATCAAATCTCAGTTCGGATGAGGTTAGGAGGCATTCACATGGAAAAAGCCAAAAAATGATGAAGGCACAGAAAATCCGATGATGATGATGATGGTTGCACTCAGCACACAGTCACTCAAACGGAAAGGGAGGACAGTCGCTCACCCCATAACTCACATCACTCGAGTGAATAATGAAGAAAACCCGCATGGCACACCCAGTTTAGAAATCGATAAGGGGAATGGGACAGAAGGAGTATGCCAAGGTGCACAGTTGATGGTGCATTCATGCATCCAACCCCGTCTGGCATAGGTGCAAGTAGGAAGGCCGAGGAGCCTTGTTGTGTAGTGTACATAAGAGGGTGACATGCCCTGTGATGATGGCAAAGACCCATCCCATGTATGCATAGGAAAACAGAAACGTACCTAACTCCAATTGTCATAACGTCCCTCAACCTCACCTCTCGAAATTGATTGAGGAGAAACACCAGTCACACTCAACCCGCCCTTTGTCTCATGCTCTATTGACAGATACAGAGGGCAACCCATTCCTAAAACCCATTGATGTAATCCTCACAGTCACTTGTGCAAAGGTTTTATGCCATGTGCATTTGATGGTACAACTATGCATCCCACCCTGTGCCGGCATACGGTGTGAGAAGGAAGGCCAGGGAGCCTTATAGTGCAGTGCACAGGAACATATCATGCTTAGTTCATTGAGAGATCCATCCCGTGCATGCAACACTCTATTCACACATCGCACCTCTCATTTGAATTTAAGGGAAAGGACTGGTCACTCACCCTACCCTCTGTCTCACGCTCTATTGAAAGATACAGAGGCCAGACCATACTCACATCCCCATCCAATTAGGATGAAAGCTCACATCACTCAAAGGGTTGTTGATGAAGATCTCTTTGTCTGTTGATAAAGAGGCATACCCAAGGAGGTAGCCAATATATGGAAACTGTGTATTGGATATAGAACATGTTGTCTGCTAGAAGACCGTAAGACGCTCGACAAAGAGGCGCAGGACATAGTGCACCAAGGGAGACGGCTTCGGAACTAGGTCCTAGAGATGTCGCTCTGATGGATCAACTTTCTGGACTGCTGGGTGTTACCACATTTTCCACAACCACCTTCCCTTCTCCAGAATGAATGGTCAGGGCGACAGGAGTCACTAGTGAACTTAATTTTTATACCTTTAATCCATTGCTTATGCAGATTATGCATACTTTGTGGTCCATTGGCCAACCCAAATGGAACCATGGTCATTCCATCAAACACCCCGAGATCTTTGGCCTCTGAGGTCTATATAGGGACATCAACAAGATTGTCCGCTATCAAAGGAACTTCTTCATTTGAACTTTCATAACGTGCTTCTTTTTCTTCCTCGTCATTTTCATTCTCTTCCTCTAGAGGCTCTGTCTCTACTTCTGTAGAGGCTCTGTAGGAGAAGGTCCTTCGCCTCTGTGTTTGCTTGTACTTCTGCGTATGTCTTTGGCTCTGCTTTTGACTTGATCTTTGACTCTACTTCCATGTAACAGGAGGAACAGTACATCCATGCTCCTATCTCGCTATGTCAGAGGTGATTTCAAAAGTCAATTAGGGTTGAGGCAGGAGGTATTCTCCAATGGAAAAAGACTTTGCTTCCTTTGATAGTTAGCTTATAGTGCCCGCTGTTAGGGACTATGCCTCTGTTTTCTTGGGAAAGATCAGTTTGACAACCTCTTCGTCTCCCGATGTACCATCTATTACTTCATTGGAGGAGTTTGTTATGACTTCGATAGATGTGGATCCATTTCCTTTTTGTGATCCATACAATTTCAACACCACTTTATTGGGTCTTGTGCCTAGGGTTAGGGTTCCTTTGAACCAATCCGTCCTGGCTTCAAAAAGCCAAGGTCTTCCCAAGAGTAGAGGGTATGAGGTCCCATAAGAATTTGGTTTGACCACCAAATATGTCATCCAATAGTCTCTTCTTGCCAGGGTTGTTTTTACATATGGGAGGATGCCCAAAGTATTGATTCTACTTTGGTCTGCCAATCTCATAAACCACTATGTAGGTTGAATTCCTTGCAAACCTAGATCATTCATTGTCACATCCATCATTATGTTTACTGATGAGCCTCCATCAATCAATACATCTTAAATAAAGCATCCTTCTATCCATACACTAATCTCTGGGGTTCTAGGATCTAGAAAGGCATTAGCCACATCCACTTCCTTCACAGCTTCTGAGGCTCTGTTGGACTTTGTTGTTGTTGGGGGAGCAATCCTTAGGCCGCATCTTCTTGTCAAGATGCTTTTGAATCTTTTTCGACAACTAGGAGATAGCATCAGTAATTGTTGGAAGGTTAGGTTTGGTTTAAAGGTGTCTAGGTCTTTGACCAAATCATACTCTTTAATAGGATCCACAAGATTTTCCAATCAACTAGGAAACGGGGCCACATTCCACTTTTATCTTCCCTTTTTCTTCCAAGAGCGACAATATATATGCTTTGTCTTCATGAGGAGAGACTTCCACATCCTCTATTTCCTGGACCTCCGATCCTGTCTCTGCTTCTGTCTATGTAGCTTTCTGTGGCTCTATAGTGCTCTGTACTTCCTTACTCTGGATTGCATTGTTTTGCTTTTCCCGAGGGAGGTTGAATCTCACAGTCTTTGTAGAAGGAATGTTCTCTTTTGGAACTACGGGTTCTCCTTTCTTTGCTCGCGTTATTGTGGCCACTTCCAATTCCACCAAATTGGAAGCAGGTTCTTGGATCTTTTGTTGGGTATCAGAAGTAGATTTGACAGGGGCTGGAATTGGACAATCTTTTGCAGTATGGCCTTCTCCTTTGCATCGGCTACATAAGGGCTTGTAATCCACATATCTTCTAGGGTTTGGACAATTTGGTGAGATATGAACCTTTTCTCCACATTTGTAACATTCCACCTCTGATCTCAAACCACCACCAGACTGTCGTCCTCTGTAACTTTGAGAGGGAAACCTCCTTGGACCAAAATTAGGACCAAAATCCATAGGCTTTGGTCCAATGTCCTGCGTTGTCATTTTTTATTCTAGCAAGTTGAATCTTGCATTTTCATCTTTATGTCTTCGTTTTGCATCTCTTTTAGAGAGTATATATCCTCTGTATGGTCCTTCCTCAAACAATATGAACAAAAGGCTCCAAGAATGGTTGGTTTTTGGGTACATTTAGTGGCTAAATGTCTCGCTTGATGGCACTTTCCACACCATGTATTAGAACACATCACATCTCTCCCACCTCTTGCAAGAGTGGATATATTGGCAGTATTCACCTTCAACATCTGTAGAGCTGCTCTCTGTAATAACATCCATAAGCTCTTTCTTGATACTTGCGACTGAGTTGGATAAGTAGTCCTTCAGATTTTCACCTCATGGAGTACTTGTAGTAGGGTTTTGAGAAGCCTTTGTTATTACTGCATATACAGGTTGGGTTGATCTAGGAGGTCCTGTATTCTGATTCTGATTCAGAGCTCCTGTTGAGACTTGGGATTGTTGATTCCAGTTGGTAGGGTTCCACTGTTGTTGAGTCACCATTGGAGGCATTGTTTGAGGCCACTATTGTTGTGATTCAACCATCATTTGAGACATTGTTGTTTGTGGCCACTATGGATTAGGTGCATTGTATTGTGGCACTGTTTGCATCTAGGGATAGGGATAGGGAACTGTCCTTGGGATTGCATTTGGCGGGTATACCATTCCTAGCATGGGAGGAGGTAAGACTCCTCTTCCTGGAGTCATTGACAACCTTGCTTCAACTTCGTCATACAGTCTTGTACTTTCCACTGTAGGTTGCAGATTGATTGGTCTTCTTACTTCCACAAACTTGCGAACTTCTGGTTGTAGGCCTCTAAGGAACACTCCTTTCTGGATACCTTCATCCAAATGATGATTGGTCCATCTTTCAGGATGGATTCCATTCGTGAGACATAAACTTCTACTCTTTCTCCAAAGGACTGACTTAGGTTCATGAACTCCTCTCGCATCCGCTCTTCAAAACCTTCACGCCTAAATTTAGTGAGGAAGGCCAACTTCAGGTCGTCCCATGTGCCAAAAGTTTCTACTGCTTGTCTCTCATACCATTGAAATACTGCGCCTTTGAAAGTGGCGGGGAATATCTCTAACCAATGCTCAAGGGTTCTGGTATTGTTAGCAACACATGCTACCTTAAATTCTGCTATATGAAGATTGGGGTCTTCATTGTACTCTCCCTTAAAAATTGGCAATGGAACTACATTTGCTGGCCTATCATCAATATTTCCAAGACAAATCTAACTAGGAAGGGGACCTTGAGTTGCCATAGGGACTTCTATAAAGAGTGCTTTTAGGGCATCAAAGGAGGCTTCTGCTGCAAGCTTGTTCTCAGCCTTGAGTCTTGCCTTCTCTGTTCTCACGTACCTCTGGACTCATTCTAACACTTGCCTCTTGATTGCGTCATTCATCAGAGGGTTGGCTCCAAATAGTTGGTCTACACTCAACAGAATAGAATCAGAGAGGGGCTTCACTCTGAGGATTCTCTGGCCAACATCTCTTCTACTTCATTCTTTTTAACATCTCTGAATTCAGCTTTCAAACCACTATAGAGGGGGAGATATTCTGTTCTCAAAGTATCAAAACTCATTCTTCTTAGGATCGTTGTTGTGCCATCATTATAATAATGCCAGCTTTTTGATGGTTTCAATCGTGTATATTGTAAAGAACACTCTGTCTACCAACTTCCAGTGGGTTGCTAATTGGACAAATAGAAGATTGTCAAAACACCAAGCATCCCACGTATCTTGTTGTTGAGCATCCACGAACAAATTCCAACTCTTTTCTTTCTTGTTTTCGTGAACCTCCACTGTCCAGGACTCCTAAAGCTTCTTCACAATCTCCCACTTGATGATGTCTGGAAACTTCTCAATGAATGTCAAATCTTCCATGGATGGTCATTGTCTCTGTTTCTATTCTTCAGTTTGTTCCCAAACAATTTGCCACTAAGATGCACGTCTTTGTTACTTCAACAGGAAGAGGAAATAGTCCACCACATAGAGCTTGCATCATGATGGTAAAATGTTTCCGCCATTGTGGGATGAACTTCTTGTAGAAAGTAGCTTTGGCAATAAGATTCTCCAACTCTTCAGTGGAAGAAGTAACTTTGCAAGCATCCATTGAATTCTCCTCTTCTTGGCAATGCCATTTCCTTCATTTTTAGCCTCTTCTAATGCTTGTTGATGGCAAGTTTCCCCGGCTGCGCACTAAAAACATGGAGCCCCAAAAGGAACACCAAGGAAAATGGTTTCTACTACAAGAAAATCTATCTTCTAACATCAACAATCTTTTGTTTCATTCTTTTGAGAACCAAAACAAGGAAAATAACAAATCTTCACACAACATCATAGTAGATATCTCCCACGGATTTGATAGAATCAACCATAATCTTCAACATCTTCATAGAATCCATCAATAGAACAAGAAACACAAAGGAATACACCACTTTTGAATGAAAATAGTCACATAGTATTCATCTTCCTTGTCTTTATATTTTTCTCTCTCAATCTCTCATAAACAAATACATTGTTTTGATAGAATTGGCTATCTCTAACTCTCTCTCTCTCTCTCTCTCTCTCTCTCTCTCTCTCTCTCTCTCTCTCTCTCTCTCTCTCTCTCTCTCTCAATCAATCAATAATACATCATCTCCTCTCTAAAATACTCTATAGTCACTCTCAATAATCCTTCTTAGGTTGTGGATGCACCTCCCAAGAGGAATGTCTATGTCAAAGAGGTACTAGAGCATCTACAATAACCCTTCATATCTCGCTTCTGTCTCTGTCACTCCAGTCTGCTCCTCAGTCTTTAGTAGTTGCTTCTTCCATTTGTTTTAGCTCTTTTGAAATTAGATTCATCATTTCCAAAAGTTAGAAAAATTTTCCAAATTCACACATATATTCTATAGTACACTTACAGAAGATCTACAGAACAGAATAGGAACAGAAACATAACAGAGACAGAGGCTCTACAGAAGCTCATCTGAGGGTTATAGAAGGTCAACAGAGAATAGCATAACCTCATAACTCATACTAAAACCATTCCAAACTATCAAAAACTAACCAATGATCTTTCAAAAGATTTCAACCTTCATCAATCATCAATCCGTGCTTCATACAGAAGAAAATCAGAACAAAACAGAAGCTAAACAAAAGGTATAACCAATCAGAACCTCAACAGAACCTATTAGAACATCACAGAGCTTCATATTTCTACTAAAAATCATCATGAGCTTCCAAAACATAATCAATATCATCCAAAACACTCAAACATTTCCAAAACAACTAATTATCACTTAAAATCCATCAAAATCAACCATTTAGGCCTCAAAAACAACAAAAATCAATCAAAAAATTTAGTCATTTTAGCATTCAACGACTAGCTCTCGACAAACGCACCACGTATCGGGACCTAAAACAGGTCTCGACACTGGCTTGATGGCACTAGCCGGGCCTTTACTACACACCTCAAACCACTCCATACGGCCTTGCAGCCAAGAGCGTCTAAGAACTTTGCATTTCTATGATTTTGTAGTCCAAAAAATAATTATTTTCCCACACTCCTCAGAGGGATTCCTTAAAGATGCTGGTGTTATTCACCACGTAGACACACACGAAGGGAGCACCCCTCGGCTGATCACCGCTGCTCGACTACGGCTCTCCTACACCTCGGGGATTGGCCCTAAGATGTGCCATGAACATATAACACATTTGAAACAAACTCCACTCTTTTGATAAATCGATCCAAGAGATAATAAATAATCCTCACTAAATATTTCCCAAGGAACCGAATGTCTAACCCTATGGCTTAGGGTACCTCACACTTTCCATGTAGGTCATCGTATTAAAAATAATAATTGCCTTGCATCCAAGATATGATACCATATGGTGCATGCAAACGCAATTGTGTATGACTATCGTGCTCAAACAAGCTGATTCATTAGCATCAGCAACGTGAAAGTGCAAAGATAGTTCTTTTCATCTTTTTTTTCTAAACCGAAAGTGCTTTCTTGCTTAGGGCTAGTACAGAGATTTCTCGTGCTACTAGACCCCTTTAATTTTAAACCACAACAAATCCTATATGATATGCATCATGAAGACATCAGAATTCAATATACTTTTACCACTCAACAACCCCCTTCTCCCTACAGTTTAAAATTTTGCATGCGTTGGTAGGTTTAAGGCGTGTTTTTCATGTTTATTTTTCTCTAGAGCAATAAAAACTCACTTAACAAAGAGATAGGGCTCAACTAAGGCTAAACCTTATGCTTTATCGCTGCCATACATTCACAAACACAAATCTTACTTTTCCTTATGTTTCTGAAGAGAAAAACTTAAATTTTAATCATTTTTTAAAAATTTTACTATTTATTTATAGATAATTTTTTATATGTATTGATTTATTGCTCAAGATTAATTTATCTTACTAAAAATGATTTTCTTAGCATGTTTCAACCCATAGGAATAGCATACGCATGACAAAACCCAAAAAATCGCATATTTCTCCTTAAATCGCATAGTCTCGAGTTTTGCGTGCTTAGCATAAAATTATTATATGACTAATTTTTCATGATTACTTCAATGTGATTGATAAATTAGAGCATTGGTAATCAAATGAAATCATTTTGAACCATTTTGAATCAAAATTTATCATTAAACAACGAAATCTACATTTTTCTCATAAAATCACGCATGATGATGCACATATTTCGCAATTGGGGATTCGTTCACTCTTCCCAACATTCGTCGACGAACCGTCCAACCTCAATCTATGTTTCTTTACACTCCCGCATTATCACACGATCAAATTCTTTCATCTCAACCCACCCCCTTTTCTTATATATTGATCCATGAGAACAAACCACAAGAGGAGAAAGGAGAGAGGAGAGAGAAATATTAAAATTAGATCTTTCCATTCAATGCATCATCGGAGTGTGTTTGACCCCCCATTTAATCCCCGTAATGTTTTACATTATAAAGTAGCTATGTGATTTGGGAGCTGAAAATTGCATGACGGATGCCAAGTTTATAGATTTTGACGTCACGAAGCTAGCTGGCTAGATAGATCTCAAATCCAAGCTCGTTTGCCCCTCCGACATCGAAAAAACCACTTAGGTCAAAGTGTGAAAAAGAAAAAGTGAACTATTCTTTTTTAAAAACAAAGCTTAAGCTTAACTTAAGATTATGATTTAAAGAGACGCATTTTCATGAAACATGGGAGGGGGGCGCCATTTTTTTCAGTGGCCCTAAAATCATTAAAAAAATGGCAAATTTTTGCAATTGATCATCATGGGAATCCTCTAGGTAGCAAATTCCTTAAAATTTTTTCCATCTATCATGAGAAACGGATCAAAATTTGATGCATTGAACGGAAAGATCTAATTTTAGTCTTTCTCTCTCCTCTCTCCTCTCTCCTCTCTCCTCTCTCCTCTCTCCTCTCTCTTTGTAGTTTGTTCTCATGGATCAATGTAAAAGAGAAGGGGGTGGGCTGAGATGAAAGAATTTGATCATGCAATGATGCGGGAGCATAAAGCAACATAGATCGAGCTTGGACAATTTGTCAACGGCTATTGGGAAGCGTCAACGGATCTCGAATTGCGAAATACATATATCATAATACACGATTTTATGAGAAAAAGGTAGATTTCATTGTTTTATGATAAGTTTTGGTTTGAAATGGTTGGAAATAATTTCATTTGATTGTCAATGCTCTGATTTATCACTCATGTTGAAGTAATCATGAAAAATCATTCATATAATAATTTTATACATGTAAACTCAAGACTATGTGATTTAAGGAGAAACATGTGGTTTTTTGGTTTTGTCATGCGTATGTCATTCCTATGGGTTGAAACATGCTAAGAAAATCATTTTTAGTAAGATCAATTAATCTAGACCAATAAATTAGTAAATATCATTTATTGTCTATAAATAAATAGTGAAAATTAAGAAATAGTAAAAAATAAGTTTTTTACATCACAAAAATAAGAAAAAATAAGATTTGTATTTGTGAATATATGGTAGATTTGAAGCATGAGGTTTAGCCTTAGTTGAGTTCCATCTCTTTGTTAAAGTGAGTTTTTATTGCTTTCGAAAAAAAAACATGAAAAACACACCTTAAACCTACCAACACATGCAAAATTTTAAACAGTAGGGAGAAGGGGATTGTTAAGTGGTTAAAGTATGCTGAGTTCTAATGTCTTCATGATGCATATCATATAGGGTTGGTTGTGGTTTAAAATTAAAGGGATCTAGTAGCATGAAAAAGCTTGGTACTAGCCCTAAGCAACAAAGCACTCTTGTTTTAGAAGAAAAGTATGAAAAGAACTATCTTTGCACTTTCACGTTGCTAATTGCTAATGAATAAACTTGTTTGAGCACAATGGTCATACACAATTGTATTTACATGCACCATATGGTGTCATATCTTGGATGCTGGGTAATTGTTTTTTTATGTACGATGATCTACATGGAGAGTGTGAGGTACCCTAAGCCATAGGGCTAGACATTTGATTCCTTGGGGAATAATTAGTGAGGATTATTCATTATCTCCTAGATCAATTTATCAAAAGAGTGGAGTTTTTTTCGAATGTGTTCTATGTTCACGATGCATCTGGGGGTGAATCCTCGAGGTATAAGAGAGCCATAGTGGAGTCACGGTGATCCACCGAGGGGTGCTCCCTTCATGTGTGTCTCTGCGGTAAATAACACCAGCATGTTTAGGGACTCCCTCTGAGGAGTATGGGAAAAGAATTATTCGTTGGACTAAAAAATCATACAAATGCAAAGTTCTTAGGTGCTCTTGGGCCGCAAGGCCATGTGGGTGGTTTGAGGTCTGTAGTAAAGGCCGCAGCTAGTGCCATAGAGTCGAACGTGTTTTTAGGTTGTGAGATTAGTGCAACATATGAAGGGAGGTGAGCTTAAAATTAGACATACAGAGCAGAAGAAAGAGTTATGGTGGAAGGAGCAAGAGCAAGAGAGAGATAGACACAAGATGTGGAAACTCCAATAGTCAGAATGTGTGACCATCCTTCCCTTTATTCAAATGTCATTGAATGATGTGATAGTTATAGGTGCTCGCACCTGTAGTGTTTGTACGAGTGACTAGACATAAGCGTCTTTATCTCCAATAACCTCTCACTTAAAGGGAATGTGACCCTAGTGAGGAGTAAACAAGAAAAAAGTGACAAAGTACAAATGTACATAAGTACAACAAGATGAGGAAAGACATCATCTCATGCAATGCCCATCAACTTCCTAAGGAAGGCAAAATGCTCTACCTGAGAGACTCTTAATGAGCAGATCTACGAGATTTTGGTCAGTTGAGATCTTGGCAAGCTCAATAGACTTGTCCTCACAATGACCTCTCGTATAAAGTGGTAACACATCTCAATGTGCTTCATCTTTGCATGGAAGACCTGATTCTTGGCCAACTGAATAGCACTCCTAGAATCTATGTAGTGTAGGGACCACGTCAATAATACCAAGGTTTGCTACCAGCAGATGGCCTATCCAAAGAGCCTCCTTACAAGTCTTAGTGGAGCTATAACATACTATGCCTCTATAGTAGATAACGATGTCCCCCTTGGCTAATCACTGCAACTCCACTATGGCTCTCCTGCACCTTGGTGATTGGCCCCAAGATGTGCCATGAACCTAGAACACATTCGAAACATAGACTACTGATTGAATCAATCCAAGAGATAATAAATAATACTTACTAGACATCCCCAAGGAACCGAATATCTAGCTCTACGGCGTAGGATATCTCACACTCTCCATGTAGGTCATCACTTGTAAAAACAATTGCCATGCACCTAGGAGATGATACCATATGGTGCGTGCAATGTAATTGTGTATGTCTACCATGCTCAAACAAGTTTATTCATTAGCAACAAGCATTGTGAACATGCAAAGACAATTCTTTTCATGCTTTTTCTTCTAAATCGCAATTGCTTCGTTGCTTAGGACTAGTACCAAGCATCCTCATGCTACTAGACCCCTTAAATTTTAACCCACATATATTCTATATGATATGCATAATAGAAACATCAAAATTTAGCATATTTTAAACACTCAACAACCTCTTATCTCTACCACTTAAGATTGTGCATTTGTTGGTAGGTTTAAGGTGTATTTTTCATGTATTTTTCTTTCATGAAAGCAATAAAAACCCAATTTAACAAAGAGATAGGGCTGAACTAAGGCTAAACCTCATGCTTCAGCTCTATCTTACATTTACAAACATAAATCATATTTTTTATTATTTTTTGGATGAGAAAAACTTGTTTTTAAAAAATTTTCTTATTTTTTCTATTTATTTATAAATAAATATGAATATTTTTGATTTACTGATTTAAATGATTGATCTTATTGAGTGGTTTTTAAAATCACATTTCATCCCATACAAACACCATTCGCACAACACAAACCCCAAAAACCGCATATTTTCCTTAAAAGTTGCGGGTTTTGCATGTTTAGCATAAATTATAAGATGACTGATTTTTATTGATTACTTTAACATGACTGATAAATCAAAGCATTGGCAACCAAAGGCAATCATTTCTAACCATTTCCAACCAAAATTTATCATAAAACAATGAAATCTACTTTTTTCTCATAAAATCGTGCATTATACGTATGTATTTCACAATTGGGAATCCGCTGATGCTTTCCAATAGCTGTTGACGATTTGTTCACCTTAGATGTACGCTTCTTGTATCATTGCACGATCAAAATCTTTAATCTTAGTCCACCCCCTTCTCTCATACACTAATCCATAAGAACACACACCAAGAGGAGAGAGGAGAGAGGAGATATAAAGAATAAAATCAGATCTCTTTCGTTAATGCATCCTTTTTTTATCAGCTTGGAGCAATAGATGGTGAAGAAATCAAGCATCTCAAGGTTTGGAGATTCCTCCTGATTTAGCCCGGGAAAAAATCATTAAAAAAATGCAAATTTTGAGACATCAAAAGGCGCTCCCTCCACATTTTGTGAAAAATCATGTCTCTTTATTTCTAAAGATTAATTAAGCTTAAGCTTTCAAACCCAAAAAACTAGATCATCTTTTGCATGTTTACACTTTGGCAAAGTGGTTTTTTCCGTTTTGGTGGAGCAAACGAGCTTGGATTCAAGATCCGTCTGGTCGGCTGGCTTCATGATGTCAAAATCAAAAAATCTGGCCTCTATCATGCACTTTCCAGCTCTTGGATCACATAGATGCTTCATAATGCGAAACCTTGTGAGCGTCAAATGGACTTTGATCGATGAACTGAGACTTGCGTTAGGATCCTAGCATCGAACTCCATCTAGGAAAACTCTAGCTCATTGATTCGCAACCATTTCATTTTACATGAAAATTTGGTCTTTTACAGCCTCCCAAGCTATTTCATGCTTCAAAATGGCTCCTAGAAATCTTCTCTCATTGGTGACCACGGCATAGGGCAACTCAGCCCGTCAAATCCCATGAATAGCTCTAACCCTACTCCCTAACAAAATCAAGGCATGAACATCCTCAAGGGATAGGCTTAGTATAATATGATAGAAATCCAAAGCAAGTCGCTAACCAAGTGCTCCAACACTGATTGGCCAAAAAGAACCATTAAAGAGGTCATCCTAGATGGTGCTTGAACTACCTACTCAACTTAGGACAACTAGACTAAGAACTCCTACTAGGCGGGTCTCCTATAGCCTGGTCATCATAAATTTTCTTTTAACACATCTTTCTGTCAAAGTTTTCATAGTCGGGCATGTAAAAAGGAGGGAGCTGAGCATAGAGTGACCCAAGGAGAATAGGGTATCGACCTCAAGTCCTGACTCAGTACTCAAGAACGTACTCTCAAGTGTCTTCGTCAAGAGATTCTCTGAGGTGAGTTATTCAGATAACCTCATTGTTCAACTGATGAATGTCAATCAAAAGGACGAGGACATTAGAGATTATGTCACCCACGTGAGGATTCTCTTCAAGAAAATCCCAGCCCATAGAGAGCAACCTAGTGAGCGAGTGGTCTCCATCGTATTTGTGAGCATAATTAGGAGTGAAGAGCTCTAGAAGGCCTTGGTAGGCAGCTCCACATATTGGGATTAAGGACTTGCATCCCCTTATCATATTGCAGAGGGTTTCCCTCGACAGGTTTTACCTCGTCTTTATCAATGTGTTTACCCTTTTGACCTCTCATAATGACTCGCAAATTAGAAGCTTTAGTGCCATTGGCACAAATAGCTTCAATAAGGCTGACTCCATTGCCACTAGGCAGCTCCTCTACCATAGCTTTCCCTCTTTGCAATATTTGTTTCGGTCCTTCATCTTGCTAGAGATTATTTTCTTGTGCTCAATGATTAACTAGACCTGGCTGTTTACTTCCTTATTGGAGAGAGCTAATCTTGTTCCAACAAGTACTAGCTAAGTTGTCAGAATTTTCATATATGCCACATCTAACATTTGGACAATTCCTAGGCAAATGTTGGTCACCACACCACTTACAATTGAATCTTGAACGGGCACCCTCTTCAGGGTATCAATTCCCTATCAAATTTTGCTACTTCTTAAGGAAATTGACATCAACAACTATTTGTCTATATTTTTCGCTAATCATGTCAGTATAGTGCTTCATCATATCCTTAACCTTGCCAAGGACATTCAAGGCACTTGACTCATAGCCATGATCATCTATCTATTGTTCCATTGGTTTAACCACTTGATTAGGAATTGTATGCTGATTTGCTAGAACAACATTAGGGCTTATTGCTTGGCCCCCAACACTTGGTGGAGCCATCTGACTAGCCATAGGCATGGTCACTAGGAGGAGCTAACAACATGGGCAAATTTTGGATCATGCTTCCTCTCCTATTGGGAGTACTCATGGGTATCCCTTGACCTCCATTTGTCAATGCCAAAGTATTTCCAAATGCTAAACTCGAATTCCAATTTGAGCTAGAGGTATAGGCCACTTGTAATCATGACTCTACCTCCTTTGCTCGTGTCATATCTGTATCAATGCCGACAATAGCAACATTGCTCAATTGTACTTGAATGTTAAAGTTCAATCCATTCAAAAATTATTAAAACCGAGCAGTAGTTGGAATAGGAATATAGGTTTGTAACTTACGGAATACTTCCTTCAGTTTCTTAGTATATCCATGAACATTCTCATGAGGTTCTTGCCATGTGACATTAAGAACATGTAGCCAGTATTGACCTTCCCTTTCATGGGCAAACTCTCTTTGAAAGGCTACAAAGAATAAATTAATCATAGTTATGGTTCCAACCTCTAGGCTATGATACCATATAGTAGCTCGTCCTTTCAGATTCATGTTAAAGAACATCATCAAGTGTCCATCTTGCATTTGGCAGTTAAACATTAACTTTTGGAACTCATTGATATCAAGCTCCACATCTTCCTCTGTTAACCCATTAAAAATGGATAGAGGGAATCCCAAGGCTAGTAAGTCTGGCATTCCTCGTAGGATTGCAATGGGTTGTGCCATAGTAACAACCAGATTCGCTAAAGGGGTTTGAACGATGGGAACTATTACTCCACATGAAGTGGGCTGACTAACTGGAACAGGGGAGGTACTAAAGCTTCCTACTCCTCCTAATGGACTATGCGTAGGGCTAGGGTTACAAAAAACCCTCCTTTGTAGGGATATGGGACCACTCCTTTGAGGAGAATATCTTCTAATAATTTTGGCCCGCTGTCTAGCTTGTTCAGATCTTTCTTGCTTTTGAAGCTCAGCTTGAAGGCCTTTTGAATCTATCTCACTACCTTTTGGTATATACTAATGAATTGGTCCCTATTGACCTAGATTCGAAAATCACCACTTATTAGCGGCTCTCGGTAAATGCACCACCTTTCGAGACCTAAAATGGGCCTTGCATTGGCTCTATAGCACTAGTCGAGGCCTCTATTATACACCTCAAACCACCCCACATGGCCTTGTGACTAGGAGCATCTAAGAAATTTGTGTTTGTATGGTTCGTAGTCCAATGGATAATTCTTTTCCCACTTCTCAGAGGGAGTCCCTAAGCATGTTGATGTTATACACTATGTAAACAACACAAAGGGAGTGCCCCTCGGCTGATCACTACGGCTCCACTACGACTCTCCTACACCTCAGGAATTGGTCCCAAGATGTGCCTGAACATAGAACACATTCGAAACATAGTCCACTCTTTTGATTGCATCGATCCAAGAGAAAATAAATAATCCTTACTGGACATCCCCCAAAGAACTGAATATCTAGCCCTATGGCTTAGTGTACCTCACACTCTCCACACAGGTCATCGCTCATAAAAATAATTGCCATGCATCTAGGATATGATACCATATGGTGTGTGTAATAAAATTGTGTATGTTTACCATGCTCAAACAAGTTTATTCATTAGCAACCAGCATTGTGAAAGTGTGAAGACAATTCTTTTCATGCTTTTCTTCTAAATCGCAATTACTTCATAGCTTAGGGCTAGTAACGAGCTTCCTCATGCTACTAGACCCATTAAATTTTAACCCACATGTATTCTATATGCTATGTGTCAATCATAGAAACATCAACATTCAACATATTTTAAACACTCAATAATTCTCTTCTCACTATCGCTTAAGATTGTGCATTCATTGGTAGGTTTATGGTGTATTTTTCTTTCACGAAACCAATAAAGTTCCACTTTAACAAAGAGATAGGGCTAAACCTCATGCTTCAACTCTACCATACATTCACAAATATAAATCTTATTTTTTTTAATTTTTGGGATGTGGATTTTTTTTACTTTTTCTTATTTTTTAATTTATTTATAGGTAAATATGAATAGTTTTTTATTTACTAATTTAGAATGGCAGATCTTATCGAGAATGGTTTTTCTTTCACATTTCATCCCATACAAACACTATACGCACAAGAAAACCCCAAAAACTGCATAGTTACAGGTTTTACGTGTTTAGCATTAAATTATTAAATGAATTTTTTTTCTTGATTACTTCAACATGAGTGATAAATCAAAGCATTGGCAGCCAAAGGCAATCATTTCTAACAATTTCCAACCAAAATTTATCATAAAACAATAAAATTCACATTTTTCTCATAAAACCGTGTATTATGCTGTACGTATTTCACAATTAGGGACTCGTTGATGCTTCCTAACATCTGCTGATGATCTATCAACTCCAATCTATGCTTCTTTACACTGTGTATCATCGCACAATCAAAATCTTTCATCTCAACCAACCCCCTTCTCTCATACACTAATCCATGAGAACACACAACAAGAGGAGAGAGGAGAGAGGAGAAAGAAGGACTCAAATAATATCTCTTCCATTAATGCATCATTTTCTAATTGGTTCAGAGTGATAGATAGCGAAGAAATCAAGCATCTCAAGGCTTGGAGCATTCCTCTTGATTTAGTCAAGGAAAAAAATATAAAAATACAAAATTGGGAGGCATAAAAAAAATGGCGCCCCCCTCCCCCCATGTTTTGTGAAAAATTATGTCTCTTCATTTCTAAAGCTCAATTAAGCTTAAGCTTTTAAACCCAAAAAACTAGATCATCTTTTGTATGTTCACACTTTGACAAAGTGGTTTTTTCTGTTTTGGAGGGGCAAATGAGCTCAGATTTGAGATCCATCTAGCCAACTAGCTTCCTGATGCCGTAATCTATATAGTAGGCCTCCGTTATGCACTTTTTGGCTCCTAGATCACATGGTTGCTTCATAATGCAAAACCTTGCGTGGATTAAATGGGGGGTCAAAAACGAACTCCGATCGACGAACTGAGACTTGCATTGGGTTCGTGGCATCGAACTCCATCCAAGAAAACTCCAGCTCATCAATCCACAACCATTTCATATGCATGAAAATTTGGCCTTTTACAGTCTCTCGGGCTTTTTTTCGCTTCAAAATGGCTTTTAGAAATTTGGTCACCCTCAGAGTGATCGCATGTAATGCACATCCCAAGGATATGTGAGGCATATCCCATGTCCTTCATCTCAAAGCTCTTCTTGAGCTAACCTTTCAAGGAATCCAACTCATCAGGAGCACTCCCAACAATCAACATATCATCCGCATGGAGGATTAAAATCATAAGGCTGCCATCACGAAACTTCTTCATGTATAAACACGGATCCATATCATTGTGGGAATATTCTTGTGAATACATAAAAGCATCAAAATTGTGGTACCATTCCCTAGGTGCTTGCTTAAGGCCATAAAAACACTTTTGTAAGCTACACACTAGGTGTTTCCTACCATGTTTTGCAAAGCCCTTAGGATGCTCCTTGTAAATCTCATAATGCAAGTTTCCATGAAGAAAAGTCATATTGACATCCATCTAATAAAGATCCCCAAGTAAAGGCAAGCAACCAAAGCTAGTACTAAGCATAGGGTAGTCATCTTCACAACAGGAGAAAAGACTTTGTCAAAGTCCACACCATGTTGCCCTTAGAAACCAATATGGCCTTGTATCTTGGTTTTGGGTGTCCAAGAGTACTTTTCAACTTGTACACCCACTTGCATGGCAAATGAGGCTTGCCACTAGGCAAAGGAACCAAATCCCACATATGATTTCTCTACAATGTCATACTCCGATTGCATGGCCCTCTCCCAAGAGTGACTATCGCCTTGGCGTATAGCCTCATCATAAGTAAGACACTCACTAGCATCTGTCACCATAACATAATCCATAGAGGGCTCAAACTACATATGATGTCATCTATCTCTAGTAGACCATCTCAAAGCTAGCTATGGGGCATGTACATCCTGTGGAGCATTAAGGATCTAGGCCATTGGGGCATCAACTGTGCTACTGTAGTTGTCTAGCTGGATGTATGGGAGTAGGAGGCTTCTCCTAAAATATCACCTTGCATACCTCAACAACATGCTTAGGCTGCCTATCCATTTTCTTCTCATGGAAAATAATATAATGGATATGGTGGATAACCTTTCAAGCTTGTAGATCCCATAGGCAATAGCCCATCTCACTTGCATCCCCATAACCAAGAAAAATGCATTTCCTAGACTTAGGATCCAACTTATTGCACTTGTCCTTGGGTACATGGAAGAAATCCTCACAATCAAAGATGTGCAAATGAGCATATAAGGAAGGTTTTCTAGACCATACCTCCTCTACAACCTGATAGTCAAGAGTAGTACATGAAGACTTATTTATTAAGTGCACGACAATAGTAACTGCCTTAGCCCAAAAATGCTATCCTATGCTTGCCTAGCTAAGCATACTACAAACTTGCTCCTAAATTGTCCTATTCAGCTGCCTTACCATTTTGGGGTGGGATATATAGGGTGGTCAACTGACACTTAATACCTCTCTTGTCAAAAAATTGCTCAAAGGCTTTAGAGACATTCTTACTCCCATTATCTGACCTTAGGTATTTCAACCTATACCTAGAATGGTTCTCAACCAAAGCAAGCCAACACTGAAATGTAGCTAAAATATTTGATTTCTACTTTATGAAAAATGCTCAGAGACCCTTGCAGGGCATGGGACCACATACATCCAAATGAATAAGAGCCAATGGCTCATCCATGTGTGTCATACTAGACTTTTTATGTGTATTACATGTATACCTGTCATATAAATAGTGATCATAAGACTCAAAGTACTTATAATTAAGGGGTAGAAGATACTACAAATGAGTAAACATTTTCATTTCTTTCAAGCACATGTGCCGAAGGTGACAATGCCAAAGAGGTACATGTGGAATGGCATCGATTGTCAAAATATGTTCTACTTACCCAGATACAAGCAAGGGATAGAGAGTATTGGACTTAGCACCACGTGTAACAATAAGATGCCCACATGTAATCTTCTAGGAGGAATCACCAAAAGAAACTACATAACATGCATTATCCAAAGTGGCAACAAAGATAAGGTCTTTGTGAGAGCCGATACATGGTGTACATCATGAAGAGTAAACATGCAACTTGAATCAAACTACAGCTGGACATCACCAATACCAACTTTCTTCGATGTTAAGACATTACCCAAACAAACAGATCCAGTCATACTATGGTAGGAGTGAAACCACTCTCTATGAGGGGTCACATGAAAGGAAGCCCATGAATCTACAAGCCAACATTGAGTATACCCTGACAAAGCATCAACTCTATGAAGTATCAAGAGAAGGAACTGCAAGTATGAAACCATCATCGGAATCAATTCGCATAACATTAATCTTATCGATCTTGACACTAGACTTGCTAGGGGCAATGCTCTAATAATCATTTTTGTCATGTACTTTACCCTTGCCCTTTTCTTTGCACTTGTCCTTGTACATCTTATGGCATTGTGGCCGAATATGCCTTGCTTTCCCATAGTAATGACATGAATGAGGACTTATAGCCATGGTTTTGCACAAAATACACACGGGAGCTCTTGACTGACGCTTGTCATCACAGGGACGCTTTGCGAGATGGGAGCAAAGGATGATGAAGAGTACTCAACTTAAGGTAAATTCATGAGATCTGAAAGAGGATGCAGAATATCCATTGAAGGCACACATGATTGCATTATGAGCATTGGATCCTTCTAAGGCTTTACATGTGTTGGCTTTGAGATCAAGGAATATAAGATTGATGGGTGAGCATATATAGTTCAATGAAAACAACTGATGCTTTTCCAAAAGCTTACTATGTTCGTTGTACAAGATCAAGCCAGAGAGATTTTACTTCTCACAATAGGTAAGAGGAACTTTTAGATTGATTGAAAAAGTAGGTGCTAGCTCTGTTGATGAAATTCTTGTTCAGTTTTGAAAGTAAAAGTCTTCTCTTTCGCTTCCTTACGCTCCCCTTCAGCATATGGTAATGGCTTTATATGCTCTTATGGTAATCCACCAGTTTTAGTTTCCCCTCAAGTTCAATGATCTTTGCTCCATAGTATCAACTTCTTTTGCTTATCAACTTGAGTTTAAAACTCATCACACAAATCGTCTCATACACAATTAACTCCCAGAAATAAGAGTTGAACCCGCATTGTAGATAGCCAAGCATAACTTAGCCTTATGGATTGAAAGGTCCATCAATGTATTCCTTGCGCCATCTCATATTCTGGATGGTACAACAACCAACGGAATATACAAGGTGAGGAAGTTGAGCATCACGATGTTGATCATGGCCTCCTTGACTATTCGGCAATCAGTTTTAGTGAGACAAGTTGATGTGGGTAGAAATAGAAGTTGATGACAAAGAGAAATAGGTAGATGGACACAGACAATCACCACTGAATCTTCTTGAGAGAAGACGAAGTCTACAGAAAGGTTAGAAGATAGCGCCAAAGTACGAGTTCCAGTCCATCCATCAGTAGCCCATGACATTCCTCTATTGCAAACAGAACCTCGATTCTTCCCTCTGCGGATTGCATCCACCGTCCTCTTTTGAAACTCATCACCTTCAGCTCTCCTCCATTGAAACATTTCGTATTCTCTCCCTTTGGCTTCGTCACAGACTCTCTTTGTCACCCCATTATAGTCATCACCGACGAACTCTCTTCGTCTTTGGCCTTTTTGTCTTCTGCTTTGTCGCCTTGAGCTTCTTCGATGTCTAGTATTGCACATCGTATCAGTAAATCCGCCGATCTTCTCGTTCTTCTACTGGTCAGATCTCGTTACTTTGCAAAGTTGGTTGTCGTTGCTTCCAGCTTCGGCCTCGGGATAGATCTCAAGTGGGGCTTTTTGGACTGATGTACACGTTGGCAGTTAAGGAGCCGACGTGTGCATCAAAGGAAATTTAACCCTTCAGGGTTAAAGTTTGGCCATGCATGCGAGTGCAGCCTGGTGGGCCCCCCAAACTCCCATTTTGGAAATGTCCTCTCTCTCTCTCTCCTCGCTGATCCATCCATCCATGGAGGAGGAGGAGCAACAGGTAATCGTAGTTTCTCTCCTCTCTCTCTCTCTCTCTCTCTCTCTCTCTCTCTCTCTCTCCGTTGGAGTTTCCTTGCTTCTCTCTCTCTCTCTCTCTCTCTGCCCGTTGATCCATCCATCCATGGATCCATTAAGCAAGCCGTAAAGGCTAATTTGACTCTTGAGCTGCCATGACAGCATGAAGAGATATGACGAGATGCTGTCTATTGATCAAGCATCTCATCTGATGACTACAGGAAAATCTTTGACGGCAATGAATCTTTGACGGCGCATCCGACTGGAGGAGGAGCAACAGGTAATCGTAGTTTCTCTCCTCTCTCTCTCTTTTCGTAAAAGGTTCTCCTCTCTCTCTCTCTCTCTCTCTCTCTCTCTCACACACACACACACACACACACACAGTTGGAGCTTCCTTGCTGCTGAGACCTCCTCTTGCTTGCGCCACTCCCTCGCTCGACTATTTTCTCCTTGATTGCGAGGTCTGCTCTTTCACAGCTTCGCTTCCTTTCACAGCAATTATCATGATGAAGTTTGGTATGTCTAGTTCTTGCCTAAGGCTCCTGGTGCATACTCACCTCTAAATATTGATATCGTAGCTCAACGATTTATACACGGATGCTGTGAAGTTTTGAATAGGTTTACTCTCTGCATATGCAGATAAATAGGTGAGGAGATATTGCAAACGAGAAGATCCAGAAACTCGAGGCAGATTTCCTGATAGATTTGTCTTGGTAAGAATGTTAAGTTGAATCGGTACTTGTACTTTGGTAGCATTATAATTATATATATATATATAAGTAGAATTCTCATCAAGTTGCAAACTATGTGGACATTACAAGTATAGACGATGCCATGCTCAAAATTCAAAAGACTCATTCAAGGAAATCATAATGCTTGTGATCTGATCATTTGGTGTCATTTGGAAAACTCTCTGAAGCGTTCATTAATGTTTTATATTTTAGCATTTGATCTGCTCCTCCCCTCTAAGAAGGGTGGGGGGACGTTTACTAAATATGCGAACCTCATGTCTATAACTTTACTTTGAATAAAAACATATCCTTCCAGCTAACATGTGAATATCCTGATACCTTTCGGCGAAAAAAATGAGAAAGGCTACAACTCTAAAGAATTGTTGGTTGGAATTTTAGCTTCCAAATAGATATGTCTATAGAAATTCTTACCAAGCTAAATATGTATCTCTTTAAATATATACAATTTATCATATACAAGGAAATAAAAATTGTTAAACTTTTAGAGATGATATGCAATTTCTCTTAAAAGTAATAAGGGTGTTAGTAGTAAGGGTGCAACTTTGGAAATCAGCATAGAGAGAACTGCTCTTGTGGCAAAAGACTTAAACAACTCTCTATATCTCATCAAGTAGTAGATGGAAAAAGTATTTTCAAGCATTTGCAAGTATTTAATAATTAAGTGTTCATTAAGAAAGACTTTGAGCTCAACTTTGTTCATCACTATTGATGGTAGCATAAACATTGACGAGTAACTTTGTTCACATCACTATTGATGGTAGCATAAAGATTGATGAGAAAATGAAGTATTTGGATTGATCCTTGTAGACAAGTTTACTTAGATGCCTCTTGATTCATTATATAAGTGCAAGTTGATTTGGGAACATTGAAGATTATTGGTATGGTAAAATTGTGGTATCAAAGCTTACAACACTAATTTAGGATTTAAGTCTAGGAATTAGTAGGGGCTTTAAGTTGGGAGAAAAATGAGGAACATGTATGGTTTCATGACAATAAGGGCCTCTGTAGTAAGGATGCAACTTTTGGAAATTAGTCTAGAGAGAATCAACCTAAATAGCTCTCCATTTCTCATCAAGTAGTAGATGGAAAAAGTGTTTATAAGCATTTTGAAGTTTTTAATAATAAAGCATTTTGTGATAAAGGCATTTAACACAACTTTTCCCTTCAGTAAAGGTGGTTGCATGAAGATATACAAGAAAAAAAAATGTTCGATTGATCCTTGTGGAAGAATGTACTTGAATACATTTTGATTATATGTATAGGTGTGAGTTGATTTGGAAGCATTAAAAAAGGATTGGGCATTGTGATATTGTGGTGTTAAGGCTCGCAATATTGGGTTAGGATAAAAACCTAGAGGACTTACTAGGCTTTTAAGTTGGAGACAAACTACCAACATTTAGCATTTATCTTTTAGTGAGGTTTAGCATTTTCCAAGGGAAATTGATCATGATCATATGATTTCCTATAGTTATGATTTTTGGAGTTTCCATAAACTAAGCATACTAGGTTTTTAAGTTGGAGACAAACTAGTAACATTTTGCATTTATATTTTAATATTCTCATAAAGAAACTATAAGTCCTCCTAAAGTTCTTGCACACACTTTAGTGTGAATAACCCTTAAGAAAAGAATAAGGTCTATTTACTTTTAATTACATAAACAAACCTAATGTTTTAAAACCTTAGCTGCCCTTTTGGAAGTGGATAGTGTGTGATAACCTTTACCATGCTAGTAATTGGCATCGTGATCAAGATATTTGGGTCATTGATATCACTAGTTTATTAAGCCATCACCATGAGCTTATCAAATATGTAGATAATGATGCTTCTCTTGGTACCTTTACACATGTGTTGGAGGATTCGCTACAAGTTACCTTACTACAATAACCAGATGTAGAGTTGTTATTGTCTAATGGGTTGCCATCTAGACTACTAAATTTCTAGAGATAGATAACTCATGGCTAGTCTTGAGTCAAATATTTGTTAAGTCCAAACAGGACCCCAAAAACCATATGATTGAAAAAATCTTCAAATGGTTAAATGTAGCACAAGGGTAGAGATGTTGGCACAATGGGTCAATGTGGAAATGAGCTAAGAATCATTCCCCTTTGGTTCTTTGATGGTCAATGTCATAAAAAGATTTGTCCATCTTATGTGCCAAGTAACCAAAATGTCAATCAACTTGAAGCCTTCCCAAAACTTGAAACCTGTCTCAAAGAATGGACGTGCCCTAACTAGTGAATTCCCAAAACCATCCTCGACAGGTTGCAAGCTAATAAGTGGATGTGGTAGTTGCGCCTTCGACACCTTTGCTTGTTGGACAGACATCTGCATTTGAAGAGCAAGACGTCGAGCAAACTCTAGTAGTTCCACATCACCATCTGCCAAGCACACATTATTTTAAGACAACCATAATATTTATAGGCGGTCAAAGCTAAGATTGATCATACCCAACACTTACCACACTGGAAGAGTGTCTCATCAACAATTTGGCGTATTTGTGCAATCTTGTCCTCATTTGATGTCATTGATGAGCCTAATAATAAACCTCCAATAATCAATGAATATTGACTTGCAACAATTTAACAATGATAGATTATAGTTATTTGTACCTGCACCAACCCCACGGGGAGACATGGAAAGTGGGTCCTCAACATCGGTTGGATCCATGTGGCATAAGAATCCATGACCTATCAAAATTCTTGAATCACAATAACTTAGCAACTTAGATAGTAAAAAGCACAATAAGGAACTTCTAGCAACAACAGAATGACTCACGTGGTATATCTTTGTTGGACAAGTCGTACAAGTCCATGGATGCCTTGATGACGTGGGAAAAATTTAAACCACTGATCATCAACACCTTTGCTTGGTGCTTGCAAAGGTTGCCACGCATGGCCCACTCACATGAGCAACATGCCCACTCGCAATTTGCATTCTCAACTTTGTGCCACAAATTGGTTCTACTTTGGCTCTTCACCAAGGCAACCTTGTGATCAACATCCAAAAACCTTACATTATCATCTGGGATTCCTTTGGCACGTTGCACCGAGCTTGCAACAACATCCAATATATTAAAGTTTTTTTTGAACCCGCCCTCCTTCAACATATCCTGATACCAATAATACGAATGGCAAGGGCCCAATAGCTTTTGTAGAAGCCAATCTACCCTCCGACCATGAATTGTCTTACGTCCAGTAAGAAATCGTGATTTTAGAATCCCATGATAGGACTCGATGCTACCATTTGTCTCTTGATTTGAGTGTGGCAAATTTCGAGCTGCTCGAATCCACATTCCTTGGAAAGTAAACAATACAAATTAGGCAAATAAGAGAGGGAAAATAATTAACTAGGCCACAAAACATTACCTATTGATGCCATCCACTGGTCCTTAAAGTACTTAACGAAGTCCTCCTCCTCCTTGTACCTATGTAAAAAGTCATCCACCAGATCTCTAGCTTCTTGCTCTGTATTCACGTGATCGATGTGCACTTGGCTTCGCATGTTCATTATCTGGCCTAGCGCCCTAAACATGTCCGCCCGTTTTGAGGTATCAGAAACCTTCTTGATCAAGTTCTTTAACCAAGCTCGTCGAACATGCCAAATGCAAAGGTATACTGGCACGCCAAAGACCTCCCTATTGCAAAGAACAAAATATAATGAACCTCCAATCCCATGCACAATGCAACATAAAAGTGCCATAAATAAACAATTAATATGGAGGAATGCTTTATAGATGGCTTACCTGATAGCTTGTATTTCTGCAAGCGCATCATCTACCATAAATGCGTTAGGCTGCCATGATTTTTTTGCATCAAACATTCGATCCGGAAAAGCCAATAGCCATGCTCGAATGTCAGCCCTGGTGCTCGAAGATGTAATGACCCATGCAACAGGGATGCCATTACGATGAGAGTCAAATACCAAGATGGTGTATAGATGAAACTGCAGAAGACCATTCTTGTTAACATTAATAAAACATTTTCAATGAACAGAAAAATTAGTGTAAATTTATCTTCTAATACTATACCTTATATTTGTTAGTTCCAAATGTAGCATCCATTGCCAACAACCCATCGTTCCCATGCACTTTTGCCATCTCTAGTTGCCAATCAGTTTGCACACCGAGTGCAAATGCATTCCCTTTTGCCTCATCAAAGAGTTGATAAAAAAAGATTTGGCTCTTATTGGTAAGGACCCAATTGTGCACGCTGCGTGCATCATCCTGGTCTGTTTGCAAAGTGACAGCTTCCAACTTGCTTGAAATATTTAAAATATCCCGCAATGTAAGAAAAGTATCTCTTGTGGTCTTCAAGATACCATCTTTGGCACCCCTTTGCACTGTGTGTATATGTTGTTGCAAAACTTGTTGCGGGGTATACCCTTTGTGAAGCATGTCACAGATCCATGATTTCATCCTCACTGATAGCCATGGTGCAAAGGCCATCCTTGCATTGGATTGTCCAGTGTATAGTGCACCATGACACACATTTCCTTTTGCATCAACATGCTTGTATTGTATATAATTCAAACGGCAAATTGTGGGCCAAAGATATAGTTGCGTAGCCACGAAGTGGCATTGACAACCCATAGCATAGGTTTGGGACTCAACCCTTCGTTTGCCGGTCTTCTTTTGGATTTTCATGGATGGTGGGTTATTACGAGCATCAATCGGACCAAAGTTACACCAAAACCTATAGAATAAAAATAAAATATAACATTCAATGGTATTGCACAAAGTATTGTAGATTGATTAGAGTGTACCACTTTTGGCTTTTAAAATATGGATTTACCCGATAAGCTGCATATGACTATCTGGCATCGGACGTAGAAGTTTGCCTGGTGCATTCTTTGAGGTCCATTGCTTGCGAAATCCAGTTGGAGCATCCTTTCTTTGAGATTCACCGCATATGAAATCATCCAATCGATCCCATGGAATGTACGCGATGTTCTGGATGTCAAATTTTGATGACGGATTTGAACGTGCCTCCCATTGAAGATTTGAGGCATCAAAGGGACCGGATGGAAGATTTTGGACATAAATTTTTTGATTGGCAATAGTGGATGTGGAATGGTTGACATTGACGGGAATCATGGTGAAAGGTAAAAATGACAGCTTCAAAAAATAGTAAAAATGTGTGTTCTGTTATGTATGGGTAGCTTTGTTACATTGCTAAATAAACGGGTAGAAATGGTAGCTTGATGGATGAATGTTAGAAAGGGAAATGGAGGAGGGGGGCGCTGTCTTGAGAGAAGAGTAAGGAGATCAAGGAGTGCACATCACTCTTTTGAGAAATCCAACTAGTGTTGTTAGGTGAGCCGAAACGGAGGAGTGATTCTATTTTTTAAAGTTAGTTTTTAAATGGAGGAGAAACGACTCAATTAATAGAGGAGGGAGAGTGGGCAGCGGAATCGTAGCTGCAAGCTGCAGGCTGCAACGCTATCAGAAGTAGACCCCACGGGCCATGGATGCAAGCTCGATGCCATCCAACCACCATCCTATAGTTAATCTTAGTTTTACTCTGAATGTAAAAAAAAGAATGGTTCGCCAGTGTGGGGCCTGTTTACGGCCTCTTCATCCTACGTGCACAAAAAACAAGAAACCCCGCTTGAAATCTATCCTGAGCCCCAGCTTCGTCTTCTTCATTAAATCATGTTGTTGTAGATCACTCTTCTCTCGTCACCCTTGTCGGCTCTCTATATCGCAGCAACATCCATGTCGTGCTTCCTTCTGTCCTTCAACTTCAGAAAATCTCGTCTCTTCTACTGCCATCTTCCATATCAGCTTCGTCTCAACCTCTTGTCACAACAGCAGTTGCCGATGCTTCGATGCAGTATTTCTCTCGTCCTCCCCTCTTATATTATCAATGGCACCCCTCTTCTCCTCGTTCTCTCGCAATCCACAAAAGCTATGGATAGAAAATCTTAGAAAAAGCTTCAACCAAAATATCGTTTGACTTCTTTTCCTTAGGGTGCCAATGGGAAACTTAAAAAAACATTCATAAATTCATCTTTGATGTACATCAAAGATTACATTTTTGTGCTTTGATGTAGACTGCCCACATAATCCACTCAAGTGTTCATAAAAAAGAAACACTCCATGCTCTTCTCCTTCATTTCCAAAAGTTATAATCTTCAGTTCTCATGCTTTAACTTGCATGCTCTTTCCAATTGCATAGTTAGCATAGAGTTGATTTGAAACATTCGCATGATCTTTTCTTGTGATCCCTTCCTAATAGCACTCTTTATTAATCATGAAAGAAATAGAAGATCATTGTTTGAAGGACAAATCTATTGTTGATTAATATAAATTTGACCCTCAATATTATATCTAGTCAAATCAAAAACTGGATGAGTAGTATCATCGTTTGGCATAGTCAAGATTGTTAAGAATCGCGGGGTGGGGAGACTTGCTCAAGATGCTGCGCCGAGCACACACAGAATGCACAAGGAGAAGCTCACTCAAGAGACAAGAAGAGAGATGGAGGCCAAAACGTTTTCTTGTTGGTTTCTTCTTCTTCTTCCACACTCTTTACAATACACAAAGTATAGATAAGATATAACATAAAGGAAAGTGGCCTACTAAGTCAAACAATGCATAACCGACTACACTAGTTGACTGACGCTATAACTATGCCAGTTGTAAATAGGTGTAACAACCTAAATATAATAAGTAATGAGTCAGTGGCCATGTGAGAGTCATAATGACCATCAACGTGCTAAGTGTAGACGTGTGAACCCATCTAACCAGGCGGTCCATCATCAATGTCTGCATGTGTTGAGCTTGTCATCTCAACACTTCCCCTCAAGCTCAACTGCATCTCTGCAACTCCAAGTAAGCTTCGAAACTTTTGAAGCTTCTCTATACCCAATGCCTTTGTGAAGATGTCAGCTATCTGATCCTGTGTGCTGACATACACCAAGTCAATCTCACCAGCTAGTACCTTCTCTCTCACAAAGTGGTAGTGTACCTCAATATGTTTTGTCCTGGCATGGAACACAGGGTTCCTAGCCAACTGTATACAGCTCATATTGTCACAATAAATGACAACTGGAACTTCCACCTGCACATCCAAATCAGCTATTAACTTTTGTAGCCGTATACCTCACATGCTGCAACAACAGCACCTCTATACTCAACCTCTGTACTCGACAAAGCAACTGTAGATTGCTTTTTGATGCTCCAAGCAACTGCTGCACTACCAAGAGAGAGCATGTATCCACTGGTAGATCTTCTATCAGACATACTACCAGTCCAATCTGCATCTGTGTATCCAAACACATGTACATCTGTACCTGCCTCATAGAAAAGTCCATAATGTAATGTGGACTTTACATATCTCAATATGCGTCTGACTGCATCCAAATGTGGCTTTCTAGGTACTTGCATAAACTGACTCACAAGACCAACAACGTAGCTCAAGTCTGGCCTTGTAATGGTCATGTAGATCAAACTCCCCACTATCCTCCTGAACATAGTAGGGTCTTCTATCTCATCCCCAACATCAGCACTCAACTTTACATTCTGCTCCAATGGGACTGAAAGTGGTTTGCATGCTGTCATACCATACTTGGACAACATATCCAAGCCATATTGTCTTTGGGACAGCCATATACCATCATCACATCTGATCACCTCAATGCCAAGGAAGTATCTTAACTCACCTAAATCCTTCATCTCAAACTTCTTTTTCAAAAAATCCTTGACTTCAGCAATCCCACTATCACTATCACCTGTAATAATCAAGTCATCTACATAGATGACTATGATGACCAAACCTGCAGCTCCCTTTCTCACATAAAGTGAGTGATCAGCATCAGAAACATAAAATCCAATATTGACAAGATACTCTCTGATCTTGTCAGACCATGCTCTAGGTGCTTGCTTGAGCCCATAGAGTGCCTTCTTCAACCTGCACACATACGTGGGATTCTCTAAATCTTCATAACCTGCTGGTTGATCCATATACACTTCTTCTTGCAAATCACCATGCAAGAAGGCATTCTTCACATCCATTTGCTGCAACCTCCAACCTTTGGCTACTGCCAAAGAAATCACACATCTGACAATTGCCATCCTAGCAACTGGACTGAAGGTTTCTTCATAATCTATGCCATATGTCTGGGCATAGCTTTTGCAACCAGCCTAGCTTTGTACCCACTTACATCCAATAGCTTTCTTGCCCTTTGGCAATGATACTAGATTCCAAGTCTTATTGGCCTCTAATGCATCCATCTCCTTATCCATTGTTGCATCCCAATGAGCATGACCAACAGCCTCCTCAAAACATGTGGGCTCAACATCCTCAACTAGTTTCACCATATAAGCATAATGGTGAGCTGCATAACCTTCAAAACCAAATCTTTTAACAGGGTATTTGACCCTGCTAGATCTGTGTACCACCGGATCACTCAATGGAGCCCTTACATTACTATAAGCTCTCTGTATACCTGATGTCCTGATAGAAGGAATACCAAGCTCATCATCCAAGCTCTCTGAGCCATTGGAGTCTCCATCAAGAAATGCATCAATGCCATCTGACACTTTATTCTTTCCTTTGTCTTTACCTGTAGTGCTACTAGATGCACCTGAAGATGTAGAGATACTCCTTCGTCTCCCAAACCAAGAACTACCAAATGATGTCTCTGGTTCACTAAAAGTTTGCGATTCTTACTTTTCAGCCTGCATATGAGTGTCATGATCATCATCATCATCCAATGCATCACCACTAGATGCATACCAACTGCTCATTTCATCAAAGATGACATCCCTGCTCACTCCGAACTTACATGTGACAGGGCTATAACAGCGATACCCTTTCTGCTCTAAAGAGTATAAAATAAAAACACATTTTTCTGCCTTTGGATCAAGCTTCTTTCGTAGCTCATTTGGCACATGAACGTATGCAACACAGCCAAATACCTTCAAGTGCGATACATCAGGCTTCTTGCCGGTAAAGCATTCTTCAGGAGTCATCCCATGAAATGCAGCTGTGGGAGTTCTATTCATAATATAAACAACAGTATGAACAATCTCAGACCAAAACTTCTTAGGCATATTCTTTTCAGCCATCAAGACGCGTGCAACTTTTGCAATATGCCTGTTTTTCCTTTATGCAACCCCATTTTGTTATGGGGTATATTTGCATGTGAACTGTCTCTTTATCCCATGAGACCTCAGAAAATCACTGAACTCATTCGAGAGGTACTCTCCCCCTCCATTTGACCTCAAGCACTTTACTTTCAAGCCTGTTTCTCTTTCAACTGCAGCCTTGAAAGTTCTAAAGTGCTCAAACACTTCAGTCTTTTTCTTCATAAAATATACCCACAGCTTTCTAGAACAATCATCAATGAATGTGACAAAGTATGAACTACCTCCAAGAGATACATTTTGTGTAGGCCCCCAAATGTCTGTATGCACAACATCAAGGATATTTCTGCTTACATCTCTGTCATGTGAAAAGGGTTGGTCTTGCCTGCTTACCAAACTGACATGCTTTGCATACCTTATGAAATTCTGCAACTCTAAATGTAGGCAAATCTGTAACCAACCCTTTGGATTGCATTAATTTCAGCCTTTGTACATTTGCATGTCCAATGCGTTTGTGCCAAATTTCAATATCTGCAACAACACCTTTTTCTTTAGCATACATAGCAGCATTCAGAGTAGGAATTCCAACATCCAAAGTAAACATACGTCCAACTCTACTTCCCTTTGCTACCAACCTGCACTTGTCATTGAAGTCTTCTACAAAGTAGCCCTTTGCATTAAATCTGACTTGCAGCCCTTGCACTACCATTTGACCGACTGACACCAAGTTCTTTGTAATAGATGGCACATATAATACATCTGAAAGACTCTTTGTCTTACCATCATGCAAGGACAAGGGAACTTTTCCAATGTGTGAAATTGGATGGCATGAATCATCACCCATTTGCACATAACCTGCATTTTGCAAATCTTGCATCTCTCCAAACCATTCTGCATGGCTAGTCATATGATTGGATGCACCTGAATCAACATACCAAACATCATCATGTGTTCCCTTTCCTATAATAGCATTCAACATATACTGCATAACAAACATATGTTCATTTTTGTCTTCATTCTGTCGTGAAAACGATGCATAGTTTCCTTGCTGCAACTTACCACTACGAATATCATCTTTCTTAGCATAACATTGGGCTGCAATATGACCTGTTTTGCCACAGTAGTGACACACAATACCAGAGTTGTTAGAACCTCTGTTCTGCCATCCACCTCTTCCTCTAAAGCTCCCCCTGCCTCTAAAGTTACCATGACCTCCTGAAACCTGCATATCGCCAAATTGCTTATTCAATCTGTTTTGCTGATTGTCACTACCACATCCTGTACCACGGCCTCTTGAAGAGAACCTACCATGTCCCCTTCCTGAACTGGAGTAGAAAGCTTGGACCTGTTCACCACTTCTTTCAAATGTCTCACTCTGCATGTTGATCTCTTCAGTGATCATAAGGGAGACCAACTCATCGAAATCTGGAAATGGCTTTCTAACATATACGGAAGTTACAAAAGACTTCCAAACCTTTTTATTGTTAAGTCCACCCAAGGTAGACGACACCAAATCATCATCATCGGGCATTGCATCAATCACTGCCAATGCATCTGCAATGCTCCTTACCTTCAGTGCATACTCATTGATAGACATCTTCCCTTTCTTCAATGTATTCAACTCTTGCTTGAGTTGAATCTTTTGTGCCTTTGTATTTACGGAAAACATACTTTCAAGTATGGTCCAAGCTGCATATGAATTCTCTACATTTCTAATATGTCCCAACATATTATTGTCAATTACTGCAGACAGCCAATACATGACCTTCTTGTCTTTTGCATTCCATTCCTTTCGTACCTTTGTCTCTTCTGCAGTTGGAGGATCACTCACCTCCGGCTCCTTTTCTTCACCTGAAACAAACTCGTAGAGGCCTTTTCCAATAAGGAAGTTCGTGACACGGAACTTCCATGAAGGGTAGTTGTTCTTGTCGAGCTTCTCAATGATGGGGCTTCTACTGTTCTCTACCATTATCACAAAACTAATACCAAACAGCAAGCAAATCTTCTGCAACCCTCGACCTGTAGTGCACAGCAATACATCAGACAGCCTTTTTTACTGTTTGCTCAACAATACATGCAATCTGCAACCTGTTTGCAGATAAACCTTATGTTTGCTTCCTGCAAACACCTCAAGAATTACAAATTCGCAGTTTGTAACCTGCGCATCCACTTTTGGTCAAAACAGCCGAAATCACAGTGTACCCTGAAACTGCTGTCCGCAACCTTGCGGCTTTAAAACGAGGCCTAAAACGGCATCAGATGCCCAAAATAACTGCGGGAATACCTAAAGGGCTCATCTACAAAATACACAGTGCTCTTCGCGCACACCAAATCTCACTGCAATCTGAGATTTTTTCTCTGCCCTGCTTCTGGTGCCTCCACAGGCACTATCCAAGAGAAAGAGTGGAAGGATGGGAGAGCTTCTTACTCGTGGCTTGCTTGCTCGAACCTTGCTTCTTCTCCTTCACTTTAGCCTTCGAAATCAGCCTCTCTTAGTGGCGTGGCTTTGATACCATGTCTAGAATCGCGTGGTGGGGAGACTTGCTCAAGATGCTGCGCTGAACACACAGAATGCACAAGGAGAAGCTCACTCAAGAGATAAGAAGAGAGATGGAGGCCAAAACGTTTTCTTGCTGGTTTCTTCTTCTTCTTCCACACTATTTACAATACACAAAGTATAGATAAGATACAACATAAAGGAAAGTGGCCTACTAAGTAAAACAATTCATAACCGACTACACTAGTCGACTGGCGCTATAACTATTCCAGCTGTAAATAGGTGTAACAACCTGAATATAATAAGAAATGAGTCAGTGGCCATGTGAGAGTCATAATGACCACCGACGTGCTAAGTGTAGACGTGTGAAACCATCTAACCAGGCGATCCATCATCAATGTCCACATGTGTTGAGCTTGTCATCTCAACAAAGATGGGAATTTGTATGATGGATCATTTTCTTCCTTGGATTCTTCCTGCATACTCATAAATTGTGGCCAAGTCAGTGTACATATAACCAATTCAATGATCATTATGCCCTTTGATGCAATGCTTCATCTTGGCAACTTATCAAACTTTTCTTGTGCCTCTTGTAGGCTTGAACACTTGACATACATGACCCTTCTGAGTTTTCAAAATGGATTTCTTTATATGAACTTGTTTTTTCGTGCAATGTGCCCTACCAAAGATCATTAATTGGAAAAGAACTTCGTGCCCAATCACTCATGCTTTAAGAAAATATAAAATTTTCGATCCATGATATGCAATCAATCGAGCGATGTTCCCACACAAAAAATTATGAATGCATTGAAGAATTTGTGCCTAGTCTAACTACATGTGCTCGAGTGTCATGCAAATGTAAACACAAAAGACACACATAACAGAAAATAAACTCCTAATGATGCTGACTAAAGAGTCCAAAATCGTAGTAGAAAACTCCGCCCTCAGTTTTGCAGTCGTAGACATGCAGCATCATGACAATTGGGACTTACTGCGAGACTATCCATGTGATTGAGAGAGAGACTATTGAGAGTCTCTCCCACAGCGGTCATTACCGCCCCCTACCATTATTGCCTTTTAACTGTCAAAGCATGAGAGGTGCAAGAAGCATCAAAATTCTTTTTGCTTACCTCTTCGGTCAGGAGTGCAACCTCTATATCCCAACTGTAACCCATCGTCAATAGGTATGTTGGCACACATAGCAGTACAAAAGGTATCCCATGATTCAGGCAGTGTAACTAAGAGGAACAAGGAAAAAAGAGTACCCTTGAATTCAATCCCCTGTGAAGACAAATGACTAATAATGGAATGAAACTCATTTAAGTGGGTTGACATAGAAGTGCCCTCCTTCATGCAAAGGTTTATGAATTGCTTCAGTCAATATATCTGAGAAGTGGGGCCCTGCTTGTCATAGACATTGCAAATCTTTTCCCATAATTCCTATGTGGAATACCCATCAAAGACAACATTACAAAACACCTTCTTAGAGAGGGATAATACGATGGTGGACTTACATAGGTCATCTAATTCAGCCCAATCCTCTGCATTAATAAGTTTGGGCTTGACACCCTTATGTTTTAAAGGCCTAACCTGCATTTTTTGTACCAAAACTTGCTAGGTTTTTTTCTTCTAGTAGTTGTACTTGGTGCCATCCAACTTTTCAATATTAAAGATAGTACTATCACTCGAGCCACCATCCATAATGGCACCAAACAAATGCACAAATTGTCAAAGCAGGCTGCTGTAATTAATATAAGCAGCCCTAAAACGACTGCTAAATTAGGTTGAAAATAAGGTGTACTGACCAAGGAATGAAATGTCCACAATATTCAATGCAAAGAACTATCAACTTGAGGTGTCTACTCGGGTAAACAGTATGGTAAATTGCAATTACAACAAGCTGAAAATGAAGTACATCAGTAAAAAATCAATGCAAAAGAGAGCAATCACTAATATAAGACAAACTGCAACTACCAAGAAATAGCTCCAACTAGGAGTGAGTGGATATGCGACTGGAACCATGAACTGTTAAAGAATTAGTGTGTCAGACTAAGATACATCCCATAGGTATAACATCATGCATAGAATGGGTCTCATGGGTAACAGAAGAGACCAACTAAAGGCACAATGGACTGAGTAATGTAATAGAAGCTCAGTACATAACCAACTAAGATACATACATCACTAACAACATCATGACATAGATATATGCCAGCCCAAAAGTAATGTCAATCAGTCCACTAAACATAAATTGCATACATAAAGCATGACAAGAGCATGTACATGTCACCAAGTCCCACGATCTCACTGTAAGACCCTCAAGCTCAACTACATAACCAAATGCTCAATCTAATATCCAAATGTCAAGAAGTGGCTAAAAAAAGGCGAATGATAGATGAGCAAACAAATCTCAAAACATCATGTGGAAGGCATGCATACATCAAAGATCCAAGTGGCATATATCTGGGAGCATCCGATCCAAGTAACTTGCAAAGCTCTTACTAGAGCATCAAATAACCATACATGATAGTGAATGACAACCAATGTCAAGAGTCAAAGCTTTGATCTTAGCTTAGAAGCAATCTAGAAGCATAACCAATCATGCAACATGAGCCATAATCATCGATACATCACCCTAAATAGAGGTGAGCACCCGAGAGCAACAGTAGGCATATGCTTTCACTAATAAAATAAGCTTTAGCCCTGCTATAAAAAACATGCAAATCTTTGTCCCAAACTAAGTAAAGGAAGTGCTCTAATCAGCCCAAAGTCATCTCGCATCAAAGGCATATGATGTATCAATGTGATAGCATCACATAAGCATGGATAGGGATCAAATGAGCATGTCCAAATGAGTAGTAGATACTCAGGATAATGCCGCCCTATAAATTTTACCATGATGCCATCAACACTCTAAGGTAGATCATACTAAAAGAAGTGCTCACACCTAAGTGTATAGTGCCCAAACAGGGTTGCTAATGGCAAGAGGCAATGACCAAGAGCAATATTGAGGTGATGAGGAACTGCTAGAGGTCAAAACAAAGTGGATATAAGCCCTAGAAATGTAGGCACAAATAACATACTGATTGCTACTAAGTATGCTGATGATGTGGCCTATGATAAGGCACTTGTAGAGCTCCAAATAATCCTTATTGAGATCTAGGAAGAGGTTTGAAAAAGCTATGATGAACTTGGGAAGGGAGAGGCATTGATACATACCACATCAAGTTGAAGCCATGGCTGCCATTGAAACTCTATGCTAAAGCTTCTGTCCACAAGCTAAAGCAATATCAAGTTGAGATCCTCAATGCCAGTGCAATGGCTCTCATACCAACTAAAGGTAGGTGAGCCCAAAAGTGGAAGCACAGAGTAAAGTAAGAGCTAGGGTGGAAGCAGCAGAGAGAGAGAGAGAGAGAGAGAGAGAGAGAGAGAGAGAGAGAGAGAGAGAGAGAGAGAGAGAGAGAGAGAGAGAGAGAGAGAGAGAGAGAGAGAGAGAGAGAGAGAGAGAAGAGATGTGGAAAATCCAACAGTCACAATGTGTGATCGGCCTTCCCTTTATTCAAATGTCATTGAAAGAATAAAGAATGAAGTGATAGTGATGGGTGCCCACCACCTGCAATGTACAAGTGTATGGGTATGCGGGTACTATCAGTGTACTAATACACAAGTGGCTAGGCACATGTGCCTTTATTCCCAATAATATAGAGTTTGGTCGTTAGCATAAAATCCTCTTTATGTAATATTACATCCAATATAAAGTTATCAAATAGGGCTTTTATGGTTAGATTGTAATATTGTTAAAGTCCAATCTAACATCTTACCATTATTCGATTAGTATAATGTAAGAAAGGGCTAAAAAGTGATAGTAAATATGGCTACATAATTATTTAAAAAAATCTTTTTGAAAGGATAGCTCAAAGGCTAATGCATAGGCTATCTAGAGATTTAGCACTTAAGATTCTCATACCTTGAAGCCATCAAATCAGTCCAAGACACAACATGAGTTTCTATCGCATTCAATATGCTTATTACTTTGGATCTTTCATAGGAAGGAATAGAACTAAAAAGATATTAATATAATTCATTCTTAGTAGCACATGCCAATGTCTACCACCATATCATTAATAAATCTCGACAAAGACAGCTTTGATCACTAGTGCACCTTAGATTGAGATGGGGGCACAAATTCCTACTACCATCAAAGCCATATCATACACATAAAGTGTAGCAAGGCATAAATACAGAAACATATGATAGGCCCATATATGTGCCTAGTAGCTACCTACATATGCACCAATTTTTCAAAAAAGACTTAATCATTCACAGCATATGAACATAAGAGTTATTCATAACATAGGACACTCGATAACAAACATACATTGTATAGCATCAAATTAAATATGATAATAATGAATTAAGTATGCAGCAAATATTAAATAGATGACACACCACCATTACAAGATCCACAGTATTCAATGGGATAAAATTGCATCCCATTGGTTATTAGGAATAAAGCTAAATAAAAAGTTACATTAGTTTCCTAGCCTTCAACTTAACTATCTAAAATAGCCATAGCTCCTTGCATGTAGTAGTCTTGAAAACAATCAAGAACCATGAAGGAGGTTCAAGCATTCAGCAAGAGCTAGGATGACAAATAATATTGAATCATCCATGGAAGATCAAGGAGAATTATGCCAATGCTACCATCATAATATCTAGGGTAAATATTCAGCACGCAAGGGAAGGGGAATGGGTTAAATCATTCATCTCTTCATTAGAATAAAAGGTCTTATTGCAACAAGGGGAGTATAAATATCCCTAAAAACCATAATATTTTTTTAAAGATATTGTATGTGAAGCTATCTCAAAATGCCCCATATTAAATCAATAATGATCAATCTGAAGATTTTAGCACCCAAAAAAGCATCGACGCTACATAGAACCTGCCACCTCCATTCAATGAGGTCCCTAAGGTATCCACCAAGTATTAAAAACAAACAATGGTTCTAAGTTGGTTCAAGTCCATTTTAAGAACCAATCTCCATAATCTTGCTTTCTCAAACCCATGATCAAAAAACTATTGGAACAAATACTCTTAATTGTAGGCTAGCTTTAACCATCTGATTGTTGGAGCATAGAACCAATCTCCATAATCTTTCTTTCTCAAACCCATTGTTAGAAAACTATTGGACAAATACTCTTAATTGTAGGCTAGCTTCAACCACTTGACTGTTGGAGTATAGAATAGGTCCTACTTGATAAGGTGTTCCACAAGGTCTATTATTACATCGATGTATATACTTGATACATTTAAGTGGCAAATTCTCCTTCTTGTCAAAGGTGTGGATGTTGAGCACATTAGAAGGGCATGGAATACTTATGTAAGAAAATAAGTAGAGGTAGATATAAAATGGAAGAAAATAAGTAGAGGTAGAGATAAAATGTCACTATTGAAGAAATAGAAGCTATTATCTAAAAGATCAAATTGGAGTGGAACATTAGGTTAGATAGTGGAAATAGAGTTATTGTTCTTCTCAAAGAGGATGGTGGGATTTGGCACATTAATCAATAGTACATCCTCATAGAACCAAGAAGCATGAGTAACATTTTAAAGAATGTCAAACGATGGAGAGAAGTAATTTTTTACAAAACTTGTATTTAAAAAGGAAGAGGTATAGATTACATCACAATGGGGAGCAAGTGAGTCCCATTGGGATGCCAGAACATTGCATTTTAATGATGCCCCCAAGTGTAATATAGGTGTTATCGATGAATCAAGAAATCAATGTAATACATTCTTCAAGGGACAAATGTTCATATCCATATTTAATATGATCTTACAAGGAGATTGTAATGAAGCAAATTATCAACATGAGAGTTAAAGCCTATTTCAAGTATAAAACTTTGTAAATACTTGAGCCTAGAAAAGAGGACTTAGGTTTTAGTATAAAAGGCAAGAAGTGCTAATGTAGCATCATTCTTCGGCATTATAAAAAATTTCATCCTTCTTGTCTCTCTCAATTTTCTTGAACTTGGATGACAGTCCATGGCTACATTGTGCTATGGTAATGGAAGTTGTTCCATGGCATGGCCATGTTGGAATCTCAGTTTAGTTCATTCCTTGTCATTTGTAGCTTAGAGTATTTTTGATTTCCTGTTCATTTCCATTGTTAGATTAGTCCTTCTTTACATTGGTATTAGAGCATTAATTTAGATCTTGTCAGAAGTCATTTTCATGAAATAGATTTAGTTGCAGTGACTAGGGAGTGAAAACCGCAGTTAAAATTTAGTCATAGGAGTTAGTTCTTCCATAACCGTGGTCTGACATGGAGATCTCTCACAAACCATGACTAAGATGGAGGTTCTTGGCAAGAACCAGTGGATAATGGCGGGCTCCAACCAATTTGGCAACTCGTGACCAAGTTTTGGACCAAAAATTCGGGTAAGTTGGACAAAATGAAGGTTACAAGACTTAGTTTCGTTCAAACTTGAGTTACTTTTCAAGAACAAGGGTTTCTTCCCTTTCCTTTCAAGCTTCTCTCAAGAATCCATGGCCAAAGGCTAAACAAGATCTCTTGCATGTGATCTCTATCATGCAAAAGGACTTCATAGCCTTGTTCTCCATCTCTTAAGCTTCCTGTGGAATGGTGGTTTGGCATAATATGCTTCATTCTTGCCTGGGAATCCAATAGTAAGCAATAGCCTGAACTGTGCCTACTGCATTTTTAGACCTGTCACTTATTGAAGATGAGCTATGGAGCTCAAGTAATCCTTGAATAGTGCTCAAGAACCATTGGCAAATGGTCTCCTTCAATCTTGTACAATATTTCTCTCTATTGCGGACTCTCCTCTCTCCCATGGAACCCTATTATTGACAGTTTTGGACAACAACTAAAAATCTCTAATTTCTTGAAGCAAATAAAGGGATTATTGGTGGCAATCACTCTTGGAGCTTGCTTATGCACGTGGCTTCAATCCATTGTCAACATTTAAGCAACATTGAAGCATTTTTGGGTTTATTCTGATCTATGGAAGCTTTGGACAGCTTGTATCTTCAATGTCAGTAAAATTCTTGGTTCTCTTGCCAATAATTGGAGTTTTCAGCTTATATTGGAGTTATTCTCTACTATCTTCCAAGTTCTTCATCAAATAGAAGAAGATTACTCCATCAACCATCATTGAAGCATGTGGCAACAATGGAGTCCATATGAAGCTGGGAGGTTTTCTTACATTGAAGACAATCTATTTTTGTGTGAGGACTCTATATCAACTACATTCATCAATCACAAGCATATGAGGTATTTTAATTCATCTTTAATTCTCCCTTCTAAATCCAACTGCTGAGCTAATCCAATTGATGAATGAGGGATGAAAATGATTCAGAATTCCCACTATTCTATTAAAAGCACTTCATGAATAATCCATTTAGCAACCCTAGTGATTAATTTTTGACTGATCACTTACATTCATTGAAAATAACCAGTTCCAATTCTTCAAATTCTCACCCATTCTTCTCTAACCTGACATTGAACTATTTTCCTTTTGTCTCCTTGCCTTGAATAAAAAAATGTTGCCTAATGGTAAGTGAAATACAATTCTAAAGCGGTGATTCATTGCTGTAGGTATTCTTTACCTAATCCCACTTCATATTTAGTTCAACTTCTTCCATTCTCATGCATATCATGTAATGAAAATCAAATCCTTTACAATACATGCATTTCATGCTGTTTTGTTAACCTAGCATTGACCTGCCATGTATCTACCCATGAGGAAAAGTGGATGCCGAGCGAGTTGGTAGGACAAAAGAGAGGCGACTCTCCCCTACTGACAAGGACCCTGAAGGGGAGCACAAACCAGCTTGAGAGGGAAATTTGCACACCCCTCAAGTCTCGGATCCCACGCATTTAAAGTTCAAGTGCAGGTACCACTCAAGGGAACAAGAATTCAGCCTTTAGCATGGTATATTTGGCATGGGTTACATGGTGCAAAGGCAAATGTATGGCAACATAATGCAATGCAAGTAGAAAATGGGGATAGAGTTATGCTAAGCATTATGAATGCTATTGGTGGCATTTGTTAATTGGGTTAGCAATAAAGAGTTGGAACAGGGTTTTCAAGAAAAGTTTCATTGATTGGATCCTTCTTTTGCAGCATATAGTGGGATTGTTCAATCCTTGGTTAATTGCTGAGGTTATTTTCAGTATTGGCAAATGTATGGAGTTCATTTGTAGGTCTACATGTTGGTACATGCATGAAATTGATGGTACAAGTCACTAAATGACCAAAACAGAGCATTCATAGGTTGCAGGAAATTCCACACAGCTACAGTAAATTACTATAGAATTTTCTATACTCAACCATTTTCAACACTTGATAGCTCATTTGAAAGGGGACATCCTAAGATTTATATAGAGCCAAGAAGTTGGTCATTTCGATCATTAGAGCTCAAGATATTTGAGTTTTTATTTTGTTGTACACTCAAGAGAGAACATCATCTATGGCCAAAAATAAAAGAAAGGAACCCATTATGGATACCATTAGTGAAGAATTAAGGGACTATCAGCTGGATAAAGAGCATGAAGCTTCACAAGAGGCTATTTACCTTGAGAACCATGGTAATGAGGAGCTAGAGATAAGTTCAACACATGCTGCAGTAAACAAACAAGTGAATGGGGTTGGCACTACTCATGTCTCTACTAATTCTAACAGTTTTCAACAACTTTCCGATGACATTAAGGATATGAAACCAGGCATTGAAAAGCTTGTGGCTCTCTTGAGTGAGAGGATATTACCTACAGCTATTCCAAATGCTCCAAGTCTTCCCATTGTCCAAGAGCAGTCAAAGTCCTCAACTCCCAAGGTTGTTGGGCACTTTGAAGTTGGAGAGCCATCAAGAGCACAACCCTCTCATGTTCAGCCTCAATTTCAGCCCCTAAATCAACCCAAGTTCTACACTATCCCTCATGGACAGGATTTGGAAGATAAGACCCAAGCTAACTCAAGGCTTCATGATGACACACATGGATGCCATCCTTTTTACAAATCTTTCTATGGACAAACTTCTAATATCCCTAAATCTACACATGAAGAGAAAGTTGAAGAACAAAGGTCCTATCATGGTCAAGTAAGTGGAGGAAATAATTCTCATGGGCAACACCCATACAATGGACATGTTCATGTGAATTCAATTCCAAATTCTTACGGGTAGAAACATCATGTCAATAATAATCATGTATATAATCAGCCCTCTAAACAAGGCCCTCATTCAAATCAGTTTTGGTCTCATCAAATGAGTGGACATCAACTACCAATGAATGTCACACCAAATATACACTCTCCAATGTATGGACATCAAGTCTATGGATAGCCTCATGTTGTTGGCAACTCTTTCTCTCCGTCGCAAGGACAATTTAATCAGCTAAATGGGTTTGTAAATATTCATGGACAGCAACAACCGTATGTTCATGGAACATGGAATAATGATGTTCAAAGACAATATTCTTTTGGTCCAAACTTTTATGGACAGGAACACAATAATGGCCAATCTCATCAACATGAGTAGGAATACAAGGAGAAAATAACCATTTCTAGTTTCAAGGGTGAAAATCCATCCCCTACCGAATTAGAAGAATGGTTTGACAAGCTTGAGATGTATTTTTCTTTATATCCTAGACCGGAGAATGCTGATGTAAAATTTGCAGCCCTACATTTGGAAGGATATGCACACACTTGGTGGTAGTACATGTCAAGGAATGGTAATGAATTCTTAACATGGGATGCATTAAAGCGGGAAATGATTGAAGTTTTTGTGTCTCCTATTGAAAAAGAGAAGTTAGAGAAGAAGTGGTATGCTCTTGAGCAAAGGGGATTATCTTATTCTAACCAATTCCTTAACCTCTCCATGTATGTGGATGGAGTATCCAACAATGCCAAGATGAATAAGTATATATTTGGGATTGAATCTTCTCTATCATCGAAAGTGGGAGCTATGAAACCATCCTCTTTACAAGCTGCCATACAATTGGCTAAAAGGTATGGTAAAAAATACAAGAGTTTTTAGCAAAGAACAGGGCAACATTTTTAGACAAACCAGTCCACTAGAACAACTCCAAATTATGGGCAGTCAAAGATTGAATCTCATCAAGGAGGGAAGCCAACAAATACCTACAACAAGATCCCTACATTTCCTGCTGTTTATGGACCAAAATAGGGTAGTAATTTTAGGTTTAATGCTAAAAATAGATTAGATGGAAAGAGGACTGAAATTAGTGGCAAAAACTCAGCTCATATGCAAGGAAAGCATGTGTCTAATGACAAGTTGAAGGACATGTATGTGAAAGGTCTATGCTTCAAATGTGGGGAGAAATGGTCCTCAGATCACAAGACAAAATGCAAAGCCAAGATGTCAAAGTGAGCATGATCTTTGAAGAGGAATCTGATGTTGAGGCAAATGAAGGCAATTTATCTCAGCTTGATTGCTTACCCACTCTCGAGGAGACGCATGACCATGATGAGGATTTCCATGAAGAATTCTATGACCCTATGGATGGTTTTCCATTCGACCTGGGTGGTTACTTTATGGATGATGTTTTGACAAATTTAGATTCTTTGAAGCTTTGTTCCATCTCCCTTGACGCTTGGAATGGTTCCAAAGGGGACAATACATTATGCCTTAAAGGTTACATTAATGGAAAAATTACTCATATTCTTATTGATACGGGGAGTAGACATAGCTTCGTTAATACACGGTCTCTTGATGGGCTGAAGTTGTATACACAAGAAATGCCTTCTTCACTAAGAATCCAAGTGGAAAGTGGAGCTTATGAGTGCAGTAATCAGATTTGTCCCAATATTCCCATCACTTTATCATCATCTTGTATCACTTTGGTGAATCTTATTGCCTTGGATATGGGTCCCATTGATGTCATACTTAGCTACAATTGGCTAAAAAGTATTGGCAGGTTTACCATGGATTTGAATAGGCTACAAATGGAATTTCAATGGAATGGACATCAAGTTACTCTTCAAGGGATTGAGAAGAAGAAGCTAGAGGTGATTAGCACCAAGAAGATTAAGAGAGAGATTAATGCAAAGGCATGTATGTTTACCCTTCTCTTATCAAAGGTTGATGAGAATCATCCCTCTTCTAATCAACCCTCTACTCTTTCAAAAGTTATGGATCCTTGTCTTTGTAAATTGTTGGAAGAGTATGATGATTTATTTCAGCCACCTACCTCTCTGTTAACCCCAAGTCAAGAAGGCCAAAAAATGAATGAAAAAGCAGAAAAAGGATGGAAAAAGAGCAAACACACGCAAGCAGCCTCTAAAGCTAAGCTAGGGCCAAAAGCGTAATTTTAAATGAAAGGTGCCTCAAAAAACTCCAAAAACTCGTGTAAAAGAGCGCCAGGCTCCCTCTTATGCCAAGTATTAATATTAGACGGGTGTAGACTAGAGGCATAAGGCTAGAAGAGGAAATAAAGAAAAGACCTTGCCACAACGGCCAGCCATGTAAAAAAGGGATGGGTGCCCATGGGATTTTAGGGCTTGTATATAAAGTTCAAAAAGTGAATGGAAGCTCATTCTTTGGTGTGTGGCTAACAAGAGTTCTCTTCTTCTTCTCTTCTTCTCTTCTCCTTGCTTGTGTGTGCTCTTGAGAGAGGGAGTGTGAGAGTGTGAGAGAGTGAGTGTGTGGGAGTGAGAGATCAAGAGGGTGAAGCTCTTCACCATCTCCTCTTCTCTTCTTCTCTTCTCTTCTCTTCTCTTTTCTCGCCCATGCGGCTATGGTGGATGGAGCTTGGAGATGGAGGAGGCTTGAGGATGCTTGAGCTAGCATCTAGGATCGTGGAGCTACCGGTGTGTGCGAGAGAGGAGGCAACTCATATCAGCATCAAGGTAAGCTCATTACACTCGTAGGATCGATGGCGTGTCAGCTAGATGAGAGATAGCCATTAGAGCTCGCTTGAAACGCTTGAAACAATAAGCGGTCTGTGGGTCTTGGCGGTTGAGCGTGAGCTCCCTCTACATTTTTGGTTCTGTTTGTTGAGATGGCAAGCTCAACACGTGCGAACATTGATGATGGATCACCTAGCTAGATGGGTCCGCACGTCTATACTTAGCATGTTGGTGGTCATTATGATACTCACATGGCCGCTGACTTATCACTTATTATATTTAGTTTGTTACACCTACCTACAGCTGGCAAAGACATAGTGCCAGTCGATTAGTGTAGTCAGTTATGTAGTGTTTGACTTAGTAGGCCACTTTCCTTTATGTTGTATCTTATCTATACTTTGTGTACATTGTACAGTGTGTGGAAGAAGAAGAAAAAACCAGCAAGAAAACGTTTTGGCCTCCATCTCTCTTCTTGTGTTCTTGAGTGAGCTTCCTCTTGTGTATACAGTGTGTGTTTGGTACTGCAGCTCAAGCAAGTCTCCCCACCACGTGATTCTTGACACTGTTATCGCGACTAACGGATTCAAGCTTGAGTGCTTGCGTGCCTCATATCAAGCATCGAAGTAAGGGATTCATCCCTGAAACGGAGCTTGAGATAGGTAGGAAGTTTGGGTGTTTTGATCTTCGAAACAAGTAAGTATTTTGGATGGGTTTGTTTGTTTGAAGATTAGAAAACATGGAGAAATCATTTAAGTTTGTTGCTTTTGATTCTTGTTGCATTTAGCATACGATAGGATTAGGAAATCAAATCGGGAAAGGGTAGGGTTTACCATTGCAAAACAGGGCAAAACAGAGCATAAATCATGCAAAAAATGGCAAAAAGCTTGCTTGGGATGCTTAATGTTGGCAAGTGAGTGATTGAGATCATCAAAACCTTAACTGGGAAGGGGTTTAAGAGCCAAGAGGCCAAGGGAGAGCTCATTTGCAACCATTACAGAGAGAGAGAGAGAGAGAGAGAGAGAGAGAGAGAGAGAGAGAGAGAGAGAGAGAGAGCCCTCGCAAAGATTTGATTCGATCTCGTCATTGGAGAGCCTACCGCTCAGCTCAGGTATACCAATCACTTCCGTTGGCACCCTAGTTAGGATCTGTAAGTTTGTGCTTGGAGTGATTGTTTAAATCATGAGATTTGATCGAAATCATCGTCACACTGCATTCATCGCGCCGCGTTCGGCCTATCCGAGCAGCCATTTCTGGGTCCAGTTCCAGAATCGGCCCTCGGTCCTTGCCATTCAGCCGACCCGGCCCAAAAACCCTAATCAGCCCTTGGCCCAAAGTCTACTCAGCCCATTCAAGTGATGGCACTCGGCCCCATTGACCAACTCGGCCCTCATCCCAAGACCCGATTTGGCCCTCGGCCCGTCCGAGCGACCCCATCCAAACGACAAGGCTTGGCCCTCGACCCGCAAAAAGTTTGGCCCTCGGACCAGTGTGATTCGGGGCTTGGCCCATGTGTCTCGACCCGTCTGAATCACCCACTCGGACCTTGCGATTCGGACGAGTTGGGCGGAGTGTGAATTTGTCTCAAATTTTCAAAAATTTGACCTGACTCGGCTAGATCTCAGCAACGCAAACTGTCACAAGTCCTCCTAATGCTCAGAACTTGATTTTGGTGCACGGAATAGACAAAATTGTAAGGCGCAGTCGCTTAGCAGCTTGAGTAGGCTGTCGCGAGACCGAGAGACCTAGAGGCAACCTGCTGAGCCATAAAACCCTGATTGGACCAAAAAACGAGCAAGGCAACGTAATAGAAAAACCCTGAACCTCGTCAAGATAGCCAGAGAATTGATCGACAAGGCCTATCAGGCCCAAAACGAAGCAAGAATGTGTAAGACGCTTAGAGATTGTTTGCCGCACTCACCTTGAATTTCTGCACTTGAAGTACACTTAAGGAAAATTGAAAGCCTGATTGAGCACAAGTGCACTGGAAAGAACACACACACTGAGTGGAGATAAATTGAGGATTGTATTTAATAAGTCAAGTTACTCACTCAGATAAACCACTCAAGGAATCCACCAATAGGAGAGGACCCAAACACGTAGACAAACCATCAACGCGCGAAGTAGAACTAAGCAAGCAGCACTAACGAAGTGGATTTGACAAACCTACTCAACCTAATCGATAGCTTGGTGGAGCACGAGAACTCGACTATGGTAGAAGAAAGCTCAGACCACAGGTCTAACGAGGAACTTGACTTAGGTGTCTTCCTAGAGGCTATTTAGCAGGCTGGTCAATAGGTACGATGCGCATGCCTGGTATGAGCACCGTGGCAAGACAACAGATGCTATCATTGCAGACTTAGAAGAAGCGAGAAAGCTAGCTCACAAGGCATTGCAAAGCATAGTCGAATACAATAGAGACAAGCAAGCTAGCAGCCAAAGGCAAAGCGCGGAGTTGCGTGAGGTGCAGTGAGTGTTGAACTTAGCCGGTAGAAACCGAACAGATCATGAAAGAGCCCTAGAAGGAGACTTAACGCTGAGTGAGCTTCTCATGAAGTGACTGCTAGACAACACCGCAACAGAGCAAAGTGCCGCAGCATTGGCGACATCATTGCTGGCAGGATTAGGAGCAACCCAAGGCTCTAAGAGCTAGTTTGAAATCCCAATAGTCGCAAAGCAGCTCGACAAGTACCAACCCCACGATGATCCATACAGCTTTGTAGAGCAGTTCAAGCAAGTCTACGAAGCCAATGGCCTCAGTGACTTGATTCAGCGCTCTCAAGCATTTGGGCTCTGCTTAGGTGACAAGGGTAGGACTTGGTATACAAGCTTAGATGCCACAGAGCAAGCCAACTTCAATGGCCTCAAGAATCTCTTAATCAAGAGATTTACCAAGCCTGGATACTCCGATAATCTGCTAGCACGACTGATGAATGTCAAGCAGAAAGAGAAGGAGGACATTCGCGATTACGTAACCCATGTGAGGAGTCTCTTCAAGAGAATCCCTACGGGCAAACGACTGACTGAAAGAGCAGTTTCAACTATATTCATCAGCGAATTCAAAAGGAGGATCTGTATAAGTCTTTGACAGGCAACTTGAGCTTGCAGAAAGATGTGCTAGCTAGGGTTTTTGAGAAAGCCATCAGAGTTGACGATCAGCTGAAAGAGCGGAGCTCCAGGAGCTCAAACTCAGAAGAAACCAACTCGGGAAGTTCAAAGAGAGCGTTAGCCTTTAGTGAACGATCAGTCCCATCATCCCAAGGTAAGGGGAAAGCCACCGAGACAAACCAAGACTTAGTTGATGTCAAGATGGAGATAGCCAAGCTGCAAGACATGTTGAGACGACCAACGGGCCCACACATCCAATGCGTGTACTATGGCGAAAACCACTTGCCAACCGAGTGTCAAGACCCTAGGTCGAGACCTTATGCTAACTGCGGCAAGTTTGATCACGACGTCGCGCATTGCATATTGCCGAGAAGACTTTCGTACTCGCAACCATATGGCCAGCCTTACCTAGCAAACAGGCCGCAACCACTCTTCAGAAGGGGAGCCCTATTGGCCCTTCCTGCGCCTAACGGCATTAAGCTAGCTGTTCCTAGGATGGACATAAACCCTACAGGCATACCTAGACAGCCTTGTCCCTACGTGACCCATCCACCGAGTGACGCTCCAGTCCACTACGTGGAAGAGCCAAATGAGGAAGAGACTTACGTATACCCTTACGTCTCTCACGATAACGAGAGCAGTGCAGTCCTAATGGACTATCAACCAATACCGGTGATGGCGTTAGGGAGAGGATGAGGTAGAGGCCTAGAGGGGCAAACGTAGGATCCAATCATTTGTTGGACTTGTGGTCACCCAGGTGATGCGACCTAAAATGGACCGGCACTGGCTATGGCACTAGCCGGACCTCATGCATACGACAGACAACCCCACCACACGGCCTTGCAGGCCAGGAGCGATTAAAACTCACTTTGCACTAAATGCTTATGACGATTTTGCGTTTGTATCCAATATGTAGTCCAACGTTCACCTTCCCTTCTCCTCAGAGGGAGATCCCATAACATATAGGCATAATGCCTCGTAATACACACATAGGGAAGCACCCCTTGGCTAATTGCTGCGGCTCCACTGCAACTCTCCTACACCTCGGGGATTGGCCCCAAGATGCGTTGCTAACACATATAACATTCACACAAAATCCACTCTTTCATATTCAGTATTCCAGGAGATTTTAATTTGCCTCACAAAACTTTCCCCAACGGAAGCACTTGTCTAAACCTACAGCTTAGGTTTTCTGTCATCTCAACGTTGGTCAAAGTTTATCAAACAATTGTAATGCATTCCAGATACCATGTGGCATGCTTAATGCAAAGTGTACGACGATTGTGCACAACCATTTTATGATTAAAAACCAGCCATGTGAGGTGCGAAAAACAACCCTTTCATGAATTTTAACTAAGTGTTACATGCTGCGCTACTTTAGTGACTAGCACTGAAACTTCCGTGCTACTAGTTGCCTTCTCTCCATTTGCCTAATAAAAAACGATGATGAAGGGGGGAAAAATGGGGCGCAAAAAACTAATCCCCCCCCCTCCCCCCAACATTTCAAATTGTGAGCTTTTTAAGCTCTTAATTAGAGCTTTAAGCTTTAAAGCTAAAAAAAAACAGTTCATGACTTGGATTTCACACTGCGTGAAAGTGGTTTTTTCAGTTTTGAGGGGGCAAATGACATCGGAATCAAGATCCGTCTAGACGGGTGGTTCCGTGGCGTCGAAATCTACAAAGCTGGGCCCCGTCACGCTTTTCCCAGCTTCCAAATCTAGTAGCTGCTTCACAACCCCGAACCTTGCGGGGATTAAATGGGGGATCAAACGACCTCGGAATGGAGATCCGAGACTTGCGTTTAATTCTCGATGCCGTTTTGCATTTAAGAAAACTCCAACTTAGCCATTCGCCACCCTTTGATTTCCATGAAAATTAGCACTAGCACTTTAGGGACTTGGTGCTTAAAATCGTACTAATTGCCACCGCCACCTTCGACGAAGTCTATTTTTTTCCTGATATTCGTAATTTTTGGCTATTTTTAAGCACTTCTCGGCATGAAAATTCATCTATCATTTTGGCGACCACAGGATAGGGCGACTCAGCCCATCAAATCCCACGAATAGATCTGCACATAAACAATAAAAAGGAGCATCAAGCTGATACAAAAAATACACAACACAACACATCACAGCTCATACTCTACCCCTGACAAAACCAAGGCATGAAATCCACGAGGAGTAGGCCTAGCATAATCTGAAAGAAGGCCCGAAGCTAGTCACTAACCAACCGCTCCAACACGACCAAACTAAAAAGAACTATCAAACAGGTCGCCATAAGTGGTGGTCTGACCTACCTTCCTGACTAAAGACAACTCAACTAGGAGCTCCCACTAGGCGAGGATTCCTATAGCCTGATCAAGAAATATTTTCTTTTAGCACATTTATTCTTGTAGGCTTTTATTTTTCCATACTCGGGAGTGTAAAAAGGAGGGAGCTGAGCGTAGTGACCCAAGGAGAACAGGGCATCGGCCGCAGGTCCTGTCTCGATACCCAAGAACCTACCAAGCCCTCGCAAGGCGACACTTAATCCTTTTCTAATGCTCACTTTTATTTTCTCTCCAACCTTCTTTTATTTTCTTCTTTTATGGCAAGATGTCACCCCAAGGAAGACAAGGCATCGGCCCCAGGTCTTGTCTCATCCTTAGGAACCTACCAGGCCTTTGCAAGGTGATAAACAACAATTCAAGGATTTTTCTTTCTTTCCTTTTCTATTTTTATAAGGGTAAAACCCCTTTTTACACACCTCTATATATATGTATTTTCTTTCAGATATTCAGGGTTTTTCTTCTTTTTAGCATCATCATTTTTTTTCTGGCAGGCTCCTCTAACTGCCTCACAACTAACAGGAACTCCTAGAATGGCCACCTAGTAGGTCAGCAGAATAGGGTCACTAGAACTCCCATCTAAAACAGGTCTTTCAATGCCTGACAATGCCTTGCAGGAGGCAATGATTACTCAGACCTCCCCCAGACATACGAAACCTAAACCTGGGACTTCATGCCTTGATTGCTGGTCCCCAACAAATAAAAGAAAGTAACCCTTACACGCACATATATCATTAATTGCTTAAGGGAAAAAACTCAAAAAGGGGACGAAACCACCTGGAATGGCCCCAAGAAGCTTCTTTGCAGTAAAACCTCCCTCCAGCGACTTCGTCAACCTGTATGGTGCAATCACTAAAACAACAAAGCATTAAACGCACCTACACCAAACAGAGATAGGGCCCTCTTGGCCTAAAGAAATAGCACATTACACTGCAAACTAACTGGCCCTCTTTGCCTAAAGAGATAGATTATTAAAACCCGAAAACAACTGGCCCTCTTGGCCTAAAATGGATAGTTCGTTCTAATCCATGCAATATATGATCTCCTTGGCATATACAACACATCCTACCAAACTAATCAGGATACCAAGGATAGCATAAAATAGGAGGACTAGCCTCATGCTACTCATGTGAGTCAACTAAAAGCTTTTGATCTACGCTCTTTGTAGATCCACTAGCCCAAGTCTTTCTATTGATATCTCAGTAATAATGGCCATCTCTTCTTGGGTACTATGAGCTGAATGAATGACATCATTAGGTTGATATATCTCATCCCCTTGGTCATCATTCAAACGGATCACTTGTCCCAACTTTCCAGTAACTCCTCCTACAAGGAGAATCATGGATTTATGATCATGCAACTCTTCTCTAATTGGACCATTCCATATGTCAATGATACGATCCAAACTAGACAGAGCTTCAAGCCTAGACCCATCACATAGATGCATCTTAGGGCGGCGGTCCCTATTGTCAGATGTCGCATTATGGCCTTTAGCCGCATCCTCTTGGGAATCCATCAAAGCATATCCACATGTAATTCCTGGGCCTTCATCTGACACAGCAACAATATTTTTAGGGGTTTTGGGCCTCCAAACCCATCTCATATTCCTTTTCATATTCTTATACTACCTCATCTGTCCACATTGGTCCAATGGACTCACTGTGGATTTATCACCATTACCAGATGGCCTCATAGCCTTATGGCTTCTATTTAATACAGGTGGACCTTTGGCATGCCGCATCTTCTCGACACGAGATGTCTTTACTTGCCTTTTTCCACTCTGCAACAACTTCTTAGCCATAGGAACCATGCTTTTACTCAAACGAATAGCATCTACTCGAAAGCATGATTCATCTATAAATTGGAAAGGTCTCTCAAGAGCCTTACTAGGAGCACAACTAGAACCACCCATAAAACACTCATCTAAGCTTGTAGACCTAATGGTTCTATCAATTCCACCGTCACAACTACCTCTCATGGAAGTGTTGCAAGCCTTGATGGGACTTACTAGGCTTGGAATCTTTTTATTCCCAGGGGGTATATTATCCCTACTATTTCCATTTCCTGCTTGGAAATTTTGGCTACCAAGGTTCCTCTCATAGGCTGCCTTGGTATCAACAAGTGAGCTGTCTCCTTGTAGAAATGGTTGAAAGCTAGGATGCACTTGTACTAAGCGGGGAAAACTCAAAAAGTTTCCCCAACATCTTTGAATATATCCCTCATAATCAATGGCATGCATCTTTGCTTCCCTTAATGACTTAGGATTCCACAATTCCACTTGGATTTGCATGTTAATCTCTAAGCCACTCAAAAAGAGCTCACATAGCACATCACCTGGCAATGCAGTAGCTTTTCTTGGCCAAAGCCTCAGAATATCATCAAAGGCTCTAGCATATTCTTTAATAGAAGGATATGACTCTTGGCTAATCTGCATTAGTTTCCCTAAAACTTGGGTCATAGGCACCTTCTTCTCATATTCATCTAAAAATCGATCACTTAACTCCTCAAAGGATTTAATAGACCCCCTTGGGAGGTTCTAGTACCATTTTCTAGCCTCTCCCTTTAGGGTACTTGAGAATATGAGCATTCGATGAATATCATTGAACCCACTTGCAAGGTAAGTTAGGCCGTATTCTCATAAATGCACCATCCGATCCTCATTAACCAGCCCATGAAACACTGGGAGATCCTTATAAGGAGGAGGGCATTTAATCCTTTCCTTTGGGATCAGCACTGGGCCATTAAAATCCTCATAATCATGGCCTAACCCTAGTGTCTTAGGATCTCCAACCTCTTCCATTTCCACTTTTACTGGTGTAGGAAGGTTAATATCATCCTTGCTATCCCTTTCTGCCAACTCACAAAGTGGTCTAGGGAGTCCTATAGCTCTTAGCATGTCATTCCGATCCTTTCTTAGAGGATCTTCCATATCTTGCCCCTTCCTAGGCAGTTCCATGATGGCTTTATCTAGGAGCTTCTGCCCCTCATCAAAAGCAACATTATCCTTAGCACTTAGGACCTGGGGACCGTGTCTTTTAAGCAAAGGTTTTCCCTTTACATCTAGGACTTCTAACATCCTTGTGATACTTAAAATTTTGGCATGATGCCCCACCACATGGGATGTTTCAGCCATAACTGCACTCCACTGTGTGTCGAGTTTTTCCCATGGCACTATGGCTTTAGCATAATCACTTGTTGATGCCATGACCGCCATAGCTTCCAACATACTTGCTCCATGCCCTCTAGGTTAATGGATCATTATACATGATTTCTCTTGGGTAGAGACCACACCAAGGTGAACCTCGGCCCATGCCATCGAATTAGAGGATGGGGTAACCACTAACTGGTTACTCTTCTCATCACCTAAATTATCTTCTGTAGAGGACTCATGCTCTACATAACTGACTAAGTCCATCAGTAAGTTTTGTATAGGGAAAGCCAAGGTTTTCCATCCTTGAACAAACCCCCTTTTATGGTTAGCTTAGCATACTCCTAATGGAAATTATAAACTTAGGTCCCTTTACAACCTAGACTCGGAGACTGCCACTTATAGGCAGCTCCCGGCAAACGCACCTAAAATGGGTCAGCACTGGCTATGGCACTAGCTGGACCTCATGCATATGACAGACAACCCCACCACACGGCCTCGCGGGCTAGAGCGTCTAAAACCCATTTTGCATTAAATGCTTATGACGATTTTGTGTTTATATCCAATATGTAGTCCAACATTCATCTTTCCTTCACCTCAGAGGGAGATCACATAACATATAGGCATAATGCCTCGCAATACACACATAGGGAAGCACCCCTCGGCTAATTACCGTGGCTCCACTGCGACTCTCCTACACCTGAGGGATTGGCCCCAAGATGTGTCGCTAACACATATAACATTCGCACAAACTCCACTCTTTCATAATTCAGTGTTCAAGGAGATTTTAATTTGCCTCACAAAACTTTCCCCAATGGAAGCACCCATCTAAACCTACAGCTTAGGTTTCCTCTCCTCTCAGCGTTGGTCAAAGTTTTTCAAACAATTGCAATGCATTCTAGGAGATACCACATGGCATGCTTGATGCAAGGTGTATGCCGATTGTGCACAAAAATTTTATGATTAAAAACCAGTCATGTGAGGTGCGGAAAACAACCCTTTCATGAATTTTAACTAAGTGTTACGTGCTGCACTACTTTAGGGACTAGCACCGAAACTTTCATGCTACTAGTTGCTTATATTTAATTATGGAACGATCCCTAAATGCTATGCACAAAGAGGGAAATCAAAATTTTTATCTTTTCAGCAATTTGATCGTTGCACAAACTTCATCCCCCCCTCATTGTTTAGGTGTTGCTGCGGTGCATAGGTGTAAATGGTTGTTTTGTATCATTTTTGTATGTAAAAACCAATAAACACATACTATAACACAAAGGACGAGGACAAACTGAGGCTTGACCTCATGCTTTAACCTTGCCAAACATTCACGTACATAAATCTTATTTTTCCATATTTTTTGAGCACGAAAACCCCAATTTTCTCTATTTTTTGTTATTTTTTCTATTTATTATTCATGAAAAATAGGTATTTTCTGATTTATTTGTATTGGCTTATTGTTTTGACTAAAACTTAACATTTTCTCTGAGTTTATCCCATTTCCACTCCTTTCTCCCAAACCAAAATCGAAAAAACCACTAATTTCCATTAAAAATGATATTGTTAGGGTTTTAAAGAATTAATAACGGCTCTAAATCATCACAGGTTCTACATTTCCATAGTTACAGTCCTCAAACATGATGCAAACAAGGTTTAAACAAAAATTCATCGCATATGAATAACATTTCGACCATAAAACAATAAAAATAAGCAAATTTCTTCATAAAATTGGAGCATACCGCGTGTCTTGCATGTTGCGGGTTTTTTAATAATTATTCTGGGCAGCCCATAGACCGACCAACAACCATCCTTCAGTGCTGAACCTCTTTCTTGAGCCTCCTCTTCATCTTGGAGCAATCTGATCACAGCCGGACAAGCATCCTTCAGTCCCTCTTCTTCTTGATTTCTTGCACATGAATTGCCTCTACGCAGGAGAGAGAGGGAGGAGAGAGAAAGACTGGCTTTTTATCTCTTTGCTTAGTGCATCATTCCTCGTGTGGTCTCTGGAGAGATCGGAGGTGCAGAGAATCTTCATCCCATAGCCAGGAGGGTTCCTCTCCATTTGCCCGATCAAAAAATGATGATGAAGGAGGGAAAAATGGGGCGCAAAAAACTGAATCCCCCCCCCCCCCCCCCGCCCGAATGTTTCAAATTGTGAGCTTTTTAAGCTCTGGAGAGATCGAAGGCGCAGAGAATCTTCATCCCACAGCCAGGAGGGTTCCTCTCCATTTGCCCGATCAAAAAATGATGATGGAGGGAAAAATGAGGCGCAAAAAACTGAACCCCCCGCCCAAATGTTTCAAATTGTGAGCTTTTTAAGCTCTTAATTAGAGCTTTAAGCTTTAAAGCTCAAAAAAATTGGTTCATGACTTAGTTTTCACACACCGCAGAAGTGGTTTTTTCAGTTTTGAGGGGGCAAACGAATCGAGATCCATCTAGACCGGTGGTTCCGGGGCGTCAAAATCTACAAAGCTGGGCCCCGTCACACTCTTCTCGGCTTCAAAATCCAGTAGCTGCTTCACAACCCCGAACCTTGCGGGGATTAAATGGGGGATCAAACGACCTCAGAATGGAGATCCGAGACTTACGTTGGATTCTTAATGACGTTTTGCATCTATGGAAACTCCAGCTCAGACATCTGCCATCGTTTGATTTCCATGAAAATTAGCACTAGCACTTTAGGGACTTGGCACTTAAAATCGTACTGATTGCCACCGTCACTTTCGACGAAGTCTATTTTTCCCCTGATATTCATAAATTTTGGCTATTTTTAAGCACTTCTCAGCATCAAAAATCATCTATCACTAGGTCATGTCTCATCACGTTGCCCTGAGAGGGAGCAACTAAATAGAGACAAAGCTGACCTAAGCTGCATTGAGTGCGGAATCACCTATCTATTTGTCGATTGCCCAAAGCAGAAACCTTCTTCAAGTTCATCCAACGTACCATCTATCCCATTGGGGTTGTTTGGTATCGAGAACCTTGATGGGGAGGCCACACCTATCCCATTGCGGGTCATGACCCATGCCGAGATGAAGCAGGTCGGCATATCACTACCAGGACCTAGCAACCTTGATGCAGCCTCGATAGGGAAGAAGAGCCGCAGGCGGAGAAAGAAGAGATTAGAAGCTAAGATTGCACTGAAAACTGAGAGTGCTACAACTCTGCCTATTGGAAACAAGATCACGGATGTAGAGGCAGAAACTTCAGCCCCTCCTAAGATGGCTGAAAAGGGAAGTGCCAAGGTAGGGGAATATCCGCATCCAAAGCGCCAACTAGAGGCCATAGAGAAAGTGAAGGACTCGATGAAAGAGGCCCAAGAGCACTTAAGGGACGCTGAGCCCAACTTAGAGGACGAGATTGATGATCTCCCGAGCATAAGCATGCCAGTCTCACCCTCTCAACCAAAAGTCAGGAGATGCGACCGCACCACAAGTAGCACCGCTTAGGCCAAGCCTTGATGCTGCAGGCCCGCAAATCAGTCATGGCCATTGGCCAAGACAATCCGATTTAGGAGAGAGATGAGTAGCCAACGACCTCCTTACCACACTAGTGACCACCCATGTGACGTTAAGCCTAGGAGACCTGCTTAAGCAGCATCCCACCCTATGGCAAGACCTGAAGTAATGGGTTGAGGGGTCATGAGAACAAGTTGATGATCTGCATAACCATGATGCAGAAACACAAATACCAAGTCTAACACTGCACTCTGTGCCAAAATCCTTGCATGTTAATGCTTTTTGGGAAGGCACTGAGATGCATGCAGTATTACCGGTCCTAGCCCTAAGCGACACAACGAGAAAGGGGATCATAGACACGGGAGCTCGGGTTAGTGTACTGAGCCACATAGTACTTCAGACTTGGGAAAACCCACATGTCGAGACTGCTCGGTTTAATGCCACATTAGCAAAAGGCATGAGAGTGAAGCCATTTGGGGTACTTAAATGGCCAGTGAAAATCGCAGGTGTCCAGTTCTCTGTTGACTTTATAGTTATGAAGGGAGTGGACTATGATATCCTATTAGGCCGACCCTAGATGCGCAATGCCGGAGTTATCGAAGATTGGGGTAACGGCTTGATCTTCCTAGGCAACAGAACCGAAGCTGTGAGAATACAATATTAGTGAGTTTGGGAATCTCCCAATTTCCATTTCTAAATACTAAAATGGTGGCACTCGGATAACATGCTTATAAGTTTCTCAAAACCATATGATGCGACTTATCATTGGAAAGCACATGAAAAATGGAATCTATTGAGCTATAGAGTGCTCAATTTGGTGTTATAGTGTTCAAGTTATGACAAATCCAAAGATTTGACCATGTGCCCCAAACTTATGGAAAATTCCCATATTCCCCAACATGGTGATTGAGGGTAGATATGGACACTTGGAAGACCTCACCGGTCAACTTGAATGCCTCTTCGCGATGCTCAAAGGTAATGCTCAAGTCAAGAAGTCTTATGGGCCCTTGACCAAGTATATCCCATGCCCAGAAGATGAGCGAGATTGGATGCATGCCCTTGTTACAATCGACCTGCCGTTCTCGGATCATGAGGCATATGAGCAAGCCATCAAGATGATGGGCAAGTCTAACGGCACGCCCTCTGTACCAATTTGCATGATGGCAGGAACCCTTCATGGGAGACTTAAGCCCGTCACCTTCCAAGTGCCAAATAACAAAAGAGAACTCCAGGAGATTCTGGAATACTTAATAGACAAGCTAGTTGACAATCCAGTAGCAAACTTCAAACCACTCCAGGATCTCTTAGATGAATCCAAGTGGCAATGGACCAGGGTGCATGACTTAAACCTCATGTACAACTAGGCCTTAGTCCTTAATCAATGATAAGAGATATACCAAGCCCTAGAAGACGACGAACAGTCTCATTCAGAGGACTCTAATGACGAGTACGAAGACTGCCAATCCTTCAGTGATGAAAGTGAGGGTGAGATAGATTCGTAGAATATGACACTGAGGGACATGAAATAGAACAAATATGGGCAAACTCCAAGCCACAGAAAAAGAGTGTCTTCAGGATAGAGCGAGGGGTCATGCGCATAGATTGTGATTGCGCCTAGTTAGAACACGTAGGAGCCATAGACTTTGAGCAAGTAGGCCTAGCCCGACACCAGTGCTTAGGACAGAATCACCATCTGAATTGCGGCCACTAGGGGAGACCACCTCTTCTAGCGAAGATAGGGAGTTCTAAGTCAAAGGTAAGTTTGGATAGTGACCCAAAAATACCTAGGCTGCCCAAGACCCGACGCACCAAGGGGGACCTACCCGTCCACCTGAGGCGCAGACGATTGAAGCAGAAAAGGGCGAAACAATCCAGGGACACACGAACAAACGAACATCAAAAACCGTGGGACCTCCCTAAAATATTTACGAAATTCAAGAAAGGAGATAGGGTATTGATCTTGTTGGGTGCCAAACGACAAGGGAAAACGAGTGAACCAATCGAGGGACCAGCCAAGGTCAAGGAGGTAAACCTAGCCTAGGAAGGGGAGACACCCCGAGACCAGCCTTCATTACCGATGACTTGATTGAGGAAGAATAAATGAGTCTTGTCGCTCTCTTGTGAGAGTACGTAGACGTATTCGCTTGGTCCTTGGAAGAGCTCAAAGGGGTAGATCTGAGTGTAGTGACTCATAATATACCCATGACACCAGACGCAACGCCGGTGAAGCAGTGACCGTACCTTATGAATCCAAAACACGCTCATGCTATCAAGGAAGAGATTGATAAGCTGATGAAAGTGGGATTCATTTACGAAATTGAGCACACGGACTGGGTATCACCCATAGTCATTGTGATGAAGAAAAACAGAAAAATCAAAGTGTGCGTCAATTACAAGAAGGTGAATGCTACTACTAAGAGGGACAATTACCCATTGCCATACACCGAGCACATGCTTTAAAGAGTGGCACGCAAGGAGGCCTACAGTTTTCTGGATGGCTTCTCAGGATACAATCAAGTGCAAGTGCATCTTGTCGATATGCATAAGATTTCCTTCGCCACTAAGTGGGGCGTCTTTGCTTACATAGTCATGCCTTTCGAGTTGACTAATGCCCCTGTCACTTTCCAACGCCACATGTGCACCATATTTAAAGACATGCTTCTCAAAGATTTGGAAGTCTTTGTCGATGACCTCTGCGTTCACTCAACCTAGATGGAACACTTAGACAAACTCCAAGCAATCTTTGAGCGGTGCCGCCTATATCGTCTCTCCTTGAACCCCCTTAAAATGCTAGTTTTGGGTGAAGCATGGATGCATCCTAGGCCATGTGGTGTCGAAGAACGGCATTGCCACTGACTTCTTGAAAGTCAAGATCATTGTTGACCTTCCACCCCCAATCAACTATAAGGGAGTCCAATGCTTCTTAGGCCATACGGGATACTATCGACGGTTTGTGCTGAATTACACGTTGATGGCCAGACCTTTATACAAGATGTTGATTGTCTTTGAATGGACTGAAGCATGACAACGAGCATATGAAGAGTTGAAGAAGGCTCTAACCACAACACCAATTCTACGAGCCCTAGATTGGACCATTACCTTCCATGTGCATATCGATGCTTCTAAATTTGCTGTGGGGGTAGTGCTATGCCAACCTAGAGAACACAACCTAGACTATCAAGTGAGCTTTGCTAGCGGAAAACTCACTGAGATGGAAATAAACTACTCAACAACAGAGAGGGCTTGGCCATGGTATTTGTTGTGAAGAAGTTCCGGCATTATCTATTGGTTACACCCTTTACCTTTTTCATGGACCATCAAGCCTTGCTATATCTAGTGAATAAACCTTGCACTACTACAGGACACATAGCTCGGTGGCTCCTTCTGCTTTTGGAGTTTGACTTCTCTGTGGTTGTACGGAAGGGAAAATAACACTACATGGCTGACCATATGTCACACATCCCCACAGGAGAAGCCACTGGAGAAGGCATTGCCGATGAATTGCCAGACGCCCATCTCTTTAACCTTTCCAGCGAGAGATATTTATTCAAGGCTGATCTAACGCCATATTGGGCAGATGACATAGTCCAAGTACTTGAGCACGGACTACCTGAGCGACCGATAGAGAAGGCAAGACTTAAGTGACTCATTCTCAAGATCCAACCCTACCAATTGATAGTAGGCCAGCTCTATCGCCTAGGGAAAGTTAGATTTCTGCGTAGATGTGTGTGGGAGCATGAGATGCATGACGTGCTCTCAGAGGCACATAGTGGAATTACTGGTGGACACTTTAGCAGAGACATGATGGCCCGCAAGGTACTGTAGTCTCAACTACGGTGGCCAATGCCGTTTCATGATGCAACACGATTTGTTAAGCATTGTGACGAGTGTCAGTAGACAAAGGTCCCGATTCGCAAGGATCAAATGGAGTTGACCCCAATCATTGCATGACAACCCTTCGAAAAATGGAGCATCGACTTCATAGGACCCATCAGCCCCGCTGCATAGTATTCGCAGGCCAAATACATCATTGTGGCCACAGACTACCTAAGGAAATGGACAGAGGTGAGAGCAACACGAAAGAACGATACTCGAATGACTGCCAAGTTCTTGTGGGAGCAGGTAATCTCACGATTTGGTTGCCCTATCAAACTAGTTAGTGACCAGGACACACACTTCATCAATGAAGTGATAGTGTATCTCCTATCCACCTTCCTAATTATCCATCGAAAATCCTCTCCATACTACCCTCAAGAAAATGGCCAGGCAAAATCCATGAATAAGATTCTTGTCAACATCCTGATCAAGGTGGTCTCTGCCTCACGCAGCGCGACTGGGATAACAAGCTGATAGCAGCTTTGTGGGCTTACTGCACAGCTTATAAAACGGTTGTCGACCAGACCCCTTTAGGTTGGCCTACGGAATTGAAGCAATTCTCCCTGTAGAATTCTTTGTGCCTAGCCTGAGAATAGCACTTCAGGAATGATGAGAAGGAAGGGAGGCATGGACGCAACGCCTAGTTGAACTCAAATGCCTCTTGGAGACTCACCTTCTAGCCACTCATGCACTCATATGTGAGAAGGCACGATGCAAGAGCTGGTTTGACAAGCACATCAAGCAGCGCGACTTCGAATAGGGCAACTTAGTGCTCCTATACCCAGTTAAGGGGCATCAGCAAAAAATGAAGTTTAGAGGTCTTAGACCTTTCAAAGTTTATGCAATCAGCTAAACGGGAAACGTCGAGCTCGAGACTCTAGACGATGAGGGAATAGGCTTCTTCAATGGCAATCCTGCCAAGAAGTACTACCCTCCCACGCATCCTTTGCATGAGCCACTAATGTTGGAACCGCCTGTCAAGCCACAATCACTGAAATCAATGATGAGGATGAGGAAGCCGTAGAGCCCGCATATCTGCACATCAGGGTCACTACCAAGTGAACATGCGCCTTCAATGCCTTGATCAACGAGGGAGCAGGCTTCAATGTCTTGACTCATGATCATTGGACCCAACTTGGAAAACCACCATTATAGCCCACTAATTCCAAATTAAGCCCATATGGGAGCCGCTCATATGCACTTCTCGGAAAGTGCAGAGCCACCATTTCTATCGAGTCTGAGACTGTACCAATGATCTTCTACATGTTGCCAAATGCCAAAGATGCAAGCACGGAGTTGCTACTAGGGCGAACCTTCAAAAAGTAAAATCATTGTAATGTTGATTATAAGTTGCAGCACATCCACCTCGCCATAGGCAACGTTCGCATTGTTACAGCTTTCAGCAAGGGCTATGCAACCTCATCACAGTCTGCAAGGCCACCAATAGAAGTATTATCAGCCAAATCTAAGGAGGGGGGTAGTGCTCGGCCACCACACACCAATTCTCAAGAACCGCTGCTCATAGTAGCAAAAGCTAAGGCCCAACAGCCTAGGTTTCAATGGAAGCCTAAACAGTCGCAACCGCCGCCTAGGAGTCAACACAGACATCCTCATAAGACCAAAAACTCTAAACCTAGGAAACCAAAGCGTAGTCACAGAATTCGATGCATGATCAAGCAATGATGGGTCCCTAAAGCCCTCTTGCACGCGCAAGGCTACTATGAGGGAAATGCTTGGATATGAAGCCCACATGGCCAAAGGCACCACTCATATGCCGCCCTCAATCTTGATCACCCCAAGTCCCATAGAACCTCAAAACCATAAGCCGCATCACTTTCCAGACCCACATCCATCAAGCTCATCCACGCACATGCCCAAGAGAGTCGAACAAGCCTATCGGCCCAAACGATAGATATCATCACATGAGTCATCACCTACTAGAGCCAATCCGACTACCCTGATCCATTCTTAAGGCAACAATCCATCGGACGTCATTGCTACTTCCCCAGCCCTAATCCAAGAGGTCCAACCGCAAGCTCAAGAACACCCGCAACCGCAACTATTCATTGTCAAAGGCTCTAGTGCTATCAAACCCCAACCACCAGCACATCTTAAACCCTCCTATGAGTGAAAATCATTTTTGACACTGGCCTCAGATCTAGCCGAAGATACGGGGATGACGTGATTGATTGCATTAGACGACTAGATGCCACTTTCAGAGAGCTAGCTCTAAGTTATGACCGCTTGGACTTAGGCCTGTTGCCCAAACCCTTTGCAACCGAAGTTCGTACGATGCCTTGTTCTTGGGAGACGTTTGAACTTGCCTTCACAAAAGTAGCTAACTCTGCTATACTGAATTGCTCAACAGTGAGATCTCCAAAGAGCAAGCCCTCAAACAACGCCTCATCACATCATATAATCAGTGAACCACTTGTGCCATCACTGACCAAGAAATTACAGAATTATCAAAACTTGGTGATACTGAATCCCCGTTCTTGAGGCACTGGTACACTCTTAAATTACAGAATTATCAAAACTTGGTGATACTGAATCCCCTTTCTTGAGGCACTGGTACACTCTTAAATTACAGAATTATCAAAACTTGGTGATACTGAATCCCCTTTCTTGAGGCATTGGTACACTCTTAAATTGCAATGGGAAGTTGAAGGGTGCCAAGTCATGACAAACGCTGAGAAATTCCGCGCAATCGAGACAGTGGAGTACGATCCCACTTACGTTGCCCAACCTCGTATAGAGTGTCAACCACTCTTCTTGGACCCATGGAAGAGCACATCAAAGGACACCCTTACCTCGATCGCCTATTGACTGAGGAAGAGTTACATATTGTTAGCCGTGTCGCTTTCGGTGACTTTCTAACAGATGTTCTCACTTACATCACACACATGGGCATTCGACCTTTTGATCTAGACTGCGAAGCTTAGTTAGAGTACAACCCCGATTTCTACACTTGGTTCCTACGCTGGTAACTCCTAGACCCATTGCAGAATGCCCTTGACCTCCTAACCTTCAATCCTAGGAAGGATTCTTCTCAAGCTGGAAGGGGAGGGGGGTGAGGTGAATCAAATTAAAACCAAATAAAATCAAGAAAAACGCATAAACACGTAAACAACGAGTGAGGTAGGAAAAATGGCACGAGAACTTTGAAATAAAGGGCAAAAAGTTAAATTCTGAAGGGAAGATTCTACATTGGATTGGATTTTAATGCTTTCATTCAATAAACATAAAGAGTCTTTCTTTTCCAGCAAGTTATGACTTTTCCATCAAATTATTATTTTGAAAGCACTAATAGAAACTTGAGATCATGACAGGAACAAAAGATGTTGCAGCAAGACTACGCCCACCGACTTCCGTTCACGGAGGAGGAAAGAACGCAATACAACATCATCCTTGAAAACCGTGCCTACAACCAGCTCAAGTTTCGAACCATTCATAACATAGAGGGTGTGGTGGCCAAGGAGAAAGCGGCCAAGAGAGTCATCAAGCAGTGCAACCTCACCAAGTACCTTGAGAAATTGGCACAAGAGCCTGACCACACAAAGTGTGTGGAGTTTTTCAGGACATACGACGACCCTAACTAGGAGTGCAACACCGTGATGGTGGGAAGGGGAGAAAATTTTAAACATGTGCAGGTTCACTTAAACCCAGCCTTGGTGGAGAAGATGTTGGGATTGGAGCCAAAGATAGAGAAAAAGCATAAGAGGGATGTTTATGCCATGTTGAAAATGAAAAGGGAGGATGTGCTAACTAATGATGGCATCAGCATCCAAGATATTCCTGATGCAAGAGCCAGACTCCAGGAAAGCTAGTGCACGTGCTCTTCTCCAGCCAGTGCTACAACTCCTTAATGCATCAAATCAATGTGCCTGTACTAGAGAATGTAGCAGCTCACATCTTGGATGAAGTCGATTGGAACGGATATGTACACAAAACCATTGACTAGGCGGCTAAAGCACTAGCTTTAGGAAGTACACCATCAAGTAGGGAGTCCCCAGCTTCCAAGGCCATAGAAAGAAAGAAGGCCTCATCAAAGGCCTCATTCATTGGCTATGGAAGCATTTTGACTGTACTCATCCAGGAGTGAAGGAGACACAAGGTGCAGAAGAAGGAGAAGGAGAAATGCCTAACAGATCACCCCCTCACCAAGACCAAGAGAGGTCCAGTGACAAGATCGAGAATGGTGAGGAAGGGTAGGAACAAGAAGAACAATCGAGCAAAAAGCAGGCCAAGAAACCCAAGAAGAAGATGGCACAAAAGAAAAAGAAGGATGAAGGCCGCAAGAAGGAGAAAGAGGATTTGGAGATGGCAAAAAGATAATCCCTCAAGGAGGCCGAGGAGAGGGAGAAGAAGAAGAAAGATGAAGAAGAAAAGGCAAATGAAGAAGTCAACAAGGCTAAAAAGGTGTCGAAACAGGAGGCCGAGGAGAGGAAAAGGAAAGAAAAGGAAGAAAAAGAGAAATTGGAGGAAGAGTGCAGGAAAACTGAAGAGAAAAGGCAAAGAAGAGCTGTTGAGGAAGAAGAGGAACTGAGAAGGAAGGCGGATGAGGACTTGGCCGAAGCTACACGTCGGTCAATCGAGCAACACAGCAAGGCCGATGATCTGGGAGCCTTGAGCCCACTGAGGGAAGAAGGGCCTGGTTCCAGCACGCAGGTACCAGAAATCACACCGCCCGCTGTCCTTGAAGGCAAAGGTAAGGCCCTTATCCACCCTATCCCTACCCTCATGGTGCCTCACACCAAACCAACCACCCTCACCCCTAGCATCCCCACTAGCGCAGATGTCTCCAACTTGGTGGCATGGATGCAGTATTTTATTAATAGAGAAATAGCCAAGGGAAAGAGCATGGAGACCACAGCCACGGGGCAAAAGAGACCAGCCACAGATGCTGAGTTGAGATAGGACCAGAAATGTCAGAAAGTGGAGGCCTCGACCACTCCAATCCATACAACAGTGATGCCACCAGTCAATTACAACGAGTACGTTGCTGAGCTGCTCTCCCAACTGGAGAAGGCTAAGGAGGAAAAGAAGATAGCTGTGGCTGAGTTGGTGGCAGAAAAGGAGTCAGTAGAGCTGCATTCCAGCTCGAAAAGACCCGCATAATAGCCATGCAACAAAGAAAGATATCTGATCTCAAACAAGAATTGAAGGCCAAGGAGGACATAGAGGAGAGCTATAAGCAGCAGCTAGAGGATGAAAATCAAGAATTGGTGCAGATGCAGAGAGAGTGTAAGCTCCTTCTGATGCAATATGGAGAATTGGAGGCGAAAACTATCAACATCGAGCAAATGATGGAGGAATTGAATGCCAAAGAAGAAGAGAGAAAGCAGGAGATGGAGCAGCAGCAAAAGGAGATCGCCGATCAGCTACACTTGGGATAGAAAGAGTAAGAGAATATGAGCAGGGAACTAAAAGACCAAGAGTAGAAGCTCGTAACCCTGGTACAAAAGCAGGGAGAGAGCATGGGAGAGATGAACAAGAGAGCAGAGGAATGGGAAGTGCAGAACAAAAAAAGGGTGAAGATACTGGCACGGCGCCTCGCTGTGGTAGAGAAAGAAAAGATCCTTATCACAGAGAGCAAAGTAGAAGCCACCCAAACAACCTTCAGTGCCTAGCAAAAGGTCTTCATTAACACACTAATGGACACCACCCGCCTAGAAGAAGGAGAGTCATTGGAGGTGGTACAGAAAAAACTCAGTATCGCATGCAGAGCTCTATACACAAGGCTGCAGATGCCACCCCAACCTACGAGGTTAGACTGAGCCTAGAAGAGTAACAAAAGTACTTGCTATTGGCCGGCCTAACCCCCCAGGAAATTGACACAATGGGCTTTGAAAAAGGAGCACAACAAGGAGGTCGGCAAGGGGAGGAGACTGAGCTTGAATTTGATATGGGGAGATTCAGAGAAGAGGTGATCCCACAACCCCCCTCGCCGCATTCCCAAGAGCAACAACAGGTTGATCCATCTGTGAAGAGACAAGCTGTGCTCAGGGAAAGATGGAGAAAGTTAGTCGAAGAAACCAAGAAGCAACTAAGGGCCAAGCCAGTCGTGTAGCCGTCCATACCCCTTCCACTGTGCCCTGATGACATTCCCGCTGGATTCCACATAGAGCTGGTAGTTTGGGAGCGGCAGGAAAGAGAAAAAGACCCATTCACCTTCAGCTTCCTCATGCCCAACAACTTGCGGAGGGTCTTACCACTCAAGGTGATGGAGGAGGTGATCGTGATTGGTAGCCTACTAGGACAGAAGTGGTTGGAGGAAAGGGAGAAGACCCCCACTCTTTGGGAAAATGAAGAAGTTGAGTTTTGGCAAAACAAAGTGTTTGAAGTACCACATACCGTACAGGGATATAACTGACAACCCCTATGGAGGAGGCGGGTGTCCGACATCAGCATGCTTGCCTGGATGGATTTTTGCAACACCTTGCCCTACGAGAGGAACAACCCCACGTTCATGGTGTACCCTCGTAGGGTAGGTGTGGATTTTGATGCCACCCTCCATGGGCGTTATGATTTTCCTATCATCTACAACACTAATGTTGTCTCCTTTGAATGTGCCCTCCTCTTCAACTCAGAAATCTTGGATGACTCCATGACACGTTTCCTCGTGGATTTCTCTTCATGCCCCGATCCAGCTTTTGTAACTACATGTAATTATCTTAGGTTACTTAAATTATTACTTAAGCAGGACCCGACTCCACAAGAATGTGACTTGCCTCCCCTCTTCTTCAACCCTAACGCCATCGACAGCTGTGCCATGGTGCGTCTGATGATGAGGGCTAGGCTCCTCCCCTCTTTTTGCCTAGCTCTCCTGGAAAACATGAACGACAGCCAGTTCACTAGATGCAATCATCCTTTCCTCCCCACCACCTCCCTCCACGTCTGCATGAATCTAAAAGGATACATGCAAAGCTATCAATTTTTGAGCAAATCCATCTGACCCCCTTCTCTGCCTAATTCAGACGATGAGAATTAGGCATTAGTTGTCATTCTACTAGTGCAATACTATTATTAAAAAAAAACAAAAAAAAAGAAGAAAGAAAGAAAAAGAAAACCATGAAAGAAAAGGCAAGAAGAACATTCACACGGAATGGACAAAACAACTCACTTGTAGAAAAACTTAGCACCACATAAAGCACGCTTCTCTTCTCTTTTCTCACGTGCATGGCTATGGTGGATGGAGCTTGGAGATGGAGGAGGCTTGAGGATGCTTGAGCTAGCATCTAGGATCGTGGAGCTACCGATGTCTGCGAGAGAGGAGGCAACTCATATCGCCATCAAGGTAAGCTCACTACACTTGTAGGATCGACGGCGCATCGGCTAGGTGAGAGATATCCATTAGAGCTCACTTGAAATGCTTGAAACAATAAGCGGTCCGTGGGTCTTGGCGGTTGAGAATGAGCTCCCTCTACACTCTCTTCCTCCAAAGCATGAAGTGGATCACCCCATCAAATTACTTCCAAATACCAAGCCTATCAATAAACCTCCATATCGCCTTTCAAAGGTGGAAAGAGAAGAAGAGCCATTCTTCTACTCAAGAAGAAGGATGGTTCATTCCGCATGTGCATAGATTATCGGGATTTGAACAAGGCCTCCATAAAAAATAGGTATCCAATACCAAGGATTGATGATCTTTTGGATGAATTGAAGGATGTAAAGGTCTTTTCAAAGATCAATTTGTGATTAGGATACCATCAAATACGCATGAAGGAGGGGGATGAATACAAAACTGCATTTAGGACCGAGAGGGGATTGTATCATTTTATGGTTATACCCTTTGGTCTTTCAAATGCTCCAACCACATTCCAAGCTTTAATAAACAAGATACTTCATCCACTTTTGTTCAAGACAGTTTTGGTGTTCTTTGACGACATATTGATATATAGTAAAGACAAAGGGGAGCATTTACACCATGTTAGAGAAGTTTTTGACATATGGAGGAGTCACAAGTTGTTTGCTAAAGCAACTAAATGTACCTTCATGACCAAAGAAATAGAATACTTGGGACATATTGTTGGAGAAAATGGCATCAAGGTTGATCGGAAAAAGGTCCAATGTGTGAAAGATTGGCCTACTCCAACAAATACCACTTCATTGAGGGGTTTTCGTGGTTTATCTTCTTTCTACCTAAGATTTATCAAGAATTATGCTCATGTGGCTACACCATTAACGTATAGGTTAAAGAAAGAAGCTTTCTTTTAGGATGAAATAGTTGACAAAAGCTTCACTGAGTTGAAGCAACTCCTCATTTCAACACCCATATTGGTTTGTCCTGACTTTTCTAAGGTCTTTGTGATCTATGCAGATGCTAGTGGGAGAGGATTGTGGGTTGTTTTAGCCCAAGAACATGGTGTCATTGCATATGAGAGCAAAAAATTTGATGAAAAAGAGAGACAAATGCATGTATATGAGCAAGAGATGCTAGCTATACTACATGCAGTCAAAAAATGGCATCATTACCTCTATGGAAGTCACTTTAAAGTGAAAAGTGATCATAGGGTGTTGAAGTATTTCCTCTCATAGCCTAACTTGTCTCCTAAGCAAAGAAGGTGGTTGGCAACTCTTTAATCATATGATTTTGAGATAGCATACATGGCTTGAAAAGACAATGTAGTAGTGGACACGCTCTCTAGGATGTGGGCATGTAATGTATCTACTGTCTCCACTATATATAAAGATTGGATAAATGATATACAAGAGGAATACATGATGGAGGAGCATGATGCCACAATAATGCAGAAATTACAGCAAGGGGTAAATGAAGAATATCCAAACTTCAAATGGCATAATGGACTTTTATGGTACAAAGGAAAGGTCTATTTGATCCCTCAAAGCAGTTTTAAGCTGAAAGGCCTTCAAGAGATGCATTCTTCACCCTTGGCTATCCATCTTGGTCTCTTTAAGACTTTTGAAAAAGTGCATAAGAGTTTCTATTGGAAAGGCTTATGGCGGGATGTGAAGGAGTATGTTTCTCATTGCTTGGAATGTCAAAAAAATAAAGATTCTTCTTTATTACCAATCGTTCTCCTTCAACCTTTACCTATCCCACAAGGAAAATGGACTGACATTTCAATGGACTTCATTACAGGCCTTCCTACCACAAGGCATGGTTGGAATAACATTTTTGTTGTGGTGGATAGACTTACCAAATCAGCCCATTTTATTCCAACCAAGACACAATTTTCAGCAAAGTAAGTAGCCGATCAATTCATGGAAGGAGTGTTCAAGTTACATGGTATGCCTTCGAGGATAGTGTTAGATAGAGACACTAGATTCATGGGAAATTTTTGGAAGGGTTTATTTACGTCCATGGGCACTACTTTTACCCCTAGTATGGCTTACCACCCTCAAATCGATGGTCAAACCGAAAGGGTTAATCGAGGGCGGAAGTGTACTTAAGGCATTTTTGTCAGACACGCAATCATCTTGGGATGATTGGTTGCATCTTGCTGAATTTTGCTACAATAAAACATATCATATGAGCATTTGGATGGCTCTTTTTGAAGCAATTTATGGATACAAGGTTCAAATTCCTTCAGCTATGCTTCATGAAGACGTGAATCCACAAGTGAAGGATGAGTTAGAAAGAATGGAGATGCTTATGAAGCAATGTAAAGAAAACATACAAAAGGCACAAGATGTCATGAAGTCCTATGCTGATGATAGGCGAAGGCACATGGAGTTTGATGTTGGAGATTGGGTCTTCTTGAAGGTGCCCAAAACTCATTATGCATCCCTTAAGGGTGGAAATAACAAGTTAGCCCATAGATTTTATGGCCCATATTTGGTGTTGGAAAATATTGGAGAGCTTGCATATAAGCTCCAATTTCCCTCATCTACTCGCATACATGATGTTTTTCATGTATCACAATTGAAGAAGTATATTGGGCAGGATGTACAAGTTCTTGAAGATCTTCTACCACTTGATGAAGATGGACTGATTGTCAATGAACCTGAAAAGATTATTGGGAAGCGCGAAAAGATTCTTAGGAACAAAACTCTCACTGAATTCCTAATCAAATGGAAGGGGCTACCTATGGAAGAGTCCACTTGGCAACCCTCTTCATATTTGGATGCTTTTCCATGACTTTTGCAAGATGAATGATCATAATCTGTGCCTAGATAGCTTGCTATTTTAAACTACTGTTATTGATTAAATTGCCTTAACGACATCAAAAAGTAAACTTGATAGTATGGGATGATGACTTAGGGTGTGTACTTCATTTCTACTTTTCAAACACTGAATTTGGATACTCCAGTCAAAAGTTATGGAAAATCTACAGATGTAGCCCTGTTTGGATAGCAAGCAGTAAATTCACTGTTTCATGTTCATTATATTATTTCTTCACACAAAGTGCTTCCACATGCTTATGGATCTTCATCGACATAATTTGCTTCATTATAAACTTGCCTAATACTCAATATCTTTAGTTTGGAGGACAAAACATCTCTAGGAGGAGATGATTTGTAATGAAGCAAATTATCAACATGAGAGTTAAAGCCTATTTCAAGTATAAAACTTTGTAAATACTTGAGCCTAGAAAAGAGGACTTAGGTTTTAGTATAAAAGGCAAGACGTGCTAATGTAGCATCATTCTTTGGCATTATCAAAAATTTCATCCTTCTTGTCTCTCACAATTTTCTTATACTTGGATGACAGTCCATGGCTACATTTTGCTATGGTAATGGAAGTTATTCCATGGCATGGCCATGTTGGAATCTCAGTTTAGTTCATTTCTTGTCATTTGTAGCTTAGAGTATTTTTGATTTCTTATTCATTTCCATTGTTAGATTAGTCCTTCTTTACAGAGATATTTTTATAGTTGTTATCTACTAGGTAACCTTGGACATTTTATGTTGAAAGGCTTGTAATAGAGTAAAAAGTGCCTTAATGCCTTAGCCAATATTTAGCCTACTAGAGTTCAGTATAAAAGGTTAAGTTGTGACTAGCTTAGGATATTTTTTTGCCATTTTACAACATTTCATATTTGAGGTCTCTCCTTCCCACCATCTAAGAGGGTGCATACTCTTGGCCACCATAGCTTGGGGTGCATACCATGCTACATCCTCTCATCATTCAATTCTCAGTCATCAATGGTAATATCATTTTAGCCTACCCACCTTGGCTACGGTTTTCTTGTAAATAGTCTATTTCTTTGTATTTTCAGTTTAATGGTTTTCTGTGGGAATTAGCTTCTTTACATTTGTATCAGAGCACATCTTTGATCCAATGGAAAATGTCATTTTCATGGTGAATTTGGCTACAAGATTAGGAACAAAGTAACTAGAGGACAAGAATTAGTCATAAGATTTGACATAGTTAAAACTGTGACTAGTTAAGGTTCTCTAAAGTAAGTTGTGACTAAATTTGAAGATCTTGAAGAAGGTCTAAAGAAATAATGGTGGATTCAAGGTTATTTTGTTGGTTCATGGTCCATTTGGGGCCATTTGGAAGGTTCTTGGACTTAACTGAAGTCTAAATAGGGTTTAGAAGAGTTAAATCATGGTTACTTTTTGGAGCAAGCTTCTCTTTCCTCTTTCCAAGCTTCTTCCTAAAAGCTTCCGTGGAGTTCTCTTCTCATATCTCCTTGCCACCATGTCCATATCTCTTCATGTAGCATATAGAGAATGATCCGTGATGTCTCAAGCAGCTTGTGGATTACCATTGTGCTTGATCTTTGGCTTGATGATCACCATGTGATGCAAGAAGATGCTAGGACACTTTGCGCCATTTTTCAGCCCTGCTCTTCCTGGGAAAAATTAGCAACCTCCTTTACCATTGAAGCTTCTCCCTCATTTGATTGATTAATGGCAACCCTGACATGAAGTACTTGCTTTCTACTAGATCTCTCACTTCCCTTCAGCATTGAAGCTTTCTTCACAACCCTAGCTATAGATGAAAATGGATAGTATGAAAATTTCAGCAATTTCTTGAAGTTTTGAGTCAATCTTGGTGCCTACACATTGGAGCTTCCAAGCAAGATCAAAGCATTTTCCTCATCTCAAATTGGGGCAAAACAAGGCAGCCATCAATCTTCATCAAATTTTGCTTCCTTGAGGCTTCAATTCATGGGGCTTTTATTGTCTTCAACCACGGGAAGGTTTAATTGAAGCTATTCCATCAAGATTGGGATTACGTTGAAGCATTCCTTCAATATTAAAGGTATTTTCAGCCTCTTGAACATGGCAATCTCTGAAAATTCTTGAAATCCTTGATTCTATCAAGAATTCACATTTTTTAAAGCTCAAGGGATCTTCTCCAACAAACCATTGTAGATTTCTATCAAAGAATTGGATTCTCTTGATGCATTGGGGAAATCTTATTGATTGGGAGTTGAAAATTACATGTGACCAATCATCTTGGACAAATCTTTCTTGAAATCGGCCTTATGATCTTCAATCTTGATCCATGGATGGTTATTTATACTGAATATTGATTGGTTGGGGATTCATCTACTACTCTTCATTAACATTAAAGAGGTAATTCTATTACTTTTAGCAGCCAGCTGAATCTCTCTTTTCATCCAATTGTTGAACCAGTCCTATTGTTGATAACGACAAATTGAGTGTAATAGATCCTCTTAATCCCCATTGAAGTGCATGTAGAATTCAATCTAGGATTGATTATGATTACTTGATGAATTTCTTGATGAATTCTCTTTCCTATCCATTCAAATGTTGATGCCAAATTGATTGCATAAACACTACTCACTGCTTACTTAACTTGGATTTTTGTTGGATGATTGAACATTGATGCCATAGGACTGAAATAATGATGAAAATGGTAAGTGGAAATATTGTAAAAGCAGTAAGTCACTGCAAAAGGGTAATGCCCTATCCCTAGCCTTTTCAACGGTCATTTTCCAATATTGACTTGCATTTAATTGAAGAATTTAAAGGCTTTTTCAGTCAATGCGTAGCATCCTTGTTTGATTGGCCATTAGAATATACTTGCCATGTTGATTCCCGCAAGGAAAAAGTGGATGAGCAGTGAATTTTGCGTGGGAAACATGCTCAAAATTAGCTTAAAAATTTGAATTTCAAGGGAAAAATAGACTTCGTAGAAGACAGAAGTCCTAATTAGTACGATTTAAAGTGGCAAGTCAGAGAGGGTGTCAAAAGTGCTTTAAAGTCAGCAACAACGGTTGGGGAACCTTCATAATTTTTCCAACTGTTGGATGAGACTCTGGGAAGTTCCAGGTAGTGCGGGACTTTGTGACGGATGTGTCGGATTTTTCAAACCTCGAATCAGAGGACGAACGCGAGAACAAGAGTGCTCGAGGCCAAGAACAAAAGAGAGGAAGTCTAAAAAGACTTAAGGGGTAAGGGGGTGACCCTTGGGCTCTCCCACCCCCGAATTTTCACATGATGGAAGGGGGGTGTTTTTTTTCATGGAAAAAAAGGAGATGGAGGTGACATCTGCAGGCACCGAATTTTTTAGGGAGAGGGGGGCTATGGTGTGGCTGAAAACAATCCCCCAAAGAGATTACATCCTTGATCTACATTATTCCTATGCTCTCCATTGCCATTCTCCGCCTATCCAATGGCTGCCTGGATGAAGAGATCCTATTCTAGTATTTCTCTCTCCTCCCTCTCTCTCCCCTCTATGGGTTGGTCATGCGCACTATCTTGAAGGAGGAATCAGGAAGGAGATTGAAGCAAATGAATCTGATGGAGATTAATGGAGATGCTAAAGATTTTTGTGCAGCATGGAATTGAGAGCAATGGAGGCTCCGTCTGCTAGTCACACAGTCATTTAATGCGTCTCGGGTTTCATAGAAACACAGTATGACTATTTTTAATGAAGGAAATGAAGCTTTTTTGACATTTTATGATGGAAATGATGTTCTTATGTGATGAAAAAAAATTTGAGTGCTAGCTGCATCATGCTTAATTGCTGTCTATCAGAAAATTCTGATTTCATAATGATTTACATGTGCTATTTAAATCCCGCAAAGCCCGAAATGCAGTTTTTTAGGTCAAAATGATGGTTTTGTCGTTTCGGGTAGGTGAAATGTGTTCTTATGGGGAAAAATGGAAAATAAAATTGAGTTTTCGTATGTTGAAATGATTAGTATAAGGAAAATCAGAAAATAATATTGATTATTGAAAAATAAATGCATAAAATTAAGGAAAAATAGGAAAAAAATAGAAATACACTTCATAAAAATAAGAAAAAATATATTGAGTGTTTGTGATTGTATGGTAGTGGCGGAGCATGAGGTTTAGCCTCAGCTTGCCCTATCTCTTTGTCAAAGTTCGTGATTTATTGCTTTTCGTACATCAAAACATGACAAAATGAACCCCTACACCTATGCGATGGAAGCACTACCTAAAAGTAGGGGATGGGGTGTTTGAATGATGCGATTTGGGGGCTGTTTATTGTTGATTTTTTTATGCATAGCATGATATAGGGTTCTTTTTATTTTAATTAAGAGGATAGTAGGATGAGCGTTGTCTCTGTGTTATCTTTACATCATCACAACGAGTTAGTGAATGAGCATTGGAAAGCCTGGTTGTGCACGACATGTTTCTGATTGAAAATTATGTTTGAGCACATTAGGATCGTCCACTTTTTCATGTGGATATCAACCATGGTATCGAAATATGAAGAACTGGATGCATAGCACCTGCTTTTTGTTATGATGACCTATGCTTGAGTATGTGAGACAACCTAATCTGTAGGCTAGTCGATCAGTCTTTGGAAATTGTTTGGTAAGGACACATGGTATCTCCTGGAATACATTCTAGATGAAAGAGTGGAGCTTTATAGTGTGTACTTTATGTTGGAGTGATGCATCTTGGGCCAATCCCCGAGCTATAGGAGAGTCGCAGTGGAGCCGCGGTAGTCAGTCGAGAGGTGCTTCCCTATGTTTGTGCTATGAGGCATTATGCCTATATGCTATGGGATCTCCCTCAGAGGAGAAGGGATGGTAAACATTGGACTATGACCTGATACAAATTGTGGGAGCTTTCGCTCAACAGCCAAGACCCACGGACCGCTTATTGTTTCAAGTGTTCCAAGCTGAGCACTAATGGCTACCTCTCACATAGCCGACGCGCCATCCATATCTGCGGGTGTAGTGAGCTTACCTCCATGCCGATCGAGCTACCTCCTCTCCCACGCACTCGGGTAGCTCCACGATCCAAGTGCAAGCTTCAAGCAAGCTCCATCCTCAAGCTCCATGCTCCAAGCTTCATCACCGCGAGCAAGACAAGAGAAGAGAAGAGAAGAGAAGAAGAGAGGAGAAGATGGAGAGTTTCTCCTCCCCGGTCCCTCACCCTCACACACTCACTCCCTCACACTCTCACACTCCCTCTCTCAAGCACAAGATCAAGCAAGCAAGAACAAGAAGAAGAAGAAGAAGAGGAGGAGAGCCACTTTTGGCCACACATAAGAATGAGCTTCTCATTCACTTTTCAACTTTATATACAAAACCCTAAATCCCTCTTGGGTGGTCATCCCCTTATCCCCTTTTTTACATGGCCGGCCATGGCCTAGGCCCTTTTTCCCATTGTCCTTCTATCTTACTAGCTTCCTTTCCACCGCCCGTCTACATTTACAAATTGCACGCCCTCCTTGAATTAAACCATGATGCGCTTGCGCTCTTTTACAAAAGTATTGACTTGTGCTTTTCCTTGCATGCCTTTCTCCCTTATTTAGGACTTTTCTCCTTGTGCATCTTTGTCTTTCGTTTCACTTTGCCTTGGCCTTTGTCTTCTGCTTTAGCTTTTCTGAATTTTTCACCTTCGTTTGTTTGAGGGTTAACATTACCCCCTCCTAGACGAGTGCCAGTCCCATGGCACTCAGCATTGTAGATAGCAGGCTTTAGCATGCACCAAAGACGTGGGTGGCAAGGACGTCTGTGGTTGCCATGGAGGAGTGTTGGTAGTGGTGGGGAGGAAGGTCATTGGGGGCACGTTGGTGGTTTAGGTGGCTGGTGGTAGGGCTATTGGAGTTGGTGGTAGGGCTGTTCTTTGTGAGGATTGCATGGATGGAGTACAAGTGGCAGTTTGTTGGGGATTCTGCACATGACAATTCTTGGCAGGCTTGCAGGATGATAAAGGATAGGAATACAGAGTTGAGTGTCCATGAAGAGAGAACGACACCTTCGTTGGAGTCTTCAATACCTGCAATTGAAAGCCTCTCATAGGTGGTCTCTCCCTAGGGGTAGTGCTAGTCTTCTCTATTGTGCACAAGACATAGTTTAATTAGTTTGGGAGACAGGTCAAACTCTAAGCAAGCTGAGAGTATTGTCTTGCGCTTGAGGACCCAAACTATGTATATACTTTGGTGCAGATAATATGTGAGTGCTCGTGCATACTTAGATATTACGTAGGTAGAAGACTGCGGGTTGGTTTCTCATAATGGTGTGTGGATGAAGCAAAGTTGTCCAAGTTGAGAAGAAGTACACGTGAAGGTGTCTACGACATCCTTTACAATGTGACTGCAAGACATAACATAATTGAACACAAGGACACTGCACGATCGGTAGCTGGTAGCTATTTTCTCATGGCCATTCGTGTGGTGCTTACCACAAGTGATTGCAATGGTATTAAGGCAGAGTGCAAGAGGGAATCGTATGAATGGGTCAGGGTGACAGGTCTAATCATAGACAATACAAGCTCCCTAGGTATGTCTTGCCATTGATGTGCCCTAAACAATTGTGGGTGATGCTAAGGGGCTAGGGGTTAGGGACGGAGCCAGCCGACCAGGGTCACTAGACGCACCTAATTTGAGGACCCCTAGGTGCTGTGCTGTGATCGTGGGTGCTTGTTATGTTTTTGTTCTCTTTTTGTTTTTTTTTTGTTTTTTTTTTCCTTTTCTTTTTTCTTTTCTATTTTCTTTTTTTGTTTCTTTTTCTTATGCTTTTTTTTGTGGTGACTTGCCTGAGTACAACCATTGCAATATGTTGAGTTTATCAGCCTTTCAATGGGTTGGGAAATGTCAAGCTTCGAAGGCTCAGGAAATGGATATTACAGTGATGATTGTGCCCTAGCCTTATTGTTAGAGAAGCAGTTGTTGAGATGGGGAGATACACTTGAGATATTGCAAACCTCTTTGCGACACGCGATGTTGGTATAATTGAGGTAACAACTGTCGTGAGCCAACTGTAGAGCTTGACCCAGAAAGAGAGCGTAGCCCATGACTATGCTTTGGGTCATGTGGTGTGGGCACTCATAAGGGTGATTTTTCACATTTGGTAGCGTGGTTTTGTCACGGTTCTTTGTGAGGTTGGTGGTCTTGCGGTGACTTGGGCATTGAACATATTCACACGAAGACCTGTGTCATCCTGCATCCACTTGTCACTTCATGAGTATATGCAAGTCGCATGCGTCAAGTACAACGAACAAATGCAATCATGTCAAGATATTACTTTTTCAAAATCCTATGATGCTGATTGCGATGCCTATTTCAGTGCTTGTTAAAGACTTGGCATATATTAGCAATAGATGAGGAAAGTGTATACAAGTGGGGAGCCTGCCCCTTTAACCATCAAAAGACAAAAAGTTATGGCAGGATGGCCTTTGTTAAGTTGCTTGCATATCATAAGAGCTACTCTATTTGCACAAGGCGGGGTGAGTTTGGGTGGTCAAGCAACTCTGTTGGTGAGGAGCTCTTGTGAAGTTGGGCAGGGAAGATGTCGGCCGGGACCTGAATGGTGTAGTCTTTGGCCACAACCATTTCCAAAATGCTTTTGAACAATGCATCGAATTCTTCCTTGTCTCGAGTTGCCCTCTCCGCTTTTGAGTACCTGGTGCTCGAGCGTCTGTGGGGGCCCACACATCCGGTGTTGCCACATCTTGTGTGCTCCCTTGAGCTTCTATTCCCCTGGCCTGGGGATTTTTCAGCCTACGCCCAAGGCGGTGTCGCTTGGGACCTCGTTTCTTTGCATAACCTTTTGAGGCTAGGCACATAGCATACCGATGGAGGAGCTTGTGCTACATGTTCCCTTTGACGGCAGAGAGCGTCTTTGCAAGCCAGCTGCCTTGGGTGCTCCATGTCTTCCATGTAGGGGGGCTTGCAAAATGCGAACCAAGGATTAGGCCTTGATATAGGGTAAAACCATTCGCATGGAAGGGATTATAGTGTGGATTATCAAGTGCATATGATGAGGAGGGAAGAGGTGAGGCATGCAGTGGTTGTAGTAGAGGGATGGCCCCTATGATGACGTTAGTTTGGCCTCCAGCCATTAACAGATATTGGCTTATGCTAAGTTGTGTGGATTGGTTGTCAGGGAGCAGGGGAGGGCTCATTCTCGGAAGGATAGACCATTAAGGGGAAAGGTGTATGGGAAGGGGCGGTACCTTGTCCACACCCTCAGAGATGTTGGTCAGAGCTTCCTATGGTGGTGATGAGGGTTGCATTCCCTCCACCTGGAGGCGGTAATGGTCACACAACTTCTAAATGTGCGGTGAGAGGAGGACCTGAGGAGCTTAGCCTGTTGAACCCAACTCTTCTCCCTGCGCTTGACTATCATTGCTTGTGTGTGTTGGCATTGTCTATACAGGGTCACAAAAGTCATTGTTTATTTATATATATATCTACGAATCCATGTCACTTTACGAGGATAAAAGCCAATTGTAGAACTCCGAAGCGTGGCATACGCATCGAGTACTCGTGGCAGCTTACTCAATACCGATAGATATTTTGCAACATCGAGTAGTATGGAACCTTGTCCGAGTAGTCTACTGGCAACATGTAACTCCTCCTCAGTGAGAACCATATCAGACAGAGAGTCCTCTTGGCTAGTTTCAGCTAAGTCCGTACCCTGAATGGCAGTCAGCACTCGAAAGGAAGTTGGTGCCACATAGGTTGTCCCGCCATTTGGCCAATCGCTCCTCTGAGACTGTCATGATCTCGGCTCCTAGTTTGGCCATTGCAAAGCGGTTTTCACACCAACGTTGTTCAAATTGACTCCCACCCTCTGATAGTCACTTTAGTTGCTCTATCTCCAAGAGATTTGGTTGGCAAAGCACCTCATTGAATGTGACAGTTAAGCGTAGTTCGTCGGCTTCCTCGAAGATCCCAATCTTCATATAGCAGAATTTAAGGTAGCATGTGTTGCTAACAATGCTAGAACCCCTGAGCATTGGTTAGAGATATTCCCCGCCACTTTCAAAGGTGCAGCATTTCAATGGTATGAGAGACAAGCAGTAGAAACTTTTGGCACATGGGACGACCTGAAGTTGGCATTCCTCACTAAATTCAGGCGTGAAGGTTTTGAAGAGCAGATGCGAGAGGAGTTTATGAACCTAAGTCAGTCCTTTGGAGAAAGAGCAGAAGTTTATGTCTCACGAATGGAATCCATCCTAAAAGATGGACCAATCATCATTTGGATGAAGGTATCCAGAAAGGAGTGTTCCTTAGAGGCCTACAACCAGAAGTTCGCAAGTTTGTGGAATTAAGAAGACCAACCAATCTGCAAGCTGCAGTGGAAAGTACAAGACTGTATGACGAAGTTGAAGCAAGGTTGTCAATGACTTCAGGAAGAGGAGTCTTACCTCCTCCCATGCTAGGAATGGTATACCCGCCAAATGCAATCCCAAGGACAGTTCCCTATCCCTATCCCTAGATGCAAACAATGCCACAATACAATGCACCTAATCCATAGTGGCCACAGATAACAATGTCTCAAATGATGGTTGAATCACAACAATAGTGGCCTCAAACAATGCCTCCAATGGTGACTCAACAACAGTGGAAACCTACCAACTGGAATCAACAACCCCAAGTCTCAACAGTAGCTCTGAATCAGAATCAGAATATAGGACCTCCTAGATCAACCCAACCTGTATATGCAGTAATAACAAAGGCTTCTCAAAACCCTACTACAAGTACTCCATGAGGTGAAAATCTGAAGGACTACTTATCCAACTCAGTCGCAAGTATCAAGAAAGAGCTTATGGATGTTATTACAGAGACCAGCTACAGATGCTGAAGGTGAATACTGCCAATATATCCACTCTTGCAAGAGGTGGGAGAGATGTGATGTGTTCTAATACATGGTGTGGAAAGTGCCATCAAGCGAGACATTTAGCCACTAAATATACCCAAAAACCAACCATTATTGGAGCCTTTTGTTCATATTGTTTGAGGAAGGACCATATAGAGGATATCTACTCTCTAAAAGAGATGCAGAACGAAGACATAAAGATGAAAATGCAAGATTCAACTTGCTAGAATAAAAAATGACAACGCAGGACATTGGACCAAAGCCTATGGAGTTTGGTCCTAATTTTGGTCCAAGGAGGTTTCCCTCTCAAAGTTACAAAGGACGACAGTCTGGCGGTGGTCTGAGATCAAAGGTGGAATGTTACAAATGTGGAGAAAAGGTTCATATCTCACCAAATTGTCCAAACCCTAGAAGATCTGTGGATTACAAGCCCTTATGTAGCCGATGCAAAGGAGAAGGCCATACTGCAAAAGATTGTCCAATTCCAGCCCCTGTCAAACTTCTGATACCCAACAGAAGATCCAAGAACCTGTTTCCAATTTGGTGGAATTGGAAGTGGCCACAATAACGCGAGCAAAGAAAAGAGAACCCATAGTTCCAAAAGAGAACATTCCTTCTACAAAGACTGTGAGATTCAACCTCCTTGGGAAAAGCAAAACAATGCAATCCAGAGTAAGGAAGTACAGAGCACTATAGAGCCACAGAAAGCTACATAGACAGAAGCAGAGACAGGAAATAGAGGATGTGGAAGTCTCTCCTCATGAAGACGAAGCATATATGTTGTCGCTCCTGGAAGAAAAAGGGAAGATGCTATCTCCTAGTTGTCGAAAAAAATTCAAAAGCACCTTGACAAGAAGATGCGGCCTAAGGATTGCTCCCCCAACAACAACAAAGTCCAACAGAGCCTCAGAACCTGTGAAGGATGTGGATGTGGCTAATGCCTTTCTAGATCCTAGAACCCCAGAGATTAGTGTATGGATAGAAGGATGCTTTATTTCAGACGTATTGATGGAGGCTCATCAGTAAACATAATGATGGATGTGACAATGAATGATCTAGGTTTGCAAGGAATTCAACCTACATAGTGGTTTATCAGATTAGCAGACCAAAGTAGAATCAATACTTTGGGCATCCTCCCATATGTAAAAACAACCCTGGCAAGAAGAGACTATTGGATGACATATTTGGTGGTCAAACCAAATTCTTATGGGACCTCATACCCTCTACTCTTGGGAAAACCTTGGCTTTTTGAAGCCAAGATGGACTGGTTCAAAGGAACCCTAACCCTAGGCACAAGACCCAATAAAGTGGTGTTGAAATTGTATAGATCACAAAAAGGAAATGGATCCACATCTATCGAAGTCATAACAAATTCCTCCAATGAAGTAATAGATGGTACATTGGGAGATGAAGAGGTTGTCAAACAGATCTTTCCCAAGAAAACACAGGCATAGTCCCTAACAGCGGGCACTGTAAGCTAACTATCAAAGGAAGCAAAGTCTTTTTCCATTGGAGAATACCTCCTGCCTCAACCCTAATTGACTTTTGAAATCACCTCTGACATAGCGAGATAGAAGCATGGATGTACTGTTCCTCCTGTTACATGGCAGTAGAGTCAGAGATCAAGTCAAAAGCAGAGCCAAAGACATATGCAGAAGTACAAGCAAACACAGAGGTGGAGGACCTTCTCCTACAGAGCCTCTACAGAAGTAGAGACAGAGCCTCTAGAGGAAGAGAATGAAAATGACGAGGAAGAAAAAGAAGCAGGTTATGAAAGTTCAAATGAAGAAGTTCCTTTGATAGCGGAAAATCTTGTTGATGTCCCTATAGAGACCTCAGAGGCCAAAGATCTCGGGGTGTTTGATGGAATGACCATGGTTCCATTTGGGTTGACCAATGGACCCCAAAGTATGCATAATCTGCATAAGCAATGGATCAAAGGTATAAAAATTAAGTTCACCAGTGACTCCTGTCGCCCTGACCATTCATTCTGGAGAAGGGAAGGTGGTTGTGGAAAAGGTGGTAACACCCAGCAGTCCAGAAAGTTGATCCATCAGAGCGACATCTCTAGGACCTAGTTCCGAAGCCACCTCCCTTGGTGCACTATGTCCTGCGCCTCTTTGTCGAGCGTCTTACGGTCTTCTAGCAGACAACATGTTCTATATCCAATACACAGTTTCGATCTGTTGGCTACCTCCTTGGGTATGCCTCTTTATCAACAGACAAAGCGATCTTCATCAACAACCCTTTGAGTGATGTGAGATTTCATCCTAACTGGATGGGAATGTGAGTATGGTCTGGCCTCTGTATCTTTCAATAGAGCGTGAGACAGAGGGTAGGGTGAGTGACCAGTCCTTTCCCTTAAATTCAAATGAGAGGTGTGATATGTGAATAGAGTGTTGCATGCACGGGATGGGTCTCTCAATGAACTAAGCACGATATGTTCTTGTGCACTGCACTATAAGGCTCCCTGGCCTTCCTTCTCACACCGTATGCCGGCACAGGGTGGGATGCACAGTTGTACCATCAAATGCACATGGCATAAAACCTTTGCACAAGTGACTGTGAGGATTACATCAATGGGTTTTAGGAATGGGTTGCCCTCTGTATCTGTCTATAGAGCATGAGACAAAGGGCGGGTTGAGTGTGACTGGTGTTTCTCCTCAATCAATTTCGAGAGGTGAGGTTGAGGGACATTATGACAATTGGAGTTAGGTATGTTTCTGTTTTCCTATGCATACACGGGATGGGTCTTTGCCATCATCACAGGGCATGTCACCCTCTTATGTACACTACACAACAAGGCTCCTCGGCCTTCCTACTTGCACCTATGCCAGACGGGGTTGGATGCATGAATGCACCATCAACTGTGCACCCTGGCATACTCCTTCTGTCCCATTCCCCTTATCGATTTCTAAACTGGGTGTGCCATGCGGGTTTTCTTCATTATTCACTCGAGTGATGTGAGTTATGGGGTGAGCGACTGTCCTCCCTTTCCGTTTGAGTGACTGTGTGCTGAGTGCAACCTTCATCACCATCATTGGATTTTCTGTGCCTTCATCATTTTTTGGCTTTTTCCATGTGAATGCCTCCTAACCCCATCCGAACTGAGATTTGATATGACAGCCCTGAAGATTATATATTTCCTAACATTTTTTCTTTTTCCTGCCCTCCATTCCGGTGCATAGATCATTTGCTATTAATTTCTGAATCCCGTTTCGAGTACGATTTTTGATTTTTTTCCATGTGAATGGTGTTTTTCTTGTTGGGCACTGTGTTCTGATGTGATAGGATTGTCGAGCACAATTTTTTGCACATTTTTTCTTCTTCTCTCACTTCATTTCGGCTACTGGATTTTTCGATATTACTTCCCGTATGCATTTTTGGGGTTGATTTTTGCCCTTTTCGCATGCAAACCCCTCCTCATTCCCTTGGATATGCATTTTATTGTACTCACCCTATGAATCCCCTTCCCGCGGACATTTTTCCTTTTTACTACCCTTCATTTCGGTGCCCGAATCTTTTTATATTAATTTCTGTGTCCCGTTTCGCGGGTCCTTTTTTTGTTTTTTCTAGGTGATCGGGCCTTATCTCCGTCGGAACGGTGTTCTGACATGATAGGACTATCCGGCATGCCTTTTCTCCCAACCTTTTTTTTTGCATTTCACTTCGGCAAACTGATTTTTTGATATTAATTATCGTATGCATTTTCAAGCCAGATTTTTATATTTTTCCCATGTGAATGCCCCAACTTGTTCCCGGACACCCTGTTGTACTTTTTCGCACTCTCCCCCTCACCTTTCGGCATAGTTTTCCTTTTTACCGTATTGCGTTCCAGCTCACGGTTTGCCTGTTATTAAATTTTCTTTGTTTTGTCGTGTTTTCGTGCACCTCGCCTTGCACATAAATGCGTGTGTTTTTGCTTTTCCGCACCTCACGACGTCCCCGTGGCGTCCGCACCTTCCCCATTGCCGTCTCGACCCCGTTGCTTTCCACCACTGCAAATTTTTTACCTCGCTCCACGCATAAGCACGGGACAAGGGGGTTATTTATTTATTTATTATTTTTCTATTTATTTATTTATGTTTTTGTTATTCTTTTTTTCCATTAAAAAAACCAAAATTCAAAATTCCCCCCCAATGGTTCCCCCCTTTCCTTCTCTCTCTCTCCTTTACTTTCTCTCTCTCTTCTTCTTCTCTCTCCCCAACCCCTCCCTCTCTCCCCTCTCTCCCTACTTCTTCTTCTTCTCCCATCATCTTCTCCCTCTCTCTCCCCTCTCTCCCTTCTTTTCCCACCATCTTCTCCCTCCCTTCCACCTCTTCTTCCTCCTCCTCCTCCTCCTCCCTAGCGATGCCTGTCACCTCCCTAGCGTCGCCGCCGCCGCCCCATCGTGCAGCCGTTCTTTGCCGCCACCCCACCACCTTACTCCTTGCCTCCCGCGGTCGTTATCATTGCCACCCCCACCTATTTTTGGCCCCCCACCGCCCGCCATTGTCCCTTCTTGCCCTTGCCCACCCCTCCCCATTGGCCCCCTACCCTGTCCATTTCCCACCCCCTCTTAAGCCCCTATATTCCCACCCCCCGCCGAAACCTTAAACCCCCTGTAGCCCCCATTCCCCTGTTGACATCCGCCGAACCATCGTTCTCCGTGGAACAACCCGCAACACCTCCTCTTAAACCCCCATTCCCCTGCCAACATCTCCACCACTTTCGCAGAAAACTGCTGACACCCCGCCACCCACCCTACCTCCCTTTTCATGCAACACCGTGTCCCCACCGCCACCTCGTCCCACCACATTGCTTGCGAGTGATCACGCATGTCGCGAGTGCGTTGGTGTCATATTTGGGCATCGTCCATAGGTGTGCATGCACGCGGACGTGCATCTCGACTTGTCCGTGCAGTGGTGCGTGCCGTCCAAGCACACGCTCCTGTTCACACACAGCTCGGATACCTTCTTTTATTTTTCAAAAAACCCATTAACACAAAAAAAACACCTAAAACCCTTAAAAATCATTTAAAAAATTCATAAAAATTCAATTTAAAAAAATAGCTAAATTTTTTCTCACTAAATTGGGAATTTTTTTGATTTATCTTGCTAGTTATAATACAGAGAATTAATTGTAGAAAATTTAAATTCTTCAAAATTCATTGAAAATTGAATAGAAATCAATAGAAATCATAGTTAAATTCAAAAAAATCTTAGAAAAATCCATCAATGCATTTGACTACTAATGGAATATTTTTATAAAGCTGAAAAAGCCTTGACACATGATCACCCTATTATTTTCAGGACAAAATGTTAAATTTTTACCTAAATTCATAGAAACTTCATTTTAAATTCCAAAAATAGGTTGAAAAATTATTGAAAAATACAGATCCATTCTTGAAGCCTGATGGTTCAATTTTCACTCAGGGTTGATTGCCAAAAGCTAGGTATTAAATTTTTGTTTTAAAAAAACCATAATAAATCAAACATAAAAAATAAAAAAACACAAACGCAAACCAAAAAAACACATAAATAACAATAAAATTGATAATAACACCCAAATACTAATCTGAATTAACTAAATCAAATATGACCCAACTAATCTCGCCTTCATATTTCTTTTTTTAAAAGAATAAGGTGTTTCATTTTTTTTCAGTAGTGGCTTTTGCTTTTTTGTTGGACTCATTGCATCTTGGGATCCATCCATGCACCCTTAGTCTCTTGCATACACACCCCTGTCGGGTATTTATATTTCCTGCTTTATTTATTATTTTTATCACCCCTTAGCCACTGTTAATAGTTAAAATGAACTTAAATCACCCACTTTTTCACGCGCACTCGTGCCAAACACTCATTTTTCTAAACAATTAAAAATGAACCAGTTATTCACTTAGCACACGCTTCGTGCACTACAAACACATCTAACTTTATTAAAAATGAACCCGTTGTCACAAGTGCATGCAGTACACAAAAAATGCTAAACACACACTTAATTTTTAATCAATGAATATACATTTAGAGACTTGAGTCTGGGTATCGAAGTTCGGGATCCATTTAACGTACCGTTTCACTCTAATAATTTGTAATTAATATTGTAAGAAGGAACCACTGTTTTCTTATTAAGATTTAGAACTTAATAAAATTTCACCCATTGTTAATAATTTATTAAAACAAACCCTTCATTAAAATCATTCCCCTCACTGCTCTCTTTTTTTCCCTTTTCAATAAATGCACTTCGTGGGATGGGCACGTGCAGTCTTTTGAGTTGTCATTGCTTACAGAAGTTCTGGTTATGTCTTGAGTGGGTTATTGAGGTATTATGGTTTGCATATATGATACGATTACGAGTGCGGCATGTAGTTTTCTTTTTTGCCTAATATGGGGTCTCGGGTGCATCTTTGTTGCATAGCATGAAGCTTTCGCTCGCATATGTGTAGAGATCATGCCAATTTTTTTTTCTAGGATATGGATTGTTTGGGGTGGTCAGTCGGTTAGTCATGTTTGTGTGTGCTTATTCTGGTCGATTTCTTTTTTATGGCTATTATGTTGTTCTGCATGCATTCACTGTGATTGTCTGTGTGCATGGTGTGTGTGTAATCTATCTGAATGGTGCCTCAAGATCCTTCTCCAGTTCAATACATTCCATTGGTCTCTCACGATTATTCTTTATTGCTGCAGTCCGAACTTATTGGCAAAGCAGACTTAACAAAGTTCATCGCACTCTGTTAAGACTGAGTTGACACCACACCTTAGAGTTATGTATTAGGAGTTTAGAAGTCAAGTTAAGCCTTAGGGTAAGTCAGATATGAAGGGGTGTAAGTTTTTGGAATGAATAGTCATAAGTAAGGGATGTGAGGAGTTATCAATCCCCGAATGTAACTGTTCAAGTCAGAGCGCATATGCGGGTGTAGATCATGTCTGCGCGTTTGTCTGTAAGCAAAAACTGAAGATATGAAGAACAGTTCAGAGTCAGATATTGTTTCCCTGTCTTGAAGTGGTAAACTGTTTTCAGTATTCATGTTATTTATTGCTGAAATGAAGTCGGATGGTTCTGTAAAGGTGTACTGTAATGATGGAATGTGTGTATGAAAGTTATATGAAGTCAGTGCAGTCAGAAAGTAAGTCAGTTGGATTAAGAAATGTCAGGTAGAGTAGTTTTCAGGGAGTAAATTGCAGGCAGTAAATAAGCCTGCAACACTTGGCGATCCTGCGAATTGTTCAGACGGCACAGGTCTTATGCATGCGAATGGCAGAATTGTCTAATTCTCGCTTTCAGAATGGAAGAGGTCCTACTGTCTTGGTTGGAGGATTTTAAACATTGGACAACAGAAGCAGAGGAGCAAGAAGTCTTCGCGCAATCTCTTTGCAGGGAATTTTACAATTGGACTACACCAGAAGAGGAATTTGAGGTGTATGGCCAAAATTTCCTGACTGATTATTTTCCTGACTTACCTGTGGACGTGGTCAGATTAGTCAGGGATAGGGTCTGGAAATTTCAGTTGAGCAAGGTTTGCCCAATAGCCAGAAGTCGGACAACTGTAGAGATCAGGAGGATATGGGTTAATCATGAGAAATGGCAGTTCCACCATGCATATGGCTTTAATTCCATGTCATCCAGATACAGACGGGGGAGAACTTCTAACTTGTGTTTGACTTGTCATCATTGTCACTGCTGCATTACAGGAGAACAGCACTAAGACAGGCTAATGACAGAGAAATCCCTGTTTTATGTCAGCAGAGAAGTATAGAGGGGAAGGCTTTGGCAAGTATTATACAAGATTACAGGCAAGGCTAGAGCAAGAGGAAAAGCAGAAATTAGAACAGAAAGGAAAGGGACATTACAGGTCCAGCAGTGGAAGTCAGGTAGACAGTTTGGATCTGGGCTATCTGAATGATCAGGAGATACAAACTGAAGAAGTTGGTCCAAGCCAGAGTATCCCTGATGTTGCACCTATTTCATTTACACCACTTACACCAGATGAAGAACAGAGAAACAGGAACAGGTTTCTAGGAAGTTTGGCATGGTTCCAACTTCAAAGACAGTCTAAAAGGAGTTTGAAATTCCAACCATTACCTAAATTGTCAGGGAGGAAGAAGACTGCACCAAAAGTACCACCAGTCATAATGGCACAACCCCCTAACCCAGCAGACCTGAGAGTCAGATTTGCTCATTTCAAGGGTCACTCAAAAAAAGAGGATCCTGATGCCCATGTAGCACAGTTCAGCACTAAATGGGAGGCAAGTGGCTTAGCAGGAGTGTATGGGGATGATGTGAAAAAGCAGCAATTTGCTGCCACATTGGAGGGAAAAGCCATGAATTGGTTTACTCAGTATGGGGCAGCTCATTTTCCTGACACAGTGGCATTACAGACAGCATTCCTGTCTAGATTCAGAAAATGGAAGACACCAACTGATATTTTGAAACAGCTTAAAACAATGAAACAGAAGCGACTTCTTGTTGAAGATTATGCACAACAGTTTCTAGATCTGAATGGGAGATTAGCACCTGCAGAAAGACCTACCAATGAGATGTTGGGGGAATATTTCTGCAATGGACTCAGGGGAACTTTAAGGACAGCAGTAGCAAGTACTGAAATACCTGGAGGTGTTGGAGGCTTTAATGAACTAGTGGCAGCTGCAAGGAGAGCAGAGAAGAGACTAGGTTCTACCAGATCCAGGAAGAAAAAACATGATACTGACTCTGACTCAGAGGAGGATTCAGATTCAGGTACAGATACAGATTCTGACACAGATTCAGAGTCAGAAGCATATGATTCAGATTCAGAGGATACTGATTCAGATGAAGATGGAAGAAAAACTAAAACAAAGAAGAAGAAAAGGAAACACAAACTGAAAAGCAGGAGTAAGGACTCTAGAGACAGGAAAGAACACAGAAAATCCAAAAGGAAGGTTCAAGACCTGACTAAACAGATTTCTGCCACTCTTAAAAGTATGGGGATCTCCACTTCAGCAAAGAAGGAAAAGCCCTACTGTAATACTTGCCAGAAACATGGTCATAGTGATGCTAACTGTTGGTACAACCCTAATAACAGGGCAAATCCCAACCAGCAAACACAGAGAGCCAATGTACCTGCTGCTAATGCAGTACAACCTGACAGGAGCAGAGCAGGGGATGGCCAACGAAATAGATTTGGAGGAAGAAATAATTGGGTACCACCCAATCAACAAGGACCTGCTGATCCTTGTGCTTACTGTGCAGAGGTGGGTCATAGACAGGGTCCAAACTGTCCTTTATGGTGTAAACACAGAGAGGAAAGAGGCATACCCATTGTCAGATACAACAATCAAAGGCCACCAGTGCAACAGCAACAAAATAGACCTCCACAGGCAAATGTAGTAATTGTAGAACAGGCTAAAGAGATTCATGGAGTTGTGAGCCATAATGTTCATTATGAGGATCTGGATGCTATGCATGTACAATGTGACTGTTCTAACTGTTTACATGAACAGGTGACTACTGACAAAGTTGCTCCTGTTTTGGTGATTACAAGATCAGGTGCACAATATGTTGCTGACCCAGTTATTTCCCATAAGGAGATGAAGAATCCTAAGTTTTGGGATACACAGAGACAGGTCAGATTGGGTTGTGTGAAAGAAATTCAGAAAAGTCAGAAGACAGATAAGATGGGGACACAGATGCATCAAACATTACGTGTTGTACTACCCAGTATAGAAGAGGAGATCCATTAGCAAGAATTGAAGGAAGCTGATATGACAGAAGAAGTGCTAAAGGCAACCACTGTCACAATGGATCAAATTCTCAGTCTGGTACCTGAGTTTAAAAGACAGGTATTGAGAACCTTTTACTGTGAAGAAGTTCAGCAAGTTGAACCTGAAGCTTGTCAGATTGAACCTGAAGATGTGGATTACAAAGTTCCCAAGATTACTGTGACTTTTCAGCAACAGGATATACAGGGAGTACTTCTGGATGGAGGATCAGGGGTAAATATTTTACCTGAATTCCTGTATACTAAGCTGAAATTGCCGGATCTTGATGAAGCTCCATTTCAGTTAAAAATGGCTGATCAGAGAAGAATCCAACCTATGGGAATTCTCAGGAATCAACAGATTACAGTTGCAGGGCTCACTTTTTCAGTGAATTTTGTAGTCCTGAAAATGGATGAGGGAGACAGTCCATATCCTATTCTGTTGGGAAGACCATGGTTAAAACAGGCCAAGGTTAGACAGGATTGGGGGGCAGCTCAAATAACACTCAGAAGAGGAAAGAAGAAAGTACACCTGAGTATGGTTCCTACTGCAACTCTACCCAGAGAGGCTAGAGCACTGTATGCACAGGGACTGAATATGTTAGAAGAAGTAGATGATGATGAGGAAGATGCTTTTCTTAAAGCCAATGAGTCAGTGATTCCTGTCTTTGATATTGATGTGGTTAAAATTGTGCAGCAGTTTAAGGAGAATAAACTTTTTGGTAATCTATTACAACAGGAGGAAGCATTACAGGATGTACCAGAAGGAGAGGATGTAAACAAAATTCTGACTGAACAGGAGGAGAAAATGCACATTCAGCAAATAATCCAAGCTGAAAAAGCCTTTGAAGAACAGATGGCCAGAACAGCTAGGGTGCAAGAGGATGATCTTCAGGATCTGAATTTAGGGACTGAACAGAATCCCAAAATGGTAAAAGTCAGTATTCATGTGACAGGACAGTTTAAGTCAGAATTGGAGGAGCTGTTACAGGAATTTAAGGACATATTTGCATGGAGTTATACTGACATGAAGGGAGTGGATCCACAATTCTGTATGCACAGGATTAATCTCAAAAAGGATGCAGTACCTGTCATTTCCCAAAGATACAGGATGAATCCTAATTATGCTAGAGCTGTTAAGGAGGAGTTGGATAAACTACTTAAGGTTGGTTTCATCTATCCTATAGAGAAGGTGACTTGGCTATCACCTATTGTGGTGGTTCCAAAGAAGAATGGGAAATTAAGAATATGTGTAGATTACAGAAAGTTAAATGCAGCCACTATCACTGATCCTTTTCCCCTACCTTTTCAAGACACATTGCTGGATGCAGTTGCAGGTCATCAAATGTACAGCTTCCTTGATGGGTTCAGTGGTTATAATCAGATTCTGATGGCAGAGGAGGACAGAGATAAAACTGCCTTTATTACAGAATGGGGAGTATATGCAAGCACTGTCATGGGGTTTGGATTAAAGAATGCTCCACCTACTTTTCAAAAGTGGGTCCAGGAAGTCTTTGCTCCATATCTTACCACATTTATGAGAGTATTCTTGGATGATTTCAGTGTGTTTGGAAAGACAGATGATCATTTAACTCAGTTGAAACTCTGTTTTGAAAGATGCAGAATGGCTAGGTTAAGTCTGAATCCAGCCAAGTGTGCATTTGCAGTAAGAAGAGGGATTTTACTAGGCCATATTATTTCAGAAGATGGAATGCAGGTGGATCCAAGAAAAGTTCAAGCCATTCAGAAGGCTAAAGCACCAGTCAATCTGAAGGAACTCAGTAGATTTGTTGGTCAGATAAAATGGCACAGCAGATTTTTGAAATACCTATCCCATGTTTGTGTTCCATTAACTAAGCTCACAAAGAAGGATGTGAAGTATGAATGGACAGAAAAACAGGAAAAAGCATTCATGCTACTGAAGAAGATGTTACAGGTGGCACCTATAATGCAACCACCTGACTGGAATTTACCTTTCCATGTTTTTGGAGATGCATCAGATGTAGCTGTGGGAGCAGTTTTGATGCAAGAGAAGCAAAAAGGATGGTTCAGGCCTGTTTATTATGCAAGCAAAGTAATGACAGGAGCTGAAAGGAATTATTCAGTTACAGAAAGAGAGTGTTTGGGAGTGATTTTTGCTCTGAAAAAATTCAGACACTATTTGTTGGGAAACCCTATTGTCATACATGTTGATCATCAAGCTTTGGTATATCTTGTGAATAAACCAAATCCAACAGGAAGGATTGCCAGATGGATATTGCAGATGCAGGAATTTGACTACAGCATCATACACAGACCTGGTAAAGATCATATAATTGCTGACTACTTGAGCAGACTGGAATCAGGAGACCCAGCTGAAGGAATAGCAGATGATCTTCCTGATGCGGATCTTTTTCAGATTCAACCAACTCAGTCAACAGACTGGTATGGACAAATGCTGAACTATCTTACTGAAGGAGTTTTTCCTAAAAATATGAACAGTGATCACAGAAGAAAGTTGGCACTCAGAAGTGCAACATTTTCAGTTATTGGAGGACATTTATACAAGAAAGGAGTTGATCAGATACTTAGAAGGTGTGTTCCTAAAAGTCAGAAAAAGACAGTTTTGTTTGAAGCTCATACAGGAATTTCAGGTGGTCACTATTCAGGGGACATTACAAGCAGGAAAATATTTCAGAGTGGACTTTGGTGGCCAACTGTTATTAAGGACTCATACCTGTTTCCAAAAACCTGTGAACAGTGTCAGAGAGATGGATATCCCAGGAATCAGGACAGGATGATTCAAAATCCAGTGCTGCCTTTAGGGCCATTTGAGAAGTGGGGTATGGATTTTATGGGTCCATTCAAACCTGCAGCAGAACATTCAGGAAACAGATATATTCTAGTGGCTACTGATTATTGTACCAAGTGGGTAGAAGCAGTTGCTTTGAAGGATAATAAAGCCAGGAGTGTAGCCTTTTTTGTCTACAACAATATTATGACCAGATTTGGTTGTCCTATTGAGCTTGTATCTGATCAAGGTGTTCATTTCCTGAATAAAGTCATCAAAGTGCTTGCAGAAACACACATGATTAGTCACAAAATGTCTTCTGTATATCATCCACAAGCAAATGGATTAGCTGAGAGTAGTAATAAGGTGTTGGTTAAAATTTTGAAGAAAACAGTTTCAGAAAACAGAAAGGATTGGGACTTGAAGTTGAATTCAGCACTATGGGCATTCAGAACAGCTTACAAAGTCAGTACAGGTCTCACACCCTTTAGACTAGTGTATGGCCTTGAGGCTGTAGTGCCTATGGAGTTTGTTGTACCATCTTTGAGGATAGCAATACAACACAGGCTAACACAGGAGGATTCTCTGAAACACAGATTGGAACACTTACTGTCTCTGGAAGAAGACAGATTTCAGAGTGCTTATGTCGCAACTGTGATTCAAAACAGGAGAGCTGCATGGGTGAATCAGTATTTGAAGAAGAAATGATTTAAGGAAGGAAATTTGGTCCTGATGTACAACTCAAAGTTGGGAAAGCATCCAGGGAAACTGAAACTCAGATATGTTGGACCATATAGAATTTACAAGGATTTGGGACAAGGGACATTTCAGTTGATGGATTTGCAAGGCACACTGTTAAAGAAACCTGTGAATGGTTTCAGGTTAAAATTGTTTTTGCACGAGGAAAATCAGGAGTTGCCAGTGGTGGATTCTCATTGGCTAGAAGTGCAAAATTATTTTAATCCTTTTCTTGAAGAGAGTGTCGTGGCTCTCCGTCCAGAGGAAAGTGCCATTATAAATCAACACTTTGAATGTGACAAGGGTCATATCACCGCATGTGTGGAGGGATTTATTCGAATTCTCATTATAACTCAATGGGAGGCTTTCGTATTGCGTTTTGTACGCTACCCTGCACCTTGTACTTCTGCGTTTTCTGCCTTGAGCGCGTTAGAAGCTTGGAGGTTGCCTGCGTTTTTTCACAGCCCTTCTCTCTTCTGCAACTATTGTTTCCTTGCTTCATTTATCTCAGCCCTGAGTTCTCTCATAATGAGGAAGAAAATTACATCACCTGACAAGCCTGTTGACGAGCCAACTCGGCGTTCTTCAAGGGGAAAAGCAATAACACAGCAGCCTTTACCTGAAGATGTTGACCTGAATGAGGAGGATGACATGTCAGGCTATGAATTGAAGCCTAGGGCGGCGAAGGACTTAGCATCAAATTTCATGCACCCACTACAAGATTTTCAGGTGATTCTGTCTCTGGAAGATACTGACAATGTGGCATGGCTGACTCAATTGAGGTTACTGGAGTTTGCTCAACTACCTTGGGGGAAATTCATGCAAAACATTTATGCACCAACTCAGCTGTTATTTCTTCAGAATTCAGAGTGTTCAGACTGCGATCAGGAAATATCACCTGACTTGTTTGCAAGTTTGTTCAAATTGCCAACAGATGGGATTTCTGAATGGGAAAAGGCAACCGATGACAGAATGATAGGTGAGTTTGGCCCAGCAGAAGGTTCTAGGGGATATTTTGTTATCAAGAAGGCTAAAACTCAACACAGGAGAAATCAGTTGATGTGGTTCATAGAAAGAGTTTTGATGTTAGTCAAAATAGAATATATGAGTAAAGACACTTTTGGCCTACTCACTACAGCAGAGGAGGGAATACTTATCAACTGGTCACAAATCATGTTCAACAGATTTGTTATTGTAGTGCATGGCCTTGATAAAAGAAAGCAGTCGGGAGCTTCAAAGATTCCTGCTTTTCTGGGGATGATTTTTGATTATTCCAGACTTAGTGGCAAGAAATTGGCTTTACCACAGAGTATAGCTGGAAGCAGGGGGAAAACATCTTTAGGAAAAGGAGGAAGGAGACTGACTTCTGTATCTGTCAAAGATGATGGAGAACCACCTGAAAAGAAGGCAAAGACAGAAACAGCACCTGAGGAACAAACAGGTGGGCAAACAAGCTCTTCAAAAGAACAGGAGGAAAGTATGAAGCCAAAGCAAACTGTCCAAACTGAAATCGCAGATGAAGACTTGACAGGAAATCTCATTCAGAGACCTTCAAGTAGACAGGGTAAAACACAGGGAGTGCCTACAAAGAGGATCTCAATAAAGTTAGGGAAGCAGAAGATGACAGAAAAGCCTATTGAAATTCCAAAAACAGAACAGGCAAAGCAAACTGAAGAGCCAGGATATACTGATTTGGTTTTAAGTGATGTTGATTGTGAGGAAGTCAACTTGAATGAAAACAGGGTAGCTAAAGTAATTAAGAATTTACAGGAGACTGCTCTATTTGTTGAAAGACAGCAGAGGACTGCTAAACGTTTGCAAAGGAATATTGGGGCATTGCGTGATTCAAATACAGCCTTGGTGTCCATGTATCAAGATGAAAGGAGTAAATGCATAAATTATGACAAGTTGGTGGGAGATGTTGAAAATCTGAGGCAGCTTTTTAGAGCTGAAGTCAAATCTCGTGAAGATCAAATTGTGAACTTGAATAAGGAACTGGCTGAAGCTAAAGTAACAGCATCTACAGTCAGAGAATATTTGCAGGAGGTGAAGAACAGCTTTATAGCTGAAATTTCAGTTTTGGCTCAGACAAATACAGATTTGACTATACAATGTGGAGTTCTGACTGAGAGGATTAAAGCTTTCCAGGAGGTGGAGGAAAAACTCAGAAATTCAGTTGATCAGGAGGAAGTGGACCTGGATACGGTCTTTTTGTCCAAGGCTGATCTTACTGAGTTAACAGATGAAGTTGTAGAAACAGGGGAAATGATTTGGCAATCGATTCAAAGGAGGATGCAGGTGATTTTACAAAAGCCATATGCTATGATTCAACTGAAGGATGAAACGGAAGAAGAGTCCAGCTTAGCTGCAGAAAACAGAGAGATGAGGAGTAATATTGCAATACTGAAGAACAAGCTGATGGTTGAGGAGTTGGAAAACGAGCTACTGAGTTCACAAGTAGTTGATTTGAAAGCAAAAGCTGACAGGAAAAGTGGCTTTATAACACCGCAGCCTGAAATGGTGTCAAAACAGTTTGCACATGAGTCAGATTTCAAGCTATTGTTAAAGTTTGTGGCAAAGAACAAAACCATTTTCAATCACATTGCGGATGAGGCAGATGATGGAGAATGGCAGTGTGTTAATCAGATGATAATGGACTATGGTCAGGAAATTGATTTGCCTGATCCATTTGACTCTTCAGTACCTTTGCCAGAGGGAGTGATAAATCAATGTTGGGCAATTGTGCCTTTAGGCACAGTCAGGGATGTTGCCATTGAAGAAGAAGGAGTTCAAGTGGGATGCATAGCAGCAACAGTCTCTGCTAGGACTGATGAGGAAGAGCAACCAGCTTCAGAAACAGAGGATGTTAGATCAAAGCAAGAAGGGGGAGGACATGATGATGATCCTACTCCAAACTGACAAGTCAGTATTGAAGAAATTTCAGATTTGACAGAGAATCTGATTTCAGGAAAAATGGTTTTTTCTAAGTATTTGTGTATGTGGGATTCATTTTCAGCCACTGCACTTTACAAGGAAATATTCCTGACTACTTGAATCAGTATTTTCTAGTTGATAACTGATCAAGGGATGTTGTGGGCTCAGGTCCACTATTTTGGGAAAATAGTATCCACCGGGTGTGCCAGTGTTAAGACTGAGTTGACACCACACCTTAGAGTTATGTATTAGGAGTTTAGAAGTCAAGTTAAGCCTTAGGGTAAGTCAAATATGAAGGGGTGTAAGTTTTTGGAATGAATAGTCATAAGTAAGGGATGTGAGGAGTTATCAATCCCCGAATGTAACTGTTCAAGTCAGAGCGCATATGCGGGTGTAGATCATGTCTGCGCGTTTGTCTGTAAGCAGAAACTGAAGATATGAAGAACAGTTCAGAGTCAGATATTGTTTCCCTGTCTTGAAGTGGTAAACTGTTTTCAGTATTCATGTTATTTATTGCTGAAATGAAGTCAGATGGTTCTGTAAAGGTGTACTGTAATGATGGAATGTGTGTATGAAAGTTATATGAAGTCAGTGTAGTCAGAAAGTAAGTCAGTTGGATTAAGAAATGTCAGGTAGAGTAGTTTTCAGGGAGTAAATTGCAGGCAGTAAATAAGCCTGCAACACACTCTCATTACCACTCCTTCTAGAGGATACTAATACTTGTGATCAGTTTTTAGCCTCTTACAGTAAGAGGTCTGGTCCTGTCAGAGGCATATTTGTCCAATTGATGCCTAAAATTTTGGGCAAGGCTCTGTCTTTACCCTATCGGGGAGGCTCTTTCCCTACTGCTAGGCAACTATTCTCGAACGAGAATATCCTTAAATTGTTGCAAAAGTAGACACAGGATGTGTTGGATCCCAAGAAAGTTCTTACCACTTCTAGCATAAGTGTCTCCATGATCTCCAATCTTGTGTGGAAGCAGCTATGCCAGTTGCTTCAGGACAAGTTTATGCCTGCCAAGACACCCTCTAATTACCTTTCAGAGGAGTTGTTTACAGCTTCTAGAATAGTGCTAAAAGGCATAAGATTTATTGGAGTTCCTACCTTCTGTTCAAAATGGATCAACACTTTGTCAGAGCTACTAGGGGTAATGTAACTAATGTTACATTTGGATCCTACCTTTCTATTTTTTTGGCATATGCTGCCCCTTCAAAGGAAGTTCCTACCTTGATAGTTGATCCACCAGATGCTCCTCCCTCTACTGAACACTATGATGTCGTCATTGAGGATCTTGATCCTATCCCTCTTGTGGTAGTTCAGAGGAAATGCTTAAAACGAGTGGCTGAATCAACCCCATCTCCTCTAATCTCTATTCCTGATCAATCTAGTAGTCACCTACCAGTTTTCCTCACAACGCCAAATCTTTTCAGAGCACATCGTGAGGGTACTCTAGAGATTTCGATCCCTTCAGTGCAACACTTGGTAATTGGAGATGCAATTCCCTTCCTATGTCAAGATGGACAATGTTCTATTGAGCTCTCAGTGACTGCATGTATCCAGCACCTCTATTCCTCTTGCAATGATGAAGTCCAACAGACCAAAGGAGAACTGACAAAAGCAAATGTGGAGCTAGCTTCTGCTCATGAACTCTTTTCTTATCTTTGTACCCAATTGGAGCAACAGACTAAGATCATTGATGCTCAGAAAATGGAAATTTCTAGTTTGCACACTCAGTTGGCTGACACTAACACTCAAATGGTTAACGTAATCGAGGAATAAGATAGATTGTCGAAAGAATCTCACGAGCTTCAAGCTTGGTTAGCTACCCAAACAGAGGAGCTTAAAATAGCAAATACCACCTTAGACCAGAGCCGAAACCAAATTCAGCACCTTAACGAGCATCTAGTCCAGTCACGTTCTTCTTCATAGAGCCCTATTGTGCAACCAGTTCATTCTTTAAGCCGTGCGGACTTGGCAATTCTCCACAGATAGGCCACATTATGTCCATTGTTTCAAGCTAAAGTGGAAAGATTGCAATCCAGGATGGATTTATTATGGTCTACATTTGAGTAATTTCAGGAGTATGTTCCTCCCAACTATTCCTTTTTTGTCCACTATCAGATGTAGAAGTTCACCTTCTATATTAAGCTCTCAACAATGGATCTACCTCTTCCAGAGGATGGTTGGAGTGGAGCCTGGTCTTTTGATTTGCTGACAAAAGTTGTCGGTATGGTCTTTGAAGATTCTGTGACATTAGATAACATGTTGTTGTCTTATATGTATCTACGAGGTGATCTGTTAATTCTAGATTATGTAGATCTGGCTTGGTATGTAGGGGATGTGGTCTTACAAGCTGCCTTATATGTCAACCATTTGGAGTTGAGGATAGATGAAATATTCCAGTGCTATTCTTCTAAAGTGGCTGCTTGCCTTGACACTTTATGGCATTCAATGATTGATTCTATGGTCGTGAACCAATGACAGAATACAACCTCTACTCATGCGCATAACACTAACCAACTGAGGGTGGATCTTTAGTTTATCTTTCCAAGAACCATCCCTTTGATTCATCCTTCTTTGATGCCTACCATAGACGATCTGTTTTAGGTCTCTCTATTCCTAGCTTATTTTATTATCAACAAATGGCCCATCGCTATGATGCTTATTTTTCCCTTTATCAATCCAACTCAGCAGTCATCTTACCTCTCCTTTTCCACCCTCAGGGTGCTCCTCAAATTCCAATCTTTACCTATTGTTCTTTTATTGAAGATCGAGTATTTTACTCTTCTCCGCCTTATCCTTCCCCATCTATCCATATACCTTCTACTTTTCCTGCTTATCAATAAACACATTTCTTAATTGATTTGCTTAAATTTTCAGCTAATCCTTCTTTAGCTTATTCCTCATTTTATGATTTTTCCTACCCATCTCTTCATCCTCTTTTACTCATTCCTCTTCCATCTCCTTCCACTTCTATTTCTCAACCCTCTCAATTGGTTAGTGGGTATAAAGGATTTGATAAGCAGATTCCAAGAAGAAGAGGATGGAGCTCAACTGATTCTCTTACGGGACTACAGATTAATTGGCCATTAATTCTAGGGGACTGGATAATTGCTAGTCAAGCGTATCAAAATTATCTCCATTTTTCCCAACAATATTCACAATCTCTAGATCCTTCAGTGAGATTGACCGCCCATTTTTCTTGGTACCTAGCATATATGCATAGGCATTCTCATAATGATCAAAAGGCCATTCCCAAGCTTTGTATGAATGTCAATGTGAATATTGATTCCCAACAACTGGATGTCCTATATTTTCATGCCCTTTGTTTACCTAGCAGATACCTTGTTTTGCTAGAAAGGATGTGCTACCTTCAATTCTTTCAAAATCCTCCAAAATCTTTTGTCGATGAATCCTTATCCATGGATCGTTTTTGTAATCATCAAGCTTTCAAGAGGGATCATCTTCACTGATACCCCTGGATGTATCTTTTATGCTTCTTAATGCTATATCTCTCTTTTGGAGGTGCCATTCAAATGGTTGTTTTGTGTTTGTGATGTATTAATTTTTATGTGATGAGTTCGTGCTAGTTGAATAATGGATTTGTTCGAGAGCTCTCTTTTCAACTATTGACACTAATGGTGATGGTGGATGGAAAGCCTATGATGCCATGCTGAAGAACCTCTTATATCCTTTACAAATTTGTCATGACTTTCTATTATTTATAAGATGTGTTACTGCATAACGGTGTTTTCCTTTAGTTGTATTCTTTCTTAGATACAGGTGATAAGTTGGGGTCGTGATTGGATGATTTTATAAAGTGCTGTTGAAGACAGAAGATCGAATTGAGATCTTTATTGAACTAATATTCTTATTTTCCTTAGGTCACGAGGACACTTCATTTCTAAGTGTGGGGATATGTTGAATGCTGAAATGACTAAATTTTTTGATTGATTTTTGTTGTTTTTGAGGCCTGAATGGTTGATTTTGATGGATTTTGAGTGATGATTAGTCGTTTGGGAAATGTTTGAGAGTGTTTTGGATTATATTGATTATGTTTTGGAAGCTCATGATAATTTTTAGTAGAAGTATGAAGCTCTGTGATGTTCTGATAGGTTCTATTAAGGTTCTGATACCTTCTATTTTGTTCTGATTTTCTTCTATATGAAGCATGGATTGATGATTGATGAAGGTTGAAATCTTTTGAAAGCTTATTGATTAGTTTTTGATAGTTAGGAATGGTTTTAATATGAGTTATGAGGTTCTGTTGTTCTCTGTTGACCTTCTCTAACCCTCTGATGAGCTTCTGTAGAGCCTCTGTCTCTATCTCTATTCTGTTTCTATTCTGTTTTGTAGATCTTCTGTAAGTGTTCTGTAGAATGTATGTGTGACTTTGGAAAATTTTTTTAACTTTTGGAAATGATGAATCTAAGTTCAAAAGAGCTTTAAAAAAATGAAACAGCCTGCTACTGAAGACTGAAGAGCAGACTGGAGTGACAAAGACAGAAGCGAGATATAAAGGGTTACTGTAGATTCTCTGGTGCCTCTTCGACACAAACATGCCTCTTGGGAGGTGCATCCACGACCTAAGAAGGATTATTGAGAGTGATTATAGAGTATTATAGAGAGGAGATGATGTATTATTGATTGATAGAGAGAGAGAGAGAGAGAGAGAGAGAGAGAGAGTCAGAGATAGCCAATTCTATCAAATCAATGTGTCTGTCTATGACAGCTTGAGAGAGAAAAATATGAAGATAATGAAGATGAATACTATGTGATTATTTCCATTCAAAAGTGGTGTATTTAAAGGGGAGCTACGGAGCTCTACCCCGAGACCTACGGACGCTTATTGATCAAGCGTTTCAAGCCGAGCGGCCATGGCTACCTCTCACATAGCCAACGCGCAATGCGTACCTTACGGGTGTAGTGAGCCTTGATGCTCGATCGAGTTCCCTCCTCTCTCTTGCACTCCAGTAGCTCCACGATCCTTGTGGCAAGCTCAAGCCCTCTCCGTCAAGCTCCATCCTCCATAGCCGCGCGAGAAAAGAGAAGAAAAGAGAAGAAGAGAAGATGAAGAGAGAAGATAGGGAGCTTCTTCTCTACGATCCCTCACTCTCACACACTCACTCCCTCACACTCCCTCAATCCCTCACTCAAGCACAAGCAAGAAGGCAAGAAACAAGAGAAGAAGAAGAAGAGGCTTTTGCCACACACAAGAATGAGCTTCTCATTTACTTTTCAACTTTATATACAAAACCCTAAATCCCTTTTTGGGCGGTCATCCCCTTATCCCCTTTTTTTACATGGCCGGCCATGGCCTAGGCCCTTTTTCCCATTGTCCTTCTATCTTCCGAGCTTCCTTTCTACTGCCCGTCTACATTTACAAATTGCATGAGTGAGAGCCCGCGGCGCTTCTTAAATTAAATCATGATGCATTTGCACTCTTTTACAAAAGTATTGACTTGCGCTTTTCCTTGTGTGTCTTTCTCCCTTATTTGGGACTTTTCTACGTTTCTTGTGTTTCTAGATTTTCCTTGTGCGCCTTTGTTTTCTGTTTCACTTTTCCTTGGCCTTTTTCTTCTGCTTTATCTTTTCCAGATTTTCCACCTTGTTTGTCTGACGGTTAACATTACCCCCTCCTAGACGAGTACCACTCCCATGGCACTCACCGTCATAGGTAGCAGGCTTTGGCATGCACGAAAGATGTGGGTGGAAGGGATATCGATGGTTGCCGTGGAGGAGTGTTGGTGGTGGTGTGGATGAAGGTCGTTGGGGGCATGTTGGTGGCCTAGGTGGTTGGTGGTAGGGTTGTTGAAGTTGGTGGTAGGGCTGTTCTTTGTTGGGGATTGCACTGATGGCCAGCACAAGTGTTGGTTTGTTGGGGATTCTGCACATGACAATTCTTGGCGGGCTTGCAGGATGATAAAGGATAAGAATTAAAAATTGGGTGTCGATGAAGAGCGAACGACACTTTCGTTGGAGTCTTCAATGCCTGCAATTGAAAACCTCTCATAGCTGGTCTCGCCCTAGGGGTAGTGCTAGTCTTCTCTATCGTGCACAAGACATAGTTCACTTAGTTTGGGAGATAGGTCGAACTCGAAGCAAGCTAAGAGTATTGTCCTGCACTTGAGGACCCAAACTGTCTATATATTTTGGTGCAGATATTATGTGAGTGCTCGTGATACTTAGATATTACATAGTTAGAAGACTGCAAGCCGGTTTCTCATAACAATGTGCAGATAAAGCAAAGTTATCCATGTTGAGAAGAAGTACACGTGAAGGTGTATGAGACATCCTTTGCATTGTGATTGCATGACGTAGCATAATTGAACACAGGGACACAACACTTTTGGTAGTTGGGAGCTATTGGACTTGCTTGATGAGGATGGTGTACTTTTCATGGGCATTCGTGTGGTGCTTACCACAATTGATTTCAATGGTATTAAAGAAGGGTGCAAGAGGGAATCGTGCGAATGGGTCAGGGTGACAAGTCTAACCATAGGCGAGACAAGCTCCTCAGGTATGTCCTGCACTTGATGTGCCCTGAACAATTGTGGGTGATGCTAAAGGGCTAGGGGACTAGGGACGGAGCCAGCCGATCGAGGTGGACGTGCCTAATTTGAGGACCCCTAGGTGTTGTGCTGTGATCATGGGTGCTTCCTATATTTTTCTTCTTTTCTTTTCTTTTTTTCCTTTTCCTTTTCTTTTTCTTGCATTTTTTTTGTTTTTGTTTTTGTTTTTTTTTTTGGACTTGCTTGAGTACAACCATTACAATATGTTGAGGCTATCAGCCTTTCAATGGATTGAGAAATATCAAGCTTTGAAGGCTTAGGAAATGGATATTACAGTGATGATTATGCCCTAGCCTCATTGTTAGAGAAGCAATCATTGAGATGGGGAGATACACTTGAGATATTGCAACCCTCTTTGGAACGTGCGATGTTGGTACAATTGGGGTAACAGCTGTTGTGAGTGCCCGGCATTGAGTGTAACCCAGAAAGAGGAAGTGGTTAAGATCATGCTTTGGGCCATGCGATGTGGGCCCTCGCACAGGTGATCTTTGCTTTCGGCAACGTGGCTTTGTCGCGGCTCTTTGTGGGGTCGGTGGACTTGCGGTGACTTGGGCATTGAACACTTTCGCACAAAGATCTGTGTCATCCTGCATCCACTTGTCACTTCATGAGAGTACATGCACGGCATATACCGCAACTAGAATAAAACAGTGCAATGCAAGGAGACATCACTTATCTGAATTCCATGGTGTTGTCTTAGATACTTATCACCTGCGCTTGATTAGCTTTTTCTTTTGCAAAAGATGTGAAATATATTAAATGCAAATATGAAAAGTTTGTACAATCGGGAAACATGTCAGCACTTAACCATTTAAAGAAAAAAAGCCATGGCCAGGTAGCATTTGATAACCCTTTTATACAACATGGGGCTACTCTATTTGTACGAGGCGAGGCGAGTCTGGGTGGTCGAGCGCGACTGAGGCTGTGCTGGTGAGGGGCTCTTGTAGGCTGGGCGGGGAAAATGTAGGCCGAGACCTGAATGGTGGTCCCTGTCCGCACTTGTCTCCAGAATTCTTGTAAACAATGTGTCAAATTCCTGCTTGTCTCGAGCTGCCCTCTCCTCTTTTGAGCACATGGTGCCCGAGCGTCTGATGGGAGCTTGCACGATCGGTATTGCCATGCCCCATGTGCTCCTTTGAGCTTATATTTCCCTAGCCTTGGGATTCTTTGGCCTACATCCAGGGCGGTGTTGCTTGGGGCCTCGTTTCTTTGCATACCTTTTAAGGGTAGGTACATAGCGTTCCGGCAAAGGAGCTTGTGCTACATGCTCCCTTCGACGACGGATAGCGTCCTTGCAAGCCAGCTGCACTAGGTGCTCCATGTCGGCTACCGTAGGGGGACTGCAAAATGTAAACCAAGGATTAGGCCTTGAGGCAGGATAAAACTATTCGCATGGAAGGGATTATACAGTGGGTTATCAAGCGCATATGATGAGGAGGGGAGAGGTGAGGCATGTAGTGTTTGTTGTAGAGGGATGGCCCTCATGTTAATGCTCGCTTTGCCTCCAGCCATTAGCAGATCTTGGCTTATGCTAAGTTGCGTGGACTGGTTGTCATGGAGTGGGGCAGGGCTCATCCTCGGAAGGATAGACCGGAAAGGGGGAAAGGTGTATAGAAAGGGATGGTACCCTGTCTACACCATCAGAGATGTTGGTCAGGGATTCCTATGGTGGTAATGAGGGTTGCATGCCCTCCACCTGGAGGCAGGAATGGTCACACAACTTCTAAATGTGTGGTAAAAGGAGGATCTGAGGAGTTTAGCCTATTGAACCCAACTCTTCTCCCTGCGCTTGACTATCATTGCTTGTGTGTGTTGATATTGTCTATATAGGGTCACAAAAGTCATTGTTTATTTATGTACACATTTACGAATCCATGTCACTTCACGAGGATAAAAGCCAATTGTAGAACTCCGGATTGTACTAGAGTGTGTCACATGCATCTAGTACTCGTGGCAGCTTACTCAATACCGATAGATATTTTGCAACATCGAGTAGCATGGAACCTTGTCCGAGTCTACTGGAAACATGTAACTCCTCCTCAGAGAACCTTATCAGACAGAGAGTTCTCTTGGCTAGTTTCAGCTAAGTCCGTATCCCGAATGGCAGTCAACACTCGAAAGGAAATTGGTGCCACATAGGTTGGGTCTCTTTGAGACCGGCATTTGGCCAATCGCTCCTCTAAGACTGTCATGATCTGGGCTCCTAGTTTGGCCATTGCAACACGGTTTTCAAACCAACATTGTTCAAATTGACTTCGACCCTCTGATTGTCGCTTTAGTTGTTCTATCTCTAAGAGATTTGGTTGACAGAGCATGTCATTGAATGTTACAGTTAAGCGTAGTTCGTCAGCTTCCTTGTCAGAGAGGAGTCGCATGCGTTCATGTAGGAGCCTGTTATAGTGCTCGTCAATATGTTCTTGCTCTTCCCAGGATAAGGAAAATGGCAAGTATTCTTCAAGCTGCTCTTTAGGGAATGTGCCCATGTCTGCCAGGACATAGACACATGCAAACACTTTGAGCTTAGCATCCAACTCGGTTAAGCATTCAATGACACTTCTATGTTCAATGAGGGCTTGCTCAGTTGCTATCTCATGGAAGGTTCTAGGAGTTTGCTTAGGCTTTAGCATAGCTAGGGGCTCATTCCTAGACGAGCAAGATTGGTCAACGCTAGGATTTCTTATGCTCTTGGGGTTTCCATGTTTCTCCTGAGGCTTTTTTATTGCATAATGGTTCTCCTTGGATGTGACTAGTATAAATTTTTCACCCTGTTGTGACAGCGTTGTATCCACTCTTGATTGGTCAATGCGAGTTTTGTTGTCGGTGGATTGAGTGTTGCAAGCAACCATTGATGGTAATGAATGCTTTGATTTTTCAGAGCACACGGATGTGTCTGAGGTTTCACCGCTATTAGGAGAGGCATCAATGGGGTCATTGGTGGATGGACTCGATGCTTTATTGCTCAGCTCTCTAGTGCTCTTGGTGTCAATGTTCTTGGGGTCCACAACCACCTATAACTGCTATTGTTTTCGTTGTTTTCTCCTCTTTTTCTTGGTCAATGAAGGTGCATCTTTCAACGACTTAGGACCGTGGACTAGGTCAACCATTGATGTGCTTGGCTTTGCCTTTTTGCGATCTATACAACTTTAACACCACTTTGTTGGGTCCTCTACCTAGGGTTAGGGTCTCTTTGAACCAGTCCGTCCTGGCTCTTGCTTCAAAAAGTCAAGGTCTTCCCAATAGCAGAGGGTATGAGGTCCATCAGAATTTGGTTTGACTACTAGGTATGTCAGCCAATAGTCTCTTCCTGGAAGGATTGTTTTTACATATGGGGGAGGATGCCCAACGGTTTGATTCTGCTTTGGTCTACCAATCTGATAAGCCACTGTGTAGGTTGAATTCCTTGCAACCCTAAGTCCTTCATTGTCACATCCGTCATTATGTTTACTAATGAGCCTCCATAAACCAATGCATCTGAAATAAAGCATCCTTCTATCCATACACTAATCTCTGGGGTTCCAAGATCTAGGCAGGCATTAGCCACATCTACTTCCTTTACAAGCTCCAGGGCTTTATTGGTCTTGGTCACTGTTGAAGGAACAATCCTTAGTCCACGTCTTCTTGTCAAGATACATTTGAATTTCTTTTGGCAGCTGGGAGACAGCATCAATAAACTGTCGGAATGCTAGATTTGGTTTAAAGGTGTCTAGGTCTTTACCCAAGTCATAATCTTTGATAGGATCCACAGGCTTCTCCAACCTACTGGGAAATGGGGCTATACCCATTTTCATCTTTCCTTTTTCTTCTAATAATTGCAGCATCGGCACTTCCTCAATTTTTGAAAGTACTTCTGTCTCATCTATCTCTTGGACCTCTGGTCCTATTTCGGGGACTATCTCTGTAACTCTCTGTGGCACTACATGCTCTGTACTGCACTGTTCTATTCTGTATTGCTCTGTCTCTCTGTTGGCAAGTTGAACTTCACAATCTTGGCAGGAGATTTAGTTTCGTTCTGAACAACTGGTTCCTTCTTTTTGGTGCGCGTGACAGCGGGAATTTCCAACTCTACCAAATTGGAGGCAGGCTCTTGTACCTTCTGTTGGCTATTAGTGGCATTGGTCTTTACAGGGGCTGGACTTGGACAGTCCTTTGCAATGTGGCCTTCTCCTTTGCATCGGCTGCATAAGGGCTTGTAATCCATAGATGGTCTAGGATTTGGATAATTCAGGGAGATATAACCCTTTTCTCCACACCTCTAGCATTCCACCTCTGATCTGTGACCACCGCCAGATTGTCGTCCTCTGTAACTTTGAGAGGGAAACCTCCTTGGACCAAAATTAGGACCAAATTCCCTAGGCTTTGGTCCAATATCCTGTGTTGTCATTTTGGATTCTAGCAAGTTGAATCTTGCATTTTCATCCTTCTTGAAAGGTGAGAAGGATCGAAGCTTGCACGCGAGCTATGGCGGGAGAGCAAGAGTAAGAAAGAGAGAGACAAGAAATGGGAACTCCAACAGTCACAATGTGTGACCGGGCCTTCCTTCATTTACTAGTCACTAAAATGAATGTAAAGAATAAAGTGACGTGACGGGCGCCCACCACCTGCAGCGTGCAGTGGCGGGTACTGTCAGTGTAGTAATACACGGGGCGGCACGGCGGAGGCGCCTTTACCCCAACAACCTCCCACTTAAAGGCGAATCTGCCCCAGTGAGAGAGAAAAGAAAAGAGAAAGACAGTACAACTGTACATAGGTACAAGGGATGAGGAAAGGCAACATCTCATCCAACGCCCATCAATCTCCTGAGGAAGGCAAAGCGCTCAGTAGTGAGGCTTTTCGTGAGCAGATCTGCAGGATTCTCGTCAGTGGAGATCTTGACAAGGTCAACAGACTTGTCCTCCATGACACCACGTATGAAGTGATACCTCACCTCAATGTGTTTCGTCTTCGCATGGAAGACCGGATTCTTAGCCAACTGAATGGCACTCATAGAATCCGAATGCACTGTAGGTATAGCATCAATCCCAAGGTCAGCAACTAGACGGCCTAGCCATATGGAGTCCCTGATGCCTATCGCGTCTAATGCGCATACCAAGCATGTGAGAGGCCTGTCCCAAATCCTTCATCTCAAAGCTCTTCTTCAGCTGAGATTTAAGAGCATCTAGCTCATCATGAGCTTTCCCTGCTACTATCAGCATATCATCCACATAGAGTATCAAAATAAGCAATGAACCATCACGGGCTTTCTTCGTGTAAAGACACGGATCCATAGCACTCCTGCTGTAGCCCTGTGACTGCATAACGGCATCAAACTTATGATACCATTCCCTAAGTGCCTGCTTCAAGCCATAAAGACTTTTCTTCAACTTGCACACTAGGTGCTCCCTGCCAGGTTCTACAAAGCCCTTAGGCTGCTCCATATAGATCTCATCATGTAAGTCCCCATGTAAGAAAGCCGTCATGACATCCATCTGATATAGATCTAAGTCAAGCTGAGCAACCAAAGCCAAGACCAAGCGCAGGGTGGTCATCTTAACCACAGGAGAAAAGACCTCATCAAAGTCTACACCATGCTCCTGCTTAAAACCCTTTGCTACCAATCTAGCCTTGTATGCCGGCTTGGGGTGTCCAAGGGTACTTTTCAGCTTGTACACCCACTTGCATGGCAAAGCCTTCTTGCCCTTAGGCAAGGCAACCAAATCCCAAGTCTCATTCTTATGCCAGGAGTCGATCTCAGACTACATAGCCCTCTCCCAGGAGTGACTGTCACCCCTGCGCATAGCCTCATCATAAGTGAAAGGCTCTCCTGCATCTGTAACCAAAACATAATGCATAGAGGGCTGAAATCTATCAGGTGGAAGTCTGTCTCTAGCAGACCGTCTCATTGCAGGCTCTGCTACCTGCCCAGCTGCCTATCCAACACCCTGACCATGAGCATCTATTGCAGTTGTAGACTGTCCAACTGGCTGTGCAGGAGCTCTAGGCTCCTCCTGAAAGATCACTCTGCGGATCTCAACCACCTTCTCAGGCTGCCTGTGCATCTTGTCTTCATGGAAGACTACATCATGGCTGCGTACTATTTTCCACGCCTGCGGATCCCATAGGCGATAGCCCATCTCTCCTGAATCACTATAACCAAGAAAGATGCATTTAATGCTCTTTGGATCCAACTTACTCCTCTTATCCTTAGGCACATGGCAGAATGCCTCACATCCAAAGACACAGAGATGCGCATAAGAGGGTGGCTTACCAGCCCAAACTTCCTCTGCAACCTGGAAATCCAATCCACTAGAAGGCGATCGATTTATGACATGCACTGCCGTACTAACTGCCTCAGCCCAAAAGGTCTGTGGTAGACCTGCATGGCTAAGCATAGAGTGGACATGCTCCTGAATAGTCATGTTCATGCGCTCAGCCAAACCATTCTGGGCGGGGGTGTAAGGGGCGGTCAATTGACGCTTAATACCCCTGTCATCACAAAACTGCTCAAAAGCACGTGAGACATATTCTCCCCCATTATCAGTCCTAAGGCATTTCAGCCTATACCCAGTCTGGTTCTCAACAAGAGCAAGCCAACGCTGAAAGACTGCCAAGACATTGGACTTTTGCTTTATGGGATAAGCCCACACTTTCCTAGAAAAATCATCAATGAAGGTAACAAAGTACTTTGCGCCACCCATAGACATACACAGCATGGGCCCACAAACATCTGAGTGCACCAAAGCCAAGGGCTCACTCATGCATGGCCTACCCGATTTCTTATGCGTAGACCTATTTTGCTTACCATAAAGACAATGATCACATGAGTCAAAACGTGCATAGTCCAAAGGCGGAAGATACTGCAAACAAGATAACATTTTCATTCCCTTCAAAGACATATGCCCCAAACGGGCATGCCAAAGTGATACATGTGGGATAGAGCCCACTGCCAAAACATGGTCTACAGAAGACCTAGATACAACAAGAGGATAGAGGCTGCCAGCCTTGGCGCCTCTAGCAAGCACAAGTCTGTCTCTGGTAATCTTCCAGGCAGAATCCCCAAAACAGACATGAAACCCTGCATCATCCAACTATCCTGCAGACATAAGATTGCACGTAAGCGCAAGTACATGACGTACATCCCTGAGCAAAAAGGAACTGCCAGTGGAAAACTGCAACTGAATATCTCCACAGCCCACAATATCAAGAGACCTGTCATCTCCAAGTCTGACTGATCCAGATACAGTACGGTAAGAGTGAAACCACTCACGGTAAGGTGTCACATGAAGGACGCACCTGAATCTAATAACCAGCACTGTGCATATATACTAGGTGTCTCAATCAAGTGTGAGGCATTAGAAGAATTAGCTGCAAGTATGAACTCATCACTACCATCGGAATCCTTGGTCTGCGTGACATTAATTTCTTCAATCTTGATGCTGGACTTCGCAGGTACTATGCTGCGATCAGAGGACTTCTCCTGCGCTTTCTCTTTCCCCTTATCCTTACGCTTCTCATTGCGCAACTCATGACACTGTGGTCTAATGTGGCCCTTTTTCCCACAATGATGGCAAGTGACATTAGCGTTGCGCCCACACGACTTACTACGCGACTTTCCACGAGATTTAGACCGACCCTTCTGAGAGTCACGGCCATGGCCATTCCCACGTTCATTCCTGTCATTCCTGCCTCTAACTGTCAAAGCATGTGAAACACGAGAGGCATCCAAGTTTTTGCGATTAACCTCTTCCTGCAGAAGAGCACTCTCAACATCATTCCGTTTCAGAGTAGCACTAGAGGCACATAGGGCAGTGCGGAATACATCCCATGACTCATTCAGAGTCCCAAGCAAGAAAAGAGGAGTTACTTCCTCTCCAAAGGTGATATCCTGCGAAGTCAGGTTCTTCAGTATAGCATGGAACTGGCTCAAGTGAGCAGACATAGTCGCATTATCCTTCATGCGTAGATCCATAAGCTGCTTCAACCAGTACATCTGACTCGCCAGACTTTTCTTATCATAAAGATTCTTGATCTTATTCCATAGATCCCATGCACTCTGTGCTTCCTCAAATACATTATAATGTACATGTTCAGTGAGAGACAATACAATCGTGGACTTGCATAGCTCATCAAGTTCAAGCCAGTCGTCATTGTTCATAGTTTCAGGTTGCTCCCCGCTCAACCGAAGTGGCTTAATTTGAGATTTCTGCACCAAGACCTACCAAATTTGACTCTTCCAATAAGAGTAGTTGGTACCATCCAACTTTGTGATGTTAAATATGGCATTATCAGTCGAAGAGGACGCCATAATGCAGGCTGGAAATGCACAGACAATGTTAAATTGCTGGCTGTTTTACTGCAGAAAATGCCCAAAATCCACTGAAATGAGCTCCAAATGGCGAGAAAAGTGTGCCAAAAGATGTTGCCCACTTAGTACAAGGTGCGGTACACCAATTCAGGATATTTCAGCATTAAAAATACTGCTCAGTCCACCAATAAATGCTTGCTGTAATAAATTTCAGAATTGCAATAATGAGAGCAAACTGTCCCAAAACTGGATCTAATGTCAACTAAACAATGCTAGGTCCAAAGTCGGCATAAAGAGGACAAAGCAAAGCCAAATGACAGTGAAAATACATGAGCATAACACCGAGAGATGTCAAATAGCATCTGCCAGTAAGAGGCACACCCCCAGATAATCTAGGCAAAATGTACGTGCAACTGCCAAAACCTGACACAAATAGGTGTCTGCTCAAAAGAAAGCGGATCCAAAACTGAGACTCGGCTCATAAGCATCCTGTGAACCAAGACATATTAGAGCCCCAAGAGGAACACCAAGGAAAAGGGAATTCTCTTGCAAGAAAATCTATCTTGTAACATCAACAAGCTTTTTTATTAGGTTTTATATGATCACAATGAAGAAAAGAACACCAGGCACAACAAATCTTCATGCAGCATCATGTAGATCTCCCACGGATTTGAAAAAATCAACCATATTCTTCAATATCTTCACAAAACCCATCAATAGAACAAATAAAGCAAAGGAATACACCATCTTTGAATGGAAATACATCACATAGTATTCATCTTCAATATCTTCATAGTCTTCTCTCTCAATCTCTCATATACAATCACTCTGTTTTAGTAGAATTGGCTATCTCTGACTCTCTCTCTCTCTCTCCATCAATAATACATCATCTCCTCACTACAATCTCTCATAATCACTCACAATAATCCTTCTTAGGTCGTGGATACCCCTCCCAAGAGGTATGTCTGATATGAAGAGTCACCAGAGCCACTACAGTGTCCTTTCATAGCTCATCACTGTCACTTCACTTCAGTCTTTACTTGAGTCTTCAGCAGCTACTTCTTCCACTTCTTTTAGCTCTTTTGCACTTGTATTCACATCTTTCCAAGGCTAGAAAACTTTCCCAAGCTACACATACATCCATCAGAACACATATAGAAGCATACAGAACAGTCACAGTACAGTTACAGTACAGAGACAGAAGGTCTACAGAAGATCTACAGAAGGTTACAGAAGGTTACAGAAACCTCATAACCCATACTCAAACCATTCCAAACCATTAAAAACTATTCAATAAGCTTTCACAAGATCTCAACAGAACCTATCAGAACATCACATCTCCACTAATAAACATCATGAACTCAATAAAACCATTCCAACCTATCCAAAACACTCTCAAACCACTTCCAAACCAATCAATCATCTCATAAAATCAACCATTCATCTCTCAAAAACAACAAAAATCAGCCAAAAAATAGGTCATTTCAACACTCAACATATCCCCACACTTAATAAGGAAGCGTCCTCGCGACCCAGGAAAAAAGGAATACAAGTTCATTCAAAAGCTCAACTTTGATCTTCAATATGTCTTCAAAAACAGTCCATCCAACCATGACCCCAACTTATAACCTGTATCTGATATAAAAATACAACGAAAGGAAAACCCTTTATACATTAACACTTCTTATCAAACTGAAAATCACAACAAACTTGTAAAGGATATAAGAGGTTTCTTCTTCTTCTGCTTCTGCATCTTCAACTCTCCAACCACGACCCCATCACCACAATTCTTCAAAATGTAGCTCACACGAAAGTAAATCGAATAGGCAACCACCACGATCTTATTACATAAATTAACCCACAACACAAACACTACACACAACACAACCATCTGAATGACTCCTCCAAAAAGAGAGATTTTGTCATTAAAAATCATCCACCATACATTGCAAAGGTATCAATGAAGATGATCCCTCTTGATAGATTGGTGATTTCGGAAACGATCCATAGACAAGGATTCATCTATAAATGTATTGGGAGGATTCTGAAAAAACTGAAGGTAGCACATCCTTTCCAACATGACAAGGTATCTGCTAGGCAAACACAAGGCATGAAAGTACAATATATCCAACTGCTGGGAATCAATATTCACATTGACATTCATGCACAACTTTGGAATAGGCTTTGAATCATTATGAGAATGCCTATGCATATATGCCAGATACCAAGCAAAATGAGCAGTTAAGCGCACAGAAGGATCTAGAGACTGTAAATACTGCTGAGCAAAATGAATATAGTTCTGGTATGCTTGACTGGCAGCTGTCCATTCTCCTCGGATTATTGGCCAGTTTATCTGAGGTCCTATAAGAGAATCATTTGAGCTCCATCCCCTTCTTCTGGAAATCTGATGATCAAACCCGTCATAGTCACTAACCAACTGAGGTGGTTGAGATATAGAAGTGGCAGGAGAGGGAAGTGGAATAAGGAAAAGTGGATGAAGAGATGGGTAGGCAAAATCATAAAAGGAAGAATAATTTAATGAAGGAGTGGCTGAAAATTTCAGGGAATCACTTAAGAAGGGTGTTAACTCATAAATAGGAAAGGTAGAAGGTACATGAATGGATGGAGAAGGACATGGTGGAGAAGGGGAAAATACTCTATCCTCAATAAAAGAATAGTATGTAAATATGGAAATTTGAGGAAAAGATTGAGGTTGGAAAAGAAGGGGTAAGATGGTTGTGGAATTAGTTTGATAGAGGGAAATATATATATCATAACGGTGAGCCATTTGTTGGTAATAGAGTAGGGTAGGAACAGAAGGTCCTAAGATAGATCTTCTATGATAGGCATCCAAAAAGATAGAATCAAATGGATTATGTTTTGAAAGATAAGCTAAGAGATCCACCCTCAGTTGATTAGTGCTCTAGACATAGGTAGGGGCTATGTTCTGTCTTTGATTCAGGACCACAGAATCAATCATGGTATGCCAGGAATTATCAGGGCAAGTAACCACTTTGGAGGAGTAACTCTGAAACATGTCATCTATTCGCAACTCCAAATGGTTGACATACAAAACAGCTTGTAAAACCACGTCTCCCACATACCAAGCCATATCGACTTCCTCTGGAATCAACAAGTCTCCTCTGAGATACATATATGACATCAACATGGTATCGGTCGTGACAGAATCTTCAAACACCATACGGACCACCTCTGTCAGCAACTCAGCAGACCAAGCCCCACTCCAACCATCCTCTGGAAGAGGAAGATCCATCGTTGAAAGCTTCATGTAAAAGGTCAACCTCTGTAATTGATAGTGGACAAAGAAAGAATGGTCTGGAGAAACATATTCCTGGAATTGCTCAAATGTAGACCATAACAGATCCATCCTAGACTGCAATCTTTCCACTTTATCTTGGAAGAGAGGACATAAGGTAGCCTGTCTCTGAAGAGCTGCCAAGTCCTGCTGTGAGAGAGAATGGATCAAGGGAACATAAGGGCTTGGAGGAACAAACCGTGACTTTGCTAGTTGATCTTGCAACTCCTTGATTTGGGAAGCTTGTGATTCCACTGTGTCATTAACAGTCTGTAAGGCTGAAAGTTTGACATCTAAAAGAGTTTGGAACTCTTGCGCTTCTTTGGACATCCTCTCCTTCTCCTCTGAAAGGCTAGTAACCTCTGATTGAGCCTCTATTAACTGAATCTTCAAAGAAGATATCTCATCTCTTTGGGTTGCAACCGGGTGGGTTTGTTGCTCCATCTGCTTAAACAAATCTGCTAGGGTATCCTTAGCAGAGGCTAACTCGAATGTTGCCTTATGCAACTGGTCCTTAGACTGCATCAGCTCTTCATAAAAGGAAGCATACAGCTGTTGAACACAGGCTGTCACTGACAGTTCAATGGAACTCTGAATGTCTTTACATAGGAAAGGAATGGCATCTCCCGAGACTAGACTATTCAGTGAGGGGACTGATATATCCAACGAACCTTCTCGATGTGCTCTGAACAGGTTATTACATGTGAGATAACCAGGGAGATCACTGCCAGAGGTAGCAGGAATGGGCACTGAAGGAAGAACTGAAGGAGCTTTATTTGCTACCTGCTTCAAGCGTTTGCACTGTATGACCAGGGGAGGCGGAGAATCATCATCCTCTATATCAATTGGTTCTGACTCATTTGAAGGTGGAGGAGGAGGTACTGGATCAGATGGAGGAGGTGGAGGCACACTCTTCTGTAAACCTGAGTAGGTCAAGAAGGCATACAAGTACGATCCATAGGTGACATTGGTAACATTGCCCCTGGTGACTTTGACGAAATGTTGATCCATTTTAGTGAGTAGGTAAGTGCTCTAATCAATAGCTACTCCTTTTAACACCATCCTGGAAGCTGTAAAGAGCTCTTTGGACAAGTAATGGGATGGCGTTTTTGCAGGCATAAACCTACCTTGGAGAAATTGACAGACCAACTTCCACACAGGATCAATAATCATGGAAAAGGAAACTCCTGAAGAGTTGATCACCTTCTTAACATCCAGAACTTCCCTTGTCTGATTTTGTAACAGCTTCAAAATCTCTTTGTTAGAGAAAAGCTGGCGAGTTGTAACAAAGGGTTCACCTTTGGAGGGAAGAGAAAGAGCCTTCCCGAGGCCTCGAGGTGTCAAAGTTATGGAAATACCCTGGACCAGTCCGACTTCTTGCTGTAGGAGGCCAGAAACTCATCACACATCGATGGATCCTCTGGAAGCAATGGAAAGGAGGCAGCCACAAAAGTGGCAAGTCCCGCCTTCATGAGAGGCTCAAAAGTGAGTAGGGAAGAGTAATCCCTACAGACTAGTGGGACATACTGGATAGGGGGAGGAGCGTGAGAAGGTGCCATTCAGATGGTTACACACACACCACAAACACAAACAATCAAAGAGAATGCCTGCAAAGCAACAGACAAAAAACCAAGGATAAGATAGCAACCAAAATGGTAAAACGGGACTCGACCAACTATCCCCAAGCAAACCACAACCTAGAAAAAATTCGACATGACCTCGAGACATATGCGACCAAAAGCTTCATGCTATGCAACATGCAAACACCCAAATCCCCGTATCAGGCAATAAAGAAAAAAAACTACACACCGTACCCTTAACCGTATCAAAGAAACTGAACCAAAACATAACCACAACCCCCACATATCAAGATCACAACTTTGATAATCAAGTTTTGACCATGGAGACAACTCTGAAGACTTCGCATACCCATCCCACGAAACGAGTTCATTAAAAAGGGGAAAGAAGGTGCAGTGAGGGGGGAATTAATTTAATGAAGGGTTCATTTTAGTAAATTATTAAGAAATGGGTGAATTTTTATTAAGTGATAAACCTTATCAAGAAAACGGCGGTTCCTTCTTAAAAATTTAATTACCAATTATTAGGTTGAAGCGATGCTTAAATCCGAATCCCCGACTTCGATACCCAGACTGGGTCTCTAAATGCAAATTCATTTATTAAAAATTAAGGTGATGTGGAGCATTTTTTTGCCAGCGCGTGCTCTTGTGACAGCTGGTTCATTGTAATTAAAAATATTAAAGTGCTTCTTAAGCGCACTTAGCGTGTGCTAAGTGAATGGCGGGTTTATTTTTATTAAAAAAATGATGTGTTTGGCGCGAATGCGCGTGCCATGGTGGTGTTTAGGGTTCATTTTAAAAATTAACTGTGAATTTTGGGGTAGCGGAAAAAAAATAAAAAATAAAAGGGAAAATACCTGGTAGTGGGTGTATGTGAATGCAAAGAATGCGCTCTCCTCAATCCAAAAATATCTGGATTTTTTTCGAGATTTTTCAGTGTGTGGTTTGAATGAAAAATGATTTTTTTATAAATGAATTTAGGATGTAATGAAGTATTTTTACAGCTGAGAAAATATGCCAAAAATAAGTAAAAATGTGAATGGAATTTTTAGGAATTTTTTGGAAATTAATTTGGAATTTTTTAACCATTTTTAATGAATTATTTCATTTTTGGATATTTTTTAAAAGAATTTTTAATTTTAAAATGGTCTGAAATTTTTTCATGAAATTTGCAGGTTTAGAAAAAAAATGGCAAGTTGCTGCAGAAATAGTGGGAATGTTTCTAGATTTTTCTGTAATTTTTTTGTGAGTTTTAAGTGTTTTTTAATGATTTGATTTATTTTTTTTCAATGTTTTTGTAAAGGTTTTCGGGTATTGGAAATTAACAATCCGAGAAAATACCCAGAAATACGCTGCGTGTCAGCTGCATGTGAACAGCCAGCTAACAATCTCCCGCACCCGCACACGAGCAATCACGAACAATCTCAAGCACCCACGCGCGCGTGTGTCTGCGTCTCGAGGGAGAACAGGGGTGTATGTGGATGTCTGCAGGTGGGACGGGGGTTGAGGAGGTAAATTCTGCGGGTGGAACGGGTGTGGTAGGTTTATGGGGGGGACGGTTTTCTGCGTAGTGTGTGTGACAGGGGCTTAGGAAGGGGTTCTACGGTTGTCTGCGTGTGAACAGTGGTTAGAGGGGGGTGGTTGCTGCGGGTGTGCCTGTGGGGGGGGGGGGGGGGGGGGGGGTTAGTGTGTGTGTGGGCCTTGGGGGGGAAAGGGGGGCTCAGATGGGGGGTTTAGTGAGTGTGTGTGATGGGGGGCTTGGGTGGGGGTGGGGTGCGCAGGGCGCCATGGGCTGTAGGGCGAGCACGTCACGGCAGCACGTCACGTGGCGAAGGCGGGCGGCGTCGGGCAGTACGGCGGGCAGGGCATCACGAGGCGCAGGACAGCAGCGCCACAAGGAGGCGTAGTGGCAGCAGGGAGGGCTCCACGGCAAGCCACAAGGGCGCTGTCGGGCGGGGAAGAGGGAGGAGAAGGAGGGGAAAGAGAGGAGAGGAGCAGAGGGGAGGAGGGTAACGCGCAGGGAGGAGCAGAGGAGGAGGAGGGGAGGAAAGGGAGGAAGGAGAACAGGAGGAGGAAGGGGAAGCAGGAGGAGAGGGAGGGGAGGAAGGAGACGAGGAGGTGAAGGATATGGAGGGGGGGAACACGCAGGGAACGGGAAGAGAGAGAGAGGGAGGCAGTTGGGGTGGGGAGGGGTTGGGGAGAGAGAAGGGTGGGGGGGATAGGGAAGGGTGTGGGGGGGTGGAAAGGGTGGGAGGGTATGGGCAGGGGCAGGGGCCCATGGGATAGGGTGCCCATAGGCTGGGTGGCTAGAGGGGAATGGTAGGGGGGGCCCATAAAGGTGCCCAAGGGAGGAAATGGGTAGGGGGGCCCATGAGAGAAAGGCGTACCCCCGTCCCGTGCACGTGCGCGGGGCGGGGTAAAAAAAATTACCGTGATGGGATCGAAATAGCACCGGGATGGCGGGACGAGGCACGCGGACGCGACCGGGGCGCGTAGAGACACGTAAAATCGAAAACGGCAGCGTTCACGCGCGGGATGAGTCGCGCGAAAACACATAAAAATAAAGAAAAATCAATATCTCCCAATCCGGACGTCAAAACGAAATGTCATGAAAACAAAAATTGGGCAGGACGGCAGGGGGAAGACAGGGAAAATGTGCAATGGGAGTTCCGGGGGGTAAAGGGCGTTCACGTGCAAAAAACGCAAAAAACGAGTCAAAAAACGCAAATGAAAATTAATATCAAAAGATTCGTGCATCGGAACGAGGTGCAGGAAAAAGGAAAAATGTGCAAAAAGACGTGCCCGGCAATCCTATCACATCAAAACATAGTTCCGACTGAGAGAAGACGTGTTCACGTGGGAAAAACCTAAAAAACAGACCTGAAAATGGAATCGGAAATTAATATTGGACGAACCACTCGCCGAAATGACATGCAGTAAAAAGGAAAAAGGTCCACAGGAAGGGGGGTACAGGGTTGTCATGTTAGAATGCAGTTCCAATTGAAGTAGGAGGGGTTCACATGCGAAAAACACCAAAAATACCTCCGAAAACACATTTAAAAATTAATAATTAAAAATACAGAAGTTGAAAGAGGGTGAAGAAAAAAGGAAAAAGGTGGGGGAAGGCGTGTTGGACACGGCTGTCAAATCAAATTGGAATTCCGATGCAAACAAGGCAGGTTCACATGGAAAAATGTCAAAAAGACGCATGAAAAAGTCGAAAAAAACCGTAAAATTAATATTGGACAAACCATGCATCAAAATGACATAGAGTAAAAAGGAAAAATGTCAGGGGGAAAGTGGATGGCATGGCTATGATGTTCGATCATGGTTCCGAAGCAAACAAAGCGCGTTCACATGGAAAACCGGCTAATGGACGCAAAATGCTTTAAAAATTAATAACTCAAAAACCATGCACCGGAACAGGGGTAGCTAAAAAGGAAAAATGGTCAGTTCAGAGGGAGGAACAGGGCCATAAGGTTGGATGTGGATTGCGGTGAACGTAGGACGCGTTCACATGGCAAGACCGCAAAATCAGGGAATGAAGGAAAACTACAAGGGGCCAAGGGTGGGTGGAAAATGGACGGATGGTTGGGAAGGGACCCCATCAGGGTAAAAGCAAAGTCATGGCATAAAGGCATGAGCAGGTGGAGGCATTATGCAGAGGGGTATGCAATGTAGACCCATAGGGACGCGTCCCCACACTTAAGACCTTAACGGGTAGGGTTAACCGAGCAACAGGGACCTAGGACCACGCAACAGACTAACCACTAATGTCCCCACACTTAAAACATGAACGTCACTGAGAAACAGAAGGTGTAGGGTTAGAAAACTTGGCCCATATTGTCGAGAATCAAGGTTGATTGTCGATAGCACGTCTGGTGTCGTTGTCGGCTACAGCAGGTACCAAGGCATCTTCACAGCACACGTCCTTCGTGGCAGGGACCACGCGGCAGCACCCAGGGAGGTAGCTGGTTAAAGGAATCGTAGGAAATTCGTCGATGATGAGGAATGTTGCACTCAACTCACAGTCACTCAAATGGAATGAAAGAACAGCCACTCACCCCATGACTAATATCACTCGAGGAAGAATGATTGAAACCCATATCTCATACCCGGTTAAGAAATCGATAGGGGGGATGGTGCAGAGGGAGTATGCCAGGGTGCACACTTGATGGTGCATTAGTGCGTCCAACCCGTCTGGCATAAGTGCAAGGAGGAAGATAAGGGAGCCTTACAATGCAGTGTATAGAACAGGGGGGCGTGTCCTGTGATGACGGCAGAGACCCATCCCGTGGGTGCATAGGGAAACGAGAACGTACCTGACTCCAAGTGTCGTAACATCCCTCAATCTCACCTCTCGGTAATTGATTGAAGAAACTCTAGTCACACTCAGCCCACCCTCTGTCTCACGCTCTACTGATAGATACAGGAGGGCAGCCCTTTCCTGAAACCCATTGATGTAATCCTCACGGTCACTTGTGCAAAGGTTGTATGCCTTGTGCGCATTTGATGGTGCAACTGTGCATCCCGCCCTGTGCCGGCATACGGTGCGAGAAGGAAGGCCAAAGAGCGTTATGGTGCAGTGCAGTGCACAGAAACAAATCGTGCTTTGTGCATTGAGAGGCCCATCCCGTGCATGCAACACTTCATTCACACTGCTCACCTCTCATTTGATTTGAAGGGAAAAAACTGGTCACTCGCCCCACCCTCTGTCTCACACTCTGTTGATAGTTATAGAGGAAAACCCATACTCACTTTCCCATCTGGTTAGGATGAAAGCTCGCATCACTCGATTGTTTGTCGATGAAGATCGCGTCGTCAGTTGTTGAAGAGGCGTACCCAGGGAGGTAGCCATCAAATCGAACGTTGTGTTGGATAGGACATGGCGTCTGCTAGAGGACAGTTAGACGCTCTGCAGAGAGACACAGGACACAGTGTACCAAGGGAGGCAGCTTCGGAATTGGATCCTTGGGATATCAATTGATGAATCCACTTTCTGGACTGCTGGGTGTTGCCACCTTTTCCATAGCCAGCTTCTTGCCCAAGGGTGTTTGCCACCTTTTCTTGGAACGAGGCCTGCTATGACATGGAATTGCTTCCTTTTCTCCCATAACAGATTTGTTTTTTTTTTCTCTCTTCTTTTTTTCTCTTTTTCTTTTTTTTCTTGTTTTCCCCTATTCCCGAGGGTGTTTTCACCTTTTCTCCAAGAACAGGTCGGCATGACAGGGACCTAAGTCCTTTTCTCCCATGACCGATATGTATATTTTTTTTCTTTTTTCTCTTTTTCTTTCATTAGGAAAGGAATGGTAGAAAGACCATATGTCAGAACCAACCTCGCCACTGCCGCTGGTGGAAAATAGAGGATAAGAGATCAGGGCTGGAAGGTGGGGTTGAGGGGACAGAGGGTTGCGTCCATTTCATCAGGAGTGGCTGAAGAACGGCTATCCGAAGTAGCATCATAAGAGTGACAATGCCACGCCAACGAGGGAAAGGATCAGGTGACCATGATTGTCAAGATCCCCAAGGAGGGAAGTACTTCTTCAGGCGATATCCATTGATCAGGAAGGGATCATCAGAGGCATCAATGGTCTACACTTGGACAGAGCCATTAGGGTTGACAGCAAGTACCTTATATGGGCCCATCCACCGCTGTTGAAGCTTGCCAGGAAACTTGCTAAATCGTGAATCATAGGCTAGGTCCAAATCACCTTCTTTGAACTCCTTATGCTTGATGAAGCTGTCATGGTAAGCCTTATGTCGAGCTTGCGTGGCTTCCATGTACTGTAGAGCTATCCTGCGAGTTTCGTCCAAACATTCCAGGTGCAGGAGACGGCATTGCAGTGAATCATCGTCCCCCAAACGCTCTTTGATAGCCACTCTCAAAGAGGGTAATTCCAATTCAACAGGGAAAACAGCTTCTGTACCATACACCAGCTGGAAGGGTGTATGTCATGTTGTTGCTTTATGGGAAGTTCTGTATGCCCAGAGGGCCTCTGTAAGTCGATCATCCCAATCACGACGATGTGCAGCAATCATCTTTGTCAGGATTGAGCAGAGGATGCGATTGGTGACTTCAACTTGGCCGTTGGCTCTGGGGTAATAAGGAGTGGACTTGCGATGGCGGATCTTATACAGCTCTGTCAACTCTTCCATGACTTTATTAATGAAATGAGTGATGATATTCTCGTACATGAATAGGGCCACTCTGTTACCATCGTCCCGCTTTAGGGCTTTAGCTTCACACCACTTTGTGACATAATCCGTACATACGAGGATGTATCGGTTCTGTTTCCTTCTGGTGGGAGGATCGATCGGGCCTACGAAGTCAATGCCCCACTTCTCAAACGGCTTTAAAGGAAGGATAGGTTGCAGTGGCATAGCACTTGTTTTCGTGGGTTTCCCCATTCTCTGACAAGCATCACATCTTTTACAGTAATCATAGGTATCCTTGTGAATGGTCGGCCACCAGTATCCTGCGAGCAGAGCCTTCCTGGTTATGGCTTCTCCTGCAAAGTGGCCTCCACATGGCTCGTCATGGCAAGCCTTCAGAACAATCCCAATCTCATCTCCTGCAACACATCTTCTGAGCACTTCATCTTTGCCTTTCTTGTACAGTGTGCCGCCTAACAGGGTGTAAGGGGCTAATTCCAACATAAGCTTCTTCCTTTCCCGACTAGAAATACCAGGAGGGTACTGTTGGGTTGCCAGCAGATTGGCAATGTCTGCATACCAGGGGATTACAGTTTCTACTAGGAATAGGGAAGCATCAGGGAGGTCTGGATCATCCTGCTCCTCGTCTGCAGTTTGTGGGATACGTGATAGATGATCAGCCAGAACATGGGAACGACCAGGTTTGGTAATTACCTCAAAGTCAAACTCCTGAAATAGAAGGAGCCATCTCATCATTCGTCCTTTCACGTCTGCTTTGTTCATCAGGAAGGATAGGGTCTCATGATCCACATAAAATTTAAAGTGGGTAGATAGGAGGTAGTGGCGAAACTTCTCTAGGGCAAACACCATTGCCAAGCACTCCAGCTCGGTCACTGTGTAGTTCTGTTCCCTATCAGTGACTTTTCGGCTTGCGTAATAGATGGGTTGATCTAATTTCGAAGAGCCCTTCTAGCAGAGGACTGCACCTAGCCCATCAATAGATGCATCAGTGTGTACATGAAACTCCTTCGTCCAATCAGGAGATTGCAGAATGGGTGCCTCAATCAGACACTGCTTCAGAGTGTTGAAGGCTGTGTCACATTCTTCCGTCCAAGTAAACTCTGCATCTTTCCTCAGAAGCTTGTGCAAGGAGGTTTCCTTTGTTGAAAAATGGGCTATGAACCTTCTGTAGTAACCCACATGGCCTAGGAATCCCCTCAACTGTTTGAGGTTGGTGGGTGCTGTCAGCACTGCAATCTTTTCGATCTTTGCAGGGTCTCTTGATATCCCTTATGCAGAGACAATGTGGCCCAACAGAACTCCAGAAGAGACCCCAAAGATGCATTTGTCGGGGTTGAGGGAAATCCCATACTCCCAGCATCGGTCAAAGCATTGTTCCAAATGTCCCCAGTGTTCCCGGATCAAACTATAGACACAGAAGTCATCCAAATATACCTCAATAAAGTCGTACATATGATTTTAGAATGCGGCCATCATGATTCGTTGGAAAGTAGCAGGGGCATTGCAGAGCCCAAACGGCATCACTTCGGTAAGCGTAGGTCCCCCATTCTGTGGTGAAGGCTATTTTGGACTAGTCCTCTTCTATGATTTGGACTTGGTTGTATCCACTGAATCTATCCAGAACGGAATAAAGCTCATGTCCTGTCATTGTGTCCAACAGTTGGTCTGTGAAAGGGATCGGAAAGTGATCCTTCTTCGTCTTGGAATTCAATTTGCGGAAATCCACACATATTCGCAATTTTCCATTCTTCTTGGGTACAACCACGATGGGTGAAACCCATTCACTATTTGCCACTGGATAGATGAACTCGGCTTCCAGAAGCTTCAACAGCTCTGCTTTCACCAATGTGGAATAATTTGGGTTCATTCGCCTCTGTCGTTGCCGTACTGGCTTGGCATCAGGCTCCAAGTCAATATGATGCTGACATATTGTGGGATCAATCCCCTTCAGGTCCTTGTAGGACCAAGCAAACACGTCCAAATTCTCTTTCACTCCTCTTCTGGGAGGCTACTACCCACCTTCAAGTGGCGTTCAGTGCCATCTGCATCCACAAAAGTTAACTACCTTTCACCTTCTACTTCACGGATGAAGGTCCCGCGGACTGCTTCTGGGTACAGATCCGACTCCTTCAAGGGAGTGGTGTCCTCTTCTGATGTCCCACTAGACCCAACTTCTCCTTTTGGTGGAGACTTAGGTTGCTCCTTGAGATGTTGGAATGGGATTAGAGCCGTTTCGGGTTTGGTTTCACGATTAGTTACCTCTTGGCTTGAAGACTCATCTTCTGATGACACGTCCAAGAACGTCACATAACAGGGATCCTCTGATGTATGTTGGAATCGTGGGACTAGTGCTTGTTGGCACGGTGCATCAGCATCATCTTTCTTTGGCAAGGATGGTTGAGGACGGCAAGAGCCACTGCTGAAAGACGGCTTGGTCGTCTTAATCCATTTCTGATAAAGATTTTGCATATGAGAAGATCCATTTACCAGACCAAATGGTACCATCGCCATTCTGTCCCACAGCATGAGCTCGTCTGCTTCTGATGCTTCTGGAACTTCTTCTTCATATGTATCCTCTTCGGGTGGGATATATTCTTCCGTCTCGCTTTCATAACCTTCTTCTTCCATATCATCTCCTTCCTCTCCTGTCTCTGTCTCTGTCTCTATCTTTGGCTCTATCCTCTGGCTCTATCTCTGGCTCTGTCTCTGTCTCTCTAGGAGCTCTGTAAGAGAAGAACAGGTTCTCTGTTTCATCTTCTGCATTTGTCTCTGGCTCTGCTATGGCCATGTAATAGGGAGAGCAGTACATCCATGCTTCTATCTCACTGTCAAAAGTGATTTCGAAAATCGTTCCTGGTTCAGGTAGGAAGTATTCACCCATTGACAATGGCTTTGCATCTTTTGGGAGTCGGCTTACAGTATCCACTATTAAGGAACGTGCCACTGTTTTCTTGGGAAGGATCTTTTTTACAGCATCTTCGTCTACTGATGTTCCATCTGTAGCCTCATTAGGGGAGTCAGAAGATAATTCCAAGGAGGTGGATCCATGTCCTTTTTGAGCACCATATAGCCTCAACACCACCTTGTTGGGTCCTCTACCCAAGGTCAAGGTTCCTTTGAACCAATCCGTCCTTGCTCTAGCTTCAAAAATCCATGGTCTGCCCAGTAACAGAGGGTAGGATGTACCATAAGAGTTTGGCTTCACCACCAGATAGGTTAGCCAATAATCTTTTCCAGCCACTGTAGTCTTCACATATGGGAGAATGCCCAAAGGCTTGATTCTGCTCTGATCCGCCAGTCTGATGAGCCATTGGGTGGGTTGCACACCTTGTAGGCCTAGATCCTTCATTGTCACATCAATCATAATGTTCACTGATGAACCACCATCAATCAGTGCATTTGCAATGAAGTAGCCTTCTAACCACACGCCAGTCTCTGGGGTACCCGGATCTAGGAAGGTGTTAGCCACATCTACTTCTTTTACAGGCTCTGGAGCTTTGTTGGACTTTGTTGGTGTTGAGGGAGAAATCCTTAAGCCATGTCTTCTTGTCAATATACTTTGGAACCGTTTGCAGCAACTGGGAGACAACATCAATAATTGTCGAAATGTGAGGTTTGGTTTAAAGGTATCTAGATCTTTGACCAGATCGTATTCCTTAATAGGATCCACTGGCTTCTCTAACCGGTTAGGGAATGGGGCAACACCCATTTTCATTTTCCTTTTTTCTTCCAACAGCGGTATCATGGGAACTTCTTCTGCCACTTGTGGCACTTCCTCCTCTTCTATCTCCTGGACCTCTGGTCCTATCTTTGGAACTGTCTCTGTAACTCTCTGTGGCACTGTAGTGCTCTGTACGGCACTGTTAGGCTCTGTTCTGTTCTGTTCTTCTGGTGGAAGATTGAACTTCACTATTCTGGCAGGAGGATTATTTTCTTTCTGGATAGGTGGTTCCTTCTTCTTTATACGCGTGATGGCAGCAACTTCCAAGTCCACTAAATTGGAGGTAGGCTCTTGGGCCTTGGCCGGACTATTAGTAGCACAGTTTTTCACTGGAGCTGGGCTTGGACAGTCTTTTGCAGTGTGGCCTTCTCCTTTGCATCGACTGCATAAGGGCTTGTAATCCACTGACCTTCTGGGATTTGGACAATTTGGTAAAATGTGTCCCTTTTCTCCGCATCTGTAACACTCTACTTCTGATCTCTGACCACCGCCAGACTGTCTTCCTCTGTAACTTTGGGATGGAAACCTCCTTGGACCGAAATTAGGACCAAACTCTCTAGGCTTGGGTCCAATATCCTGTGTTGTCATTTTGGATTCCAACAAGTTGAATCTTGCGTCTTCTTTCTTTCTTCTCCTATCATGCATCTCCTTCAGAGAGCAAATATCCTCTGTATGGTTCTTCCGCAAACAGTAGGAACAGAAAGCTCCAGGGATGGTTGGTTTTTGTGTACATTCAATGGCCAAATGGCCTGCTTGATGACACTTACCACACCAAGTATTTGACTGCATCACATCTCTTCCTGCTCCTGCAACGTTGGATATGCTGGCAGTATTCACTTTCAGCGTCTGTAGCTGCTCTGTAATCACATCCATAAACTCCTTTTTGATATTTGCAACTGAGTTGGATAAGTAATCCTTCAAGTTTTCTCCTCCTGAGGTACTGGCAGTAGGGTTTTGAGGAGTCTCTGTAATCACTGCATAAACAGGTTGAGCTGGTACAGAGGGATCTCTGTTCTGATTCTGATTCAGAGCTCCTGTTTGACCTATTGGCTGTTGGCTCCAGTTGGTAGGGTTCCAAGGTTGCTGCTGATTTGGCATTGGGAAAATTGGTTGGGGCCATTGTTGTTGTGGTTGAACCATCATTTGAGGCATGGATTGTGGCCACTGTGGATTTGGTGCACTGTACTATGATACTCGGGGCATCTGTGGGTAGGGGTAGGGGACCGTCCCTGGGACGGCATTTGGTGGGTACATCATTCCTGGCATCAAAGGAGGTAGGACTCCTCTTCCTGGATTCATCGCCAATCTAGCTTCCACTTCATCGTACAGTCTTGCACCTTCTGTTGCAGCTTGCAGTGTGGCTGGTCTTTGCAACTCCACAAACTTACGGACTTCTGGTTGTAATCCTCTGAGAAACACTCCCTTCAGAATGCCATCATCTAGATTATGGTTCGTCCATCTCTTCAGGATGGATTCCATTCGTGAGACATAAGCTTCTACTCTTTCTCCAGAGGACTGATTTAGGTTCATAAATTCCTCTCGCATCCGCTCTTCAAAACCTTCACGCCTGAATTTAGTGAGGAAGGCCAACTTCAAGTCATCCCATGTGCCAAAAGTTCCTGTTGCTTGTCTCTCATACCACTGAAATGCTATGCCCTTGAAAGTGGCGGGGAATATTGCTAACCAATGCTCAAGGGTTCTGGCATTGTTAGCCACACATGCTACCATAAACTCTGCTACATGAAGATCAGGGTCTTCATTGTACTCTCCCTTAAAAACTGGCAACGGGACTACATTCGCTGGCGTGTCATCAATATTTCCAGGACGGATCTGGCTTGAAAGTGGACCTCCAGCAGGAGGAGGAAGGGCTTGATGTGCCATTGGGACTTCTGTAAAGAGTTCCGCAAGGGCGTCAAAGGCGGCTTCTGCTGCGAGCTCGTTCTCAGCTTTGATTTTTGCTTTCTCTCTTCTCATGTACCTCTGGACTCGTTCTAATGCTTGCCTCTTTATTGCGTCATTCATCAGGGGGTTGGCTCCACTATGTTGTTAGTGCTCCACAGAGGGTTAACAGAAGGCTTTAGTCTCTGGAGGACTCTCTTGCCAACATTTCTTCTACTTCTTCCTTTTCAACGTCTCTGAATTCTGCTTTCATGCCACTGCACAGAGGAAGGTATTCGGTTCTGAAGGTGTCAAAATGCATAGTCTGAGCATTGTGGTGGTGCCATCATCATAGTAATGCCAGCTTCTGATGGTTTCAATAGTGTATGTTGTAAAGAACACTCTGTCTACCAACTTCCAGTGGGTTGCCAATTGAACAAACAAAAGATTATCAGTGCACCAAGCATCCCATGTATCTTGCTATTGAGCATCCACGAACAAATTCCAACTCTTTTCCTTCTTGTCTTTGTGAACCTCTACAGACCAAGACTCCTGAAGCTTCTTCACAATCTCCCACTTGATGATGTCTGAAAACTTCTCAATGAATGCCAAATCTTCCATGTATGGTCATTCTCTCTGTTTCTGCTCTTCAGTTTGTTCCCAAACAATTTGCCACCAAGATGCAAGTTTATGTTGCTTCAAAAGAAAGAGGAAACTGTCCACCATATAGAGCATGCATCATGATGGTGATGTGTTTCCGCCATTGTGGGATGAACTTCTTGTGGAAAGTGGCTTTGATTATGAGAAATTCCAACTCTTCAGTGGAAGAAGGAACTTTACAAACATCCATTGAATTCTTCTCTTCTTGGCAATGCCATTTCCTTCATTTTCAATTCCCCGGCTGCGCAGCAAAAACATGGAGCCCCAAGAGGAACACCAAGGAAAAGGGAATTCTCTTGCAAGAAAATCTATCTTGTAACATCAACAAGCTTTTTTATTAGGTTTTATATGATCACAATGAAGAAAAGAACACCAGGCACAACAAATCTTCATGCAGTATCATGTAGATCTCCCACGGATTTGATAAAATCAACCATATTCTTCAATATCTTCACAAAACCCATCAATAGAACAAATAAAGCAAAGGAATACACAATCTTTGAATGGAAATACATCACATAGTATTCATCTTCAATATCTTCATAGTCTTCTCTCTCAATCTCTCATATACAATCACTCTGTTTTAGTAGAATTGGCTATCTCTGACTCTCTCTCTCTCTCTCCATCAATAATACATCATCTCCTCACTACAATCTCTCATAATCACTCACAATAATCCTTCTTAGGTCGTGGATACCCCTCCCAAGAGGTATGTCTGATATGAAGAGTCACCAGAGCCACTACAGTGTCCTTTCATAGCTCATCACTATCACTTCACTTCAGTCTTTACTTGAGTCTTCAGCAGCTACTTCTTCCACTTCTTTTACTTCTTTTTCGCTTGTATTCACCTCTTTCCAAGGCTAGAAAAATTCCCAAGCTACACATACATCCATCAGAACACATATAGAAGCATACAGAACAGTCATAGTACAGTTACAGTACAGAGACAGAAGGTCTACAGAAGATCTACAGAAGGTTACAGAAGGTTATAGAAACCTCATAACCCATACTCAAACCATTCCAAACCATCAAGAACTATTCAATAAGCTTTCACAAGATCTCAATCTTCATCAATCATTAATCCAAGCTTCATATAGAAGACAATCAAAACAAAACAGAACAAAACAGAAGCTATACAGAAGGTATACAGAACCAATCAGAACCTATCAGAACATCACATCTCTACTAATAAACATCATGAACTCAATAAAACCATTCCAACCTATCCAAAACACTCTCAAACCACTTCCAAACCAATCAATCATCTCATAAAATCAACCATTCAGCTCTCAAAAACAACAAAAATTAGCCAAAAAACAGGTCATTTCAACACTCAACACATATACTCAATGCAACATCCAATTGTCGGAGTATAATCCCAAAGTCTCAATACATCTGTAACTGCTCAATGACATAGACTACTCCAATAGCATGTAATCCCTGCTCAAGGTCAAGTAAGCATGCAAGATGCTCCCACTGGCACAAAAGGTGTACAAACGAGCTCAAGGGCTCAAGCAACCCAAGACAAAGTACCAGTGATGACAAGTGACCAAGTCAATGCGTCAGACGCATCCAAGAGAGCATGACATACATGAAGCAACTGTCATAGCAACCACTGAGAAAGACATAATCCCAATGGCAAGATCTCTGTCAAGTCAATACATCCAGTAGCAAGCCAAAGTCAATATCCCTGTGAGTCGAAAGTGCTCAAAACATCCAAATCGGAGCTCCAAAATATCTGTCAAGCATGGACGAACTAAGAGGCATCAACCATGGACCGAAGCATGTAATGCATAGAGCTTATTCGTCAAGTACAGACAATAGGCATAAGCGGCCCAAATGCCAGTCAAGTCGACCAAACTGCCAATGACAAACCAATAACAATGGAGCAAATGCGATGCTCAAAAGCATTCCGAAATCACGATTATGAGTTTGAAGTCGATCCCCAAAGTGTAATACATCATGACATAACCCATAGCATACATCTGGTATCGATAGAGAACCAATACATGTGACAAATGAGCTTCAGCCCGCTCATGTACAATAGCTCTAAACAGTCCAAAACGGTCAATTTCCAGCCCAACAACAATGCCAAATCATGGGAAAATCGAATGCATACATTCCCAAGACATTCGGGCATCAAGTAGGCCGCATACGGGCATCAAATAGCACAACCGGAATGGAGTGTAAGCAACAAATGCTAATGCCAATGTTGCTGCCCTATTTTCAGCCTGTTATGATAGTTTATGACAGTCCCAAATCTGAAGAAATCAGCCCCGAATGATCAAGACCAATGCCCACAGCTTGAATGACATCAAACATAAAGTCTAATAGCCCTCTTGATCAAGGTTGAGAGCAACATGCAATGACCAAGTGTGGAGCTGAAGTAGACGAGTGCTAACAGCTTGGAAAAATGGCGCAATTTGCCTTGTTGGTGCTGAACTTGCTCCTGCTCCACGTGGGCTGAAAGGGGGTAATGGGGGGCTCAAGAAGGGCCTATCAAAGGCCTATGACAAGCCTCTTTGAGCCTTGATAGGTGTAAGGCACAATATGAGGGGAATAAGCTTCAAGGGTTTGAAGCCATGGCTGCCCTTGCTGACTGAAATAAAACCCTGAAAGAATGATCAAATACCTCAGTACCAATGCCTTGAAGGTGCCTCAATAGGCCGAGAAGGTGCTCGGGAAGCCGGGGAGTGACGGGAGCTCGGGGAGATCGGATATGGCTGCTGGGATGGAGATCCAATGCAAGAAGGGAGTCAATGCGAAGCTAAGCAAGCACCGAGTTGAGCTCGAGCAAGAGGAAGCCAAACTCTGATACCAGTTGAAAGGTGAGAAGGATCGAAGCTTGCACGCGAGCTATGGCGGGAGAGCAAGAGCAAGAAATTGAGAGATAAGAAATGGGAACTTCAACAGTCACAATGTGTGACCGGGCCTTCCTTTATTTACTAGTTACTAAAATGAATGTAAAGAATAAAGTGACGTGACGGGCACCCGCCACCTGCAGTCTGCAGTGGCGGGTACTGTCAGTGTAGTAATACACGGGCCGGCACGGCGGAGGCGCCTTTAACCCAACACTTCTGTCTTCGTTCATGCATCTCTTTTCAGAGAGCAAATATCCTATGTATGGTTCTTTCACAAACAGTAGGAACAGAAGGCACTAGGAATGGTTGGTTTTCGGGTACATTCAGTGGCTAAATGTCCTGCTTGATGAACTTTCCACACCATGTATTAGAGCGCATCACATCTCTTCCAGCTCCCACAGGAGTGGATATATTGGCAGTATTCACCTTCACTGTTTGTAGCTACTCTGTAATCACATTCAAAAGCTCTTTCTTGATACTTGCAACAACTGAGTTGGATAAGTAGTCCTTCATATTTTAATCTCCTGAAGTACTTGTAGTAGGGTTTTGCGAAGCTTCTGTAATTACTGCATACACTGGTTGGGTCAATCCAGAGGGTCCTCTATTCTAGTTCTGATTCAGAGCTCCTACTGAGACTTGGGATTGTTGATTCCAGTTGGTAGGGTTCCATTGTTGTTGAATCGCCATTGGAGGAATTGTTTGAGGCCACTATTGTTGTGGTTGAACCATCATTTGAGACACTGTCGTTTGTGGTGACCACAATGGATTAGGTGCATTATACTACGGCATTGTTTGCATCTGGGGATAAGGGTAGGGAACTGTCCCTGTAACTGCATTTGGTGGATATACCATTCCTGGCATGGGAGGAGGTAAGACTCTTCTTCCTGGGGTCATTGACAGCCTTGCTTCAACTTCGTCATACAATCTTGCACCTTCCACAGCAGCTTGCAGATTGACTGGTCTTCTCAATTCCACGAACTTGTGAACTTCTGGTTGTAGACCTCTAAGAAACACTCCTTTCTGGATTCCTTCGTCCAAATGATGGTTTATCCATCTCTTCAGGATGGATTCCATTCGCAAGACATAAGCTTCTACTCTTTCTCCAGAGGACTGACTTAGGTTCATGAACTCCTCTCGCATCAGCTCTTCAAAACCTTCATGCCTGAATTTAGTGAGGAAGGCCAACTTCAAGTCGTCCCATGTGCCAAAAGTTCCTGCTGCTTGTCTCTCATACCACTGAAACGCAATGCCCTTGAAAGTGGCAGGAAATATTGCTAACCAATGCTCAAGGGTTCTGGCATTGTTTGCCACACATGCTATCATGAACTCTGCTACATGAAGATCAGGGTCTTCATTGTACTCTCCCTTAAAAACTGGCAATAGGACTACATTTGCTGGCCTGTCATCAATATTTCCAGGACAAATCTGATTAGGAAGGGGACCTTGAGTCGCCATGGAAACTTCTGTAAAGAGTGCTTATAGGGTGTCAAAGGAGGCTTCTGCTGCGAGCTCGTTCTCAGCTTTGATTTTTGCCTTCTCTCTTCTTACGTGCCTCTGGACTCGTTCTAATGCTTGCCTCTTGATTGCATCATTCATCAGGGGTTGGCGCCAACCAGTTCTTCATTACTCAACAGAAGAGAATCAGAGAGGAGCTTCAATCTTTGAGGGATTCTCTGGCCAACATCTCTTCTACTTCCTTCTTTTCAACATCTCTGAATTCGGTTTTCAAACCACTACAGAGGGGGAGATATTCTGTTCTGAAAGTATCAAAACTCATTCTTCTTACGATCGTTGTTGTGCCATTATAATAATGCCAGCTTCTGAGGGTTTCAACAGTGTATGTTTTGAAAAACACTCTGTCTATCAACTTCCAGTGGGTTGCTAATTTGACAAACAGAAGATTATCAGTGCACCAAGCATCCCACATATCTTGCTGTTGAGCATCCACAAACAAATTCCAACTCTTTTCATTCTTGTTTTCCTGAACCTCCACAGACCACGACTCCTGGAGCTTCTTCACAATTTCCCACTTGATGATGTCTGGAAACTTCTCAATGAATGCCAAATCTTCCATGGATGGTCATTCTCTCTGTTTCTTCTCTTCTCCCAAACAATTTGCCACCAAGATGCAAGTTTCTGCTGCTTCAAGAGAAAGAGAAAACAATCCACCACATAGAGCATGCATCATGATGGTGATATGTTTCCGCCGTTGTGGGATGAACTTCTTGTGAAAAGTGGCTTTGATGATAAGACTCTCCAACTCTTTAGTGAAAGAAGGAACGTTGCGAGCATCCACTGAATTTTTTTCTTCTTGGCAATGCCATTTCCTTCATTTTCAACCTCTTTTGATGCTTGTTGATGGCAAGTTTCCTCGGCTGCGCACCAAAAACATGGAGCCCCAAGAGGAACACCAAGAAAAAGGGGATTATACTGCAAGAAAATCTATCTTGTAACATCAATAAGCTTTTATTTCATTCTTTTGATGACCAAATCAAAGAAAACAACAATTCTTCACACAGCATCATAGTAGACATCTCCCACGGATTTGATAGAATCAACCATAATCTTCAACATCTTCATAGAATCCATCAATAGAACAATGAACATAAAGGAATACACCATTTTTTAATGGAAATCAATCACATAGTATTCATCTTCAATATCTTCATAGTTTTCTCTCTTGATCTCTCATATACAATTACACTGTTTTGATAGAATTGACTATCTTTGGCTCTCACTCTCTCACTCTCTCAATAGTACATCGTCTCCTCACTACAATGCTCTCATAATGACTCTTAATAATCATTTTTAGGTCGTGGATTCACCTCCCAAGAGATATGTCTGATGTGAAGAGGCATCAGAGCCACTACATTGTCTCTTCATAGCTCACTATTGTCACTGTCACTCAGTCCTTTCTTCAATCTTCAACAGCTGCTTCTTCCATTTGTTTTAGCTCTTTTGAACTTAGATTCATCCTTTCCAAAAGTTAGAAAACTATTTCAAAGTCACATATACTTTCTACAGAACACTTACAGAAGATCTACAAAACAGTACATTACATTACCAGAGCAGATACAGAACAATTACAGAGCAGAGACAGAGGCTCTACAGAAGGTTTACAGAGGGTTACAGAAGGTCATCAGAACCTCGTAACTCATACTAAAACCATTCCAAACTATCAAAAACTATTCAATAAGCTTCCAAAAGATTTCAATCTTCATCAGTCTCATCAATCCATGCTTCATACAGAAGAAAATCAGAACAAAACAGAAGTTATACAGAAGGTATACAAAACCAATCAGAACCTTCATCATGATCTTCCAAAACATAATCAATATCATCCAAAATACTCTCAAATACTTCCATTAACAACCATACATCACTCTAAATCCATAAAAATTCAATCATTCAGACCTCAAAAACAACAAAAATCAGTCAAAAATTCAGTCTTTTTCCACTCTGAATATATCAATAATTCTTCAATGCATATGCGTAGAGACACACCCTTTAACCTAGGTGTATAAAGCCTTAGAGTCTCAAATAATTCAATTCACACAAAACTTGGGAGACAAAGGAAAATCGCATAAAGAACCAAGCCAAAAATTGAACTAAAAACTGAAATGACATTAACTAACTTGTGACTCAATTACCTGAGTGGACAGTGAAGGATATCTACATTACTATTGAAATATAATCACAATTTGTTAGGAAACGAAGAAAGTTAGATTGTGCACTATACACTTGAACGTGACTAGAATTCAAGCAAATGTGTAATCATTGCTTGTGTGTGAGGGAGATTGAGTGAATCGATAGAAAGTTGGTTGAAACATTGAGTAAACAATAGAAACTTGATTAAAACACTGAGAAAATGAGACAAGGATACAATTCAAGGATCTAAAACAATTGTTGAGAGTGGAAAAAGACTGAATTTTTGACTAATTTTGTTGTTTTTGAGGACTGAATAATTGATTTTTGATGGATTTAGAGTGATGTATGGTTGTTAATGGAAGCGTTTGAGAATGTTTTGGATGATACTGATTATGTTTTAGAAGATCATGATGATTCTCAATAGAGATATGTAATATTTCCGCACGAAATATTAAAACAACCCTAGACCCCGCACACCACGCGCAAAAAGCGGTTCAAAATAATCTTCCACATTGATAAATGTTGGTGGCTAAGTGTTCCCTTCCTCTGCGCGCATTAATAAATTCCAGCTCCGTCTTGTGTATGGAAGACCGTGGCTTGAAACCGCAAGCCCACGCAGGAACACCCTTCATGGGAAAAGCAAAAGGATAATGGATAATTTAGTGAAATTTTTTTTATTAATAACCCCCTCCCCCTCAGCCGATGCATGGTAGGGAGAGGGAGTATGAGTGTGGGAAAAGCTTGAGTGGTGGAGTGCATGGGGGAGGGAGGAGCATATAGAGCCATGTGTGTGGCTATCTCCCCCCCCCCCCCCCCCCCTTTATCCTATATGGCCCCCCCTTGAAGCTTATGAGGGGGGAGAGAGGACATGCTGTTGCTGCCGTTTGGAGACGCCATGCTGCCCGTTGCTGCCCTGAGGAAGCGCCACCAACTACTACCGCTGCCACCCAGGCTGCCGCCTCACCATCACCATCATCATAATCATCATCATCGCCATCGTCCTCTCCTTCATCCTCTCCATCATCACGCTCTTTTTCCACGACTTCTATCAGAAGCCAGTTAGAAGCTTCTAATTTTAAGCCTCCTTATGCCCTGTTCTCCCGTGCCTTTCCTGGGGTTTTAAACCCAAGTCTCCGAGATCCATTTCCTGCGCAGGAGAGGGAGATCGCGGACTGTGAGACTTCGGAACACGCGAGTAATCCAAGGGGGAGTTGCTGTGGCCAAATTCACTGCATAATGGCTCCTAAGCCAAAGACGCGAGGCGCACACGCGGGAGCTTCCACTCCAAGTCCCCGTGTGGACAAGACCTTGAACCTCAATGTCCAAGTTCTTAAAATTGATTCTCGCATGAAAATAATGCATTTAAGCACAACTTTAATTCACGTAGTTGAGTTAAATACATTTGGAAATTTTAATTGCTCACCCGATTTTACAAGATTTAGTTGCATGATGTGCATTTGAAATTGCTTGCACTTCCAAGTTACAATCCTGAACGCATATTGCATAGGTCAAAAGGTGGATTTGTCTAAATGCATCCTTGATTGCCTCGCGAAAAAGAACAGCTCATAATGCATTTAGGTAATAATTTCCTAGTTGTGATTCGTATGAGATAATCATTGACGTCCATTAGATGTTGTCCAAGTAGTTGCAATGCATGAAAGGGATTTATGTACCTTGCAAATTGCATGCGGTGATAATCACATCCTAGGTTGGGCTAAGTGTTGAAGGATGAATTAAATCAATAATGGTCTCATGGCATTCGCTCATGCATGGAGTTCTTTTATCGAAGTTTGTATTTAGGAAAGGATGCATTTTTCATATTAAAGCTTAAATTCAATGCATTAAACGAAGGGTTTATAGGCATAGTTCTTGATGTAAATCAACGTAGGGTTTATATGAGTTAGCTTTGAATTTTCGATCATTATAATTTAGGCAAGGAAAAGTAACGATCATTGTAGAACTTTTAGCTGCATAGAAGGAAAAAGTCTATGAATCGCATATTTGCATGGAATGTTATATCTTGCAATTATTTACATCTTTTAGGACAAGTATTTGCATCTCTAAGGAAAGATCACCTCTTGTCGCAAGACAATTAGATCAATTAGGTAAATCACTTGTAATAGTGTAACTCAAATGATGATCACCTCAATGCGCTAGGTAAAGCTAAGCCGCGATAAAATTATGCCTAGTTGTTGAGTGTTGAAATGACTTGTTTTTTGGCTGATTTTTGTTGTTTTTGAGAGCTGAATGGTTGATTTTAAGGGATGATTGATTGGTTTGGAAGTGGTTTGAGAGTGTTTTGGATGATATTGATTGTGTTTTGGAAGATCATGATGTTTGTTGATGGTTCTGTGATATTCTGATAGGTTCTGAATGGTTCTGTATACCTTCTGTTTTGTTCTGTTTTGGTCTGTTTTGTTCTGATTGTCTTCTGTTAGGAGGGATGGAGTATTGATTGATGAAGAATGAGATATTGTGAAAGCTTATTGAATGTTTTGTGAGAGTTTGGAATGGTTTGAGAATGAGTTATGTGGTTTTGATGACCTTCTGTAACCTTCTGTAGGTCTTCTGTAGAGCTTCTGTTTCTGTTCTGTTTCTGTTCTGTTCTGTACTCTCTCTGTTCTGGTACTGTTCTGTAGACTGTTCTGTAAGTGTTCTGTGGAATGTATGTGTGACTTTGAGGAATGTTTTCTAACCTTGGAAAGAGGTGAATACAAGTGCAAAAGAGCTGAAAGAAGTGGAAGAAGTAGCTGTTGAAGACTCAAGAGAAGACTAGAGTGAAGTGACAGTAGTAAGCTGTGAAGAGACACTGTAGTGGCTCTGGTGACCTTTCATATCAGACATACCTCTTGGGAGGGGTATCCACGACCTAAGAGTGATTATTGAGAGTAATTTTTGAGAGATTGTAGTGAGGATATGATGTATTATTGTGTGAGAGAGAGTCAGAGATAGCCAATTATACTCAAACAGAGTGATTGTATAAGAGAGATTGAGAGAGAAGACTATGAAGATATTGAAGATGAATACTATGTGATGTATTTCCATTCAAAGATGGTGTACTTCTTTGATTTCTTTGTTCCATTGATGGATTTTATGAGGATGTTGAAGAATATGGTTGATTCTATTAAAAACCGTGGGAGATTTACATGATGCTGCATGAAGATTTGTTGTGCCTGGTGTTCTTTTCTTCATTGTGATCATATGAAACATGATAAACAAGCTTGTTGATGTTACAAGATAGATTTTCTTGCAAGAGAATTCCATTTTCCTTGGTGTTTCTCTCGAGGCTTCATGTTTTTGGTGCGCAGCCGGGGAAACTTGCCATCAACAAGCACCAAAAGAGGCTGAAAATGAAGCAATTGGCATTGCTAAGAAGAGAAGAATTCAATGGATGATTGTAAAGTTCCTTCTTCCACTGAAGAGTTGGAATTCCTCATAATCAAAGCCACTTTCCACAAGAAGTTCATTCCACAATGGCGGAAACACATCACCATCATGATGCATGCTCTATGTGGTGGACAGTTTCCTCTTCCTATTGAAGCAGCAGAAACTTGTATCTTGGTGGCAAACTGTTTGGGAACAAACTGAAGAGCAAAAGCGGAGAGAATGACCATCCATGGAAGATTTGTCATTCATTGAGAAGTTTCCAGACAACATCAAGTGGGAGATTGTGAAGAAGCTTCAGGAGTCTTGGTCTGTAGAGGTTCACAGGGACAAGAAGGAAAAGAGTTGGAATTTGTTCGTGGATGCTCAACAGCAAGATACATGGGATGCTTGGTGTACTGATAATCTTCTGTTTGTTCAATTAGCAACCCACTGGAAGTTGGTAGACAGAGTGCTTTTCACAACATACACTGTTGAAACCATCAGAAGCTGGCACTACTATGATGATGGCACTACCACAATGCTCAGACGTATGCATTTTGACACCTTCAGAACCGAATACCTTCCTCTGTGCAGTGGCATGAAAGCAGAATTCAGGGATGTTGAAAAGAAAGAAGTAGAAGAAATGTTGGCAAGAGAGTCCTCAAGAGAATGAAGCCTTCTGTTAACCCTCTGTGGAGCACTAACAACATAGTGGAGTCAACCCCCTGATGAATGACGCAATAAAAAGGCAAGCGTTGGAACGAGTCCAGAGGTACGTGAGAAGAGAGAAAGCAAGAATCAGAGCCGAGAGCGAGCTCGCAACAGAAGCCGCCTTTGACGCCCTTGCGGAACTCTTTACAGAAGTCCCAATGGCACATCAAGCCCTTCCTCCTCCTGCTGGAGGTCCACTTCCAAGCCAGATCTGTCCTGGAAATATTGATGACAGACCAGCGAATGTAGTCCCATTGCCAGTTTTTAAGGGAGAGTACAATGAAGACCCCGATCTTCATGTAGCAGAGTTTATGGTAGCGTGTGTGGCTAACAATGCCAGAACCCCTGAGCATTGGTTAGCGATATTCCCTGCCACTTTCAAGGGCGCGGCGTTTCAGTGGTATGAGAGACAAGCAGCAGGAACTTTTGGCACATGGGACGACCTGAAGTTGGCCTTCCTCACTAAATTCAGGCGTGAAGGTTTTGAAGAGCGGATGAGAGAGGAATTTATGAACCTAAGTCAGTCCTCTGGAGAAAGAGTAGAAGCTTATGTCTCACGAATGGAATCCATCCTGAAGAGATGGACTAACCATAATCTAGATGATGGCATTCAGAAGGGAGTGTTTCTCAGAGGATTACAACCAGAAGTCCGTAAGATTGTGGAGCTGCAAAGACCAGCCACCCTGCAAGCTGCAACAGAAGGTGCCAGACTGTACGATGAAGTGGAAGCTAGATTAGCAATGAATACAGGAAGAGGAGTTCTACCTCCTCTGGTGCCAGGAATGATGTACCCACCAAATGCAATCCCAGGGACTGTTCCCTACCCCTACCAACAGATGCCCCCGGTCTCACAGTACAGTGCACCAAATCCACAGTGGCCACAATCCATGCCTCAAATGGTGGTTCCACCACAACAACCATGGTCTCAACCAATTTCCTCAATGCCAAATCAGCAGCAACAGTGGAACCCTACCAACTGGAGCCAACAGCCAACAGTTCAAACAGGAGCTTTGAATCAGAACCAGAACAGAGACCCCTCTGTACCAGTCCAACCCGTTTATGCAGTAATTACAGAGACTCCTCAAAACCCTCCTGCCAGTACGTCAGGAGGAGAAAGCTTGAAGGATTATTTATCCAACTCAGTTGCAAACATTAAAAAGGAGTTGATGGATGTGATTACAGAGCAACTACAGACGCTGAAAGTGAACACCGCAAGCATATCCAACGTTGCAGGAGCAGGAAGAGATGTGATGCGATCAAATACTTGGTGTGGTAAGTGTCATCAAGCAGGCCATTTAGCCACTGAATGTACATGGAAACCAACCATTCCTGGGGCCTTCTGTTCCTACTGTTTGCGGAAGAACCATACAGAGGACATTTGCTCTCTGAAGGAGATGCATGATAGGAGAAGAAAGGAAGAAGACGCAAGATTTAACTTGCTGGAATCCAAAATGACAACACAAGATATTGGACCCAAGCCTAGAGAGTTTGGTCCTAATTTCGGACCCAGAAGATTTCCTTCTCAAAGTTACAGAGGAAGATAGTCTGGCGGTGGTCAGAGATCAGAAGTGGAGTGTTACAGATGCGGGGAAAAGGGACACATCTCACCAAATTGTCCAAATCCTCGAAGGTCAGTGGATTACAAGCCCTTATGCAGTCGATGCAAAGGAGAAGGCCACACTGCAAAAGACTGTCCAAGCCCAGCCCCAGTGAAAAACAGTGCTACTGATAGTCCGTCCAAGGTCCAAGAGCCTACCTCCAATTTGGTAGAATTGGAAGTTGCTGTCATCACGCGTGCAAAGCAGAAGGAACCACCTACCCAGAAAGAAAATAACTCTCCTGCCAGAACAGTGAAGTTCAATCTTCCACCAGAAGAACAGAACAGAACAGAGCCTAACAGTGCCGTACAGAGCCCTACAGTGCCACAGAGAGTTACAGAGACAGTTACAGAGACAGGACCAGAGGTCCAGGATACAGAAGAGGAGGACGTGCCACAAGTGGCAGAAGAAGTTCCTGTAATTCCTCTGATGGAAGGAAGAGGAAAAATGAAAATAGGTGTTGCCCCATTCCCTAACCGATTAGAGAAGCCAGTGGATCCTATTAAGGAATACGATCTGGTCAGAGATCTAGATACCTTTAAACCAAACCTCACATTCCGACAATTATTGATGTTGTCCCCCAGTTGCCGGAAAAGGTTCAAAAGTATACTGACGAAAAGACGTGGTTTAAGGATTGCTCCCTTAACAGTGAAAAAGTCCAACAAGGCTACAGAGCCTGTAAAAGAAGTGGATGTGGCTAATGCTTTTTTAGATCCGGGTACCCCAGAGACTGGCGTGTGGATAGAAGGCTGCTTCATTGCAAATGCACTGATTGATGGTGGTTCATCAGTGAACATTATGACGGATGTGACAATGAAGGATCTAGGCCTACAAGGTGTGCAACCAACCCAATGGCTCATCAGATTGGCGGATCAGAGTAGAATCAAGCCTTTGGGCATTCTCCCATATGTGAAGACTACAGTGGCTGGAAAAGATTATTGGCTAACCTATCTAGTGGTGAAGCCAAACTCTTATGGTACATCCTATCCTCTGTTACTGGGCAGACCATGGCTTTTTGAAGCCCGAGCAAGGACGGATTGGTTCAAAGGAACCTTGACCTTGGGTAGAGGACCCAACAAAGTGGTGCTGAAACTGTATGGTTCTCAAAAAGGACATGGCTCCACCTCCTTGGAATTATCTTCTGATTCCCCTAACGAGGCTACGGATGGAACATCAGCAGACGAAGATGCTGTCAAACAGATCCTTCCTAAGAAAACAGTGGCACATTCCTTAACAGTGGATACAGTAAGCCGACTTCCAAAAGATGCAAAGCCATTATCAATGGGTGAATACTTCCTGCCTGAACCAGGAATGACTTCTGAAATCACTTCTGATAGTGAGATAGAGGCATGGATGTACTGCTCTCCCTGTTATATGGCCACAGCAGAGCCAGAGACAGAGGCAGGAGAGGAACCAAAGAATCTGTTCTTCTGTTACAGAGCTCCTACAGAGACAGAAGCAGAAGCAGAAGCAGAAACAGAGACAGAAGCAGAAGCAGAAGCAGAGACAGAGACAGAGACAGAAGAGGATGGATATGATATGGACGAAGAAGATTATGAAAGTGAGCCAAAAGAGTCTATCCCACCTGAAGAGGATACAATTGAAGAAGAAGTTCCAGAAGTATCAGAAGCCGATGAGCTCATGCTATGGGACAGAATGATAATGGTACCGTTTGGTCTGGTAAATGGATCTTCTCATATGCAAAACCTTTATAAGAAATGGATTAAGAAGAGCAAGCCGTCTTTTAAGTGTGGCTCCTGCCGTCCTAACCTATTTTTGCCGAAGAAAGATGATGATGATGCACCATGCCAACAAGCACCAGTCCGACAAACCCAACAGGCATCAGAGGGTCCCTGTTATGTGATGTTCCTGGATGTATCATCAGAAGATGAGTCTTCAAGCCACGAGGTAATTAATCTTGAGACCAAATCCGAAACGGCGCTTATCCCATTTCAACATCTTAAGGAGCAACCTAAGTCTACACCAAAAGAAGAAGTTGGTTCTAGTGGGACATCAGAAGAGGACATCACTCCCTTGAAGGAGTCGGATCTATATCCAGAAGCAGTCCGTGGGACCTTCATCCGTGAAGTAGAAGGTGAAAGGCAGTTAACCTTTGTGGATGCAGAAGGCACGGAACGCCACTTGAAGGTGGGCAGCAGCCTCCCAGACGAGGAGTTGTCAACCTTGTACAACTTGTTGAAAGAAAATTTGGACGTGTTTGCATGGTCTTACAAAGACCTAAAGGGGATTGATCCCACAATATGCCAACATCATATTGACTTGGAGCCTGATGCCAAGCTAGTACGGCAACGACAGAGGCGAATGAACCCGAATTATTCCACATTGGTGAAAGCGGAGCTGCTGAAGCTTCTGGAAGCCGAGTTCATTTATCCAGTGGCAAACAGTGAATGGGTTTCACCCATCGTGGTTGTACCCAAGAAGAATGGCAAATTGCGAATATGTGTGGATTTTCGAAAGCTTAATTCCAAGACAAAGAAGGATCACTTTCCAATCCCTTTCACAGACCAACTGTTGGACACAGTGGCAGGACATGAACTTTATTCTCTTTTGGATGGATTCAGTGGATACAACCAAGTCCAAATCGCAGAAGAAGACCAATCCAAAACAACCTTCACCACAGAATGGGGGACCTACGCTTACCGAGTGATGCCATTTGGGCTCTGCAATGCCCCTGCTACTTTCCAACGAGTCATGATGGCTGCATTTCAAAATCATCTGCATGACTTTATTGAGGTATATTTGGATGACTTCTATGTCTACAGTTTGATTAGTGAACATTGGGAACACCTGGCACAATGCTTTGACCAATGCCGGGAGTATGGGATTTCCCTCAACCCCGACAAATGCATCTTTGGGGTCTCTTCTGGAGTCTTGTTGGGCCACATTGTCTCTACACAAGGGATATCAATAGACCCTGCAAAGATCGAAAAGATTGCAGCTCTGACAGCACCCACCAACCTCAAACAGTTGAGGGGATTCCTAGGCCATGTGGGTTACTACAGAAGGTTCATAGCCCATTTTGCGACAAATGCAACTTCCTTGCACAAGCTCCTGAGGAAAGATGCAGAGTTTACTTGGACAAAAGAATGTGACAAAGCCTTCCACACTCTGAAGCAGTGTCTGATTGAGGCACCCATTCTGCAACCTCCTGATTGGACGAAAGAGTTCCACGTACACACTGATGCATCAATTGAAGGCTTAGGTGCTGTCCTCTGCCAAAAGGGCTCCTCGAAGTTGGATCAACCGATCTATTATGCAAGCCGAAAAGTCACTGATAGGGAACGGAACTATACAGTGACAGAGCTGGAGTGCTTGGCAATGGTGTTTGCCCTGGAGAAGTTTCGCCACTACCTCCTATCCACCCACTTTAAATTTTATGTGGATCATGAGGCCCTGTCCTTCTTGATGAACAAAGCAGATGTGAAAGGACGAATGATGAGATGGCTCCTTTTATTCCAGGAGTTCGACTTTGAGGTGATTACTAAGCCTGGTCGTTCCCATGTTCTGGCTGATCATCTGTCGCGTATCCCACAAATTGCAGACGGGGAGCAGGATGATCCAGACCTCCCTGATGCTTCCCTATTCTTGGTAGAAATTGTAACTCCCTGGTATGCAGACATTGCCAATCTGCTGGCAACCCAACAGTACCCTCCTGGTATTTCTAGTCGGGAAAGGAAGAAGCTCATGCTAGAATCAGCCCCATACACCCTGCTAGGCGGTGCACTGTACAAGAAAGGCAAAGATGAAGTACTCAGAAGATATGTTGCAGGAGAAGAGATTGGGATTGTTTTGAAGGCTTGCCACGACGAGCCATGTGGAGGTCACTTTGCAGGAGAAGCTATAGCCAGGAAGGCTCTGCTAGCAGGATATTGGTGGCCTACCATTCACAAAGATTCCTATGATTACTATAAAAGATGTGATGCTTGTCAAAGAATGGGAAAACCCACGAAGACAAGTGCCATGCCACTGCAACCTATCCTTCCTTTGAAGCCGTTTGAGAAGTGGGGCATTGACTTCGTAGGTCCAATCGACCCTCCCACCAGAAGGAAACAGAACCGATACATCCTCGTATGTACGGATTATGTCACAAAGTGGTGTGAAGCTAAAGCCCTAAAGCGGGACGATGGTAACAGTGTGGCCCTGTTCATGTATGAGAATATCATCACCCGTTTTGGTAGTCCCTTAGAGCTAGTAAGTGATAGAGGCACTCATTTCCTCAACAAAGTCATGGAAGAGTTGACAGAGTTGTATAAGATCCGCCATCGCAAGTCCACTCCCTATTACCCCAGAGCCAACGGCCAAGTCGAAGTCACGAATCGCATCCTCTGCTCGATTCTGACAAGAACGATTGCCGCACATCGTCGTGATTGGGACGATCGACTTACAGAGGCCCTCTGGGCGTACAGAACCTCCCATAAAGCAGCAACGGGACAGACACCTTTCCAGTTGGTGTATGGTACAGAAGCAGTAATTCCTGTTGAACTGGAACTACCTTCTTTGAGAGTGGCGATCAAAGAGCGTTTGGGGGATGATGATTCACTGCAACGCCGTCTCTTGCATTTGGAATGTTTGGACGAAATTCATAGGATGGCTCTCCAGTGCATGGAAGCCACGCAAGCTCGACGCAAGGCTTACCATGACAGTTTCATCAAGCACAAAGAGTTCAAAGAAGGTGATTTGGTCCTAGCCTATGATTCACGCTTTGGCAAGTTTCCTGGCAAGCTCCAACAGCGGTGGATGGGCCCCTATAAGGTACTTGCAGTTAACCCTAATGGTTCTGTCCAAATACAGACCTTGGATGTCTCTGATGATCCCTTTCTGATTAATGGATATCGCCTGAAGAAGTACTTCCCTCCTTGGGGATCTTGACAATTACGGTCACTTGATCTTTTCCCTCGTTGGCGCGGCACTGTACTTCTTATGATGATACTTCTGTTAGCCGTTCTTCAATCACTCCTGATGAAATGGACGCAACCCTCTGTCCCCTCCAAACCCCCTTCTGGCCTTGATCTCTTATCCTCTATTTTCCACCAGCGACAGTGGCGAGGTGGGTTCTGACAAATGGTAGTTGTGCCATTCCCTTGCTCAATATTGACAAAAAAAAAAGAAGAAGAAGAAAAAAAAAACAAAAAAAAAAAACAAAACATATCGGTCATGGGAGAAAAGGACTTAGGTCCCTGTCATGCCGACCTATTCTTCGGGAAAAGGTGGAAACACCCTCGGGAATAGGGAAAAAAGAAAAGAAGAAAAAAAAAAACAAGAAAAAAAAAACAAAACAAATCTGTTATGAGAGAAAAGGAAGCAATTCCCTATCATAGCAGGCCTCGTTCCAAGAAAAGGTGGTAAACACCCTTGGGCGGGAAGCTGGCTGTGGAAAAGGTGGTAACACCCAGCAGTCCAGAAAGCGGATTCATTGATTGATATCCCTCGGATCCAATTCCGAAGCTGCCTCCCTTGGTACGTTGTGTCCTGGGTCTCTTTGCAAAGTGACTAACTGTCCGCTAGCAGATGACATGTTCCTATCCAATACAATGTTCGATTTGATGGCTACCTCCCTGGGTACGCCTTTTCAACAACTGATGACGCGATCTTCATCGACAACCCCTTGAGTGATGTGAGCTTTCATCCTAATCGGATGGGGAAATGAGTACGGTTGCCCTCTGTATCTATCAACAGAGAGTGAGACAGAGGGTGGGTCGAGAGACCAGTCTTTTCCCTTCAAATCGAATGAGAGGTGAGAAGTGTGAATGAAGTGTTGCACGCACGGGATGGGCCTCTCAAAGCACAAAGCACAATTTGTTCTGTGCACTGCACCATAAGGCTCCCTTGCCTTCCTTCTTGCACCGTATGCCGGCACAGGGCGGGATGCACTGTTGCACCATCAAATGCGCACAAGGCATACAACCTTTGCACAAGTGACTGTGAGGATTACATCAATGGGTTTCAGGAAAAGGCTGCCCTGCTGTATCTATCCACAGAGCGTGAGACAGAGGGTGGGTTGAGTGTGACTGGAGTTTCTTCAATCATTTACCGAGAGGTGAGATTGAGGGACGTTACGACACTTGGAGTCAGGTATGTTCCCGTTTCCCTATGCACCCACGGGATGGGTCTTTACCGTCATCACAAGACACATCACCCTGTTCTGTACACTGCACTGTAAGGCTCCCTTGCCTTCCTCCTTGCACTTATGCCAGATGGGTTGGATGCACTAATGCACCATCAACTGTGCACCCTGGCATACCCCTTCTGCACCATTCCCCCTTGTCGATTCCTCAACCGGGCATGAGATATGGGGTTCCATCATTCTTCCTTGAGTGATATTAGTCATGGGGCGAGTGACTGTTCTTTCATTTCATTTGAGTGACTGTGAGTTGAGTGTAATATCCCTCATCATCGACAACGAATTTCCTGCGATTCCTTCCATCAGCTACCTCCCTGGGTGCTGCCGCATGGTCCCTGCCATGACGAACGTGTGCCGAGAAGATGCCTTGGTCCCTCCAGCGCCGACAACCACATTGGACGTGCCATCGACACTCAACCTTGATTCTTGACGAAACGGGCCAAGTTTTTCTAACCCTACAACTTCTGTTTCTTAGTGATGGTCATGTTTTAAGTGTGGGGAAGTTAGTGGATGGTCTGTGGCGTGGTCCTAGGTCCCTAATGTTCGGTTAACCCTATCCGTTAAGGTCTTAAGTGTGGGGACGCGTCCCTGCGCGTCTACATTGCATACCCATCTGCATATGCCTTATCTTGCTCATGGATGAATGCCTTGCCTTGCTTTTACCCTCCTGGGGTCCCTTCCCACCCGCTCGGTTATGTTCCACCCACCCTTGGGGCTGTTCCCTTGCAGTTTTCCTTCATTCCCTGATTTTGAGGTTTTGCCATGTGAATGCATCCTACGTTCACTAAAGTCCAAATCCAACCTTATAGCCTTGTTCCTCCCTTTGAACTGATCATTTTTCCTTTTTACCTGCCCCTGTTCCGGTGCACGGTTTTTGCGTTATTAATTTTTGAACCATTTTACCAAATTTGGACGGTTTTCCATGTGAATGCGCTTTTCTTGCTTCAACACTGTGATTTGACATCATAGCCCTGACCAACGCTTTTCCCCTGACATTTTTCCTTTTTATTCCGCATCATTCCGATACACGGTTTGTCCGTTATTAATTTTCCGGGTTTTCACGACTTTTTCGTGTGTATTTTCGACATTTTTCCATGTGAACCTGCCCTATTTGTATCGGAATTCCAATTTGACTTGACAGCCGTGTTCCCTGTGCCTTCCCCTACCTTTTTCCTTTTTCCTCCACCCTTTTTCGACGTTCGGATTTTTACTTATTAAATTTTAAATGACTTTTCGGGAGTATTTTTGGAGTTTTTTACATGTGAACCCCTCCTACTTCTGCCGGAACTGCGGTTTAACGTGATAACCCTGTGCCATTCCTTCCTGCGGACATTTTTTCTTCTTACTGCCTGTCATTCCGGTAAACGGTTCGTCCGATATTAATTTCCGATCCCATTTTCGGGTTTGTTTTTTGGGTTTTTCCCATGTGAACGCGTCTTACCTTAGTCGGAATTATGTTTTGACATGATAGGATTGTCGGGCACATCTTTTTGCCCAGTTTTCCTTTTTTCTGCACTTCCTTCCGATGCACGGATCTTTCGATATTAATTTTTCAATTGCGTTTTTGGTTCGTTTTTTGTGTTTTTTGCACGTGAACGCCCTTTACCCCTCCCGGAACCCCCGTCCCGTATTTTTAATGTTTCCCCCCTGTCGTCCTGCCCACTTTTCGTTTTTATGGTATTTCGTTTTGACATCCGGATTGGGAGTTATTAATTTTTCTTTATTTTTACGTGTATTCGCGCGCCCGTTTTGCGCGTGAACGCGCCCGTTTTCGATTTAACGCGTCTCCACGCGCCCCAGTCGTGTCCGCGTACCCCGTACCGTCATCCCAGCGTCGTTTCAATCCCGTCACGGCAAATTTTTTTTACCCCGCCCCGTGCACGTGCGCGGGACGGGGATCCATCCCCTCTTGACCCCGCCCATCCTCCCTTACCCCTGCCCACCTTTTATTTTTTTATTTTTTTAATAAAAATAATACTAATTTTTTAAAAAAAACCTACCCAACGGACACCCTTCCCCCCCCGACTCTCAACCACCTTCTCTTTCTCTCTCTTCTCTCTCTTTCTCTTTCTTTCTCTCTCTCTCTCTCTCCCTCTCTGTGCGTTCCTCTCCCTCCTCCATCATCTCCCTCCATTTCCACCTCCTCTCCCTTCTCTCCTCCCATTCCTCCTCCTCTCCACTTCTCCTTTCTCTCTGCGACCACCCCCCTCCTTCCCTCTCCCTCATTCTCCATCGCTACCTCCATCTCCCTCTTCCTCCTTCTCCTCCTCTCTTCCCTCCCTCCATCTCTTCTTCCTCCTTCTCTGCTCCTCTCCCTCCCGCTGTCTTCCTTCCCCTCCCTCCAGTGGCCGCTGTCCTCCCTCGGCCGTCCTGCTGGAGATCGCCGTCGTCGTCGCCGACCAGGTCGCCGCCGCCGCCCGGCTCGACTGGCCGCCGCGCCTACCAGCCGTCCATCGCCGCGCTCGCACCATCGCCGCCATCGCCACGCCGCCGCCGCCGCCGGCTCGCCCACCTCCTCCTTCCCTCGCCTCCTTCCCACCCTCCACCTCCTACCACACCTCCTCCTTAGGTTAGTAACTTAACTAAACTAACCTAAGTTGTAACTTAACTAAACTAACCTAAGTTGTAACTTAACTAAACTAACCTAAGTTGTAACTGAACTAACTAACCTAAGTTAAAACTTAACTTGACTAACTTAGTTAGACTTAATTGACTAACTTAGTTAGACTTAATTGACTAACTTAGTTAGACTTAATTGACTAACTTAGTTAGACTTAACTGACTTAGGTAGACCTAACTTAACTAACCTAGGTTGACTTACCAGACTAACCTAGGTAGACTTACCTGATTAACTTAACTTACCTGACTTAAGTGACTTAGGACTAATGTGACTAATGTGCTTAATGTGACTTAATTAATCACTCCATTAATTTTTCCATTAAAAAATTTCAAAAAATTCCTTCTGCCAGTTGTCAATTTTTGGACCTTTGTCTGCTAGGAATTGCCTTTCCTATAATTTCAGAAAAATCCATCTTTCCTAAAATTACCCATAAATTGCCAAAAAATATGGAAAAATCATTTAAAAAATTATTAAAAATTCTAAAAAATTCTAAAAACATTCTAAAAAATTTCCCTCACCTCCCTTGCTCATTTTCCATTTATTCCAACATAAAAAAAATTACAACTAAAAATAAAAAAAATAAATAAAAATAAAAAACCAACATCAATCAAATTAATACATCTGCTCAGGTGTTGTTTGTTGTTTCATCAGTGCTTTTTGCTTTTCCTTTACTGGGACTCTTCCGTGCGCATTCCTGCATTCCATACACACCCTTCCAGGTATTTATTTTATGTTATGTTATTTATTTTCCCCCTTAATCACAATTAATTGTTAAAATACACCCTTTAATTCACCCACCATGGCACGCGCATTCGCGCTAAACACACATTTTTTTTAAATTAAAATAAACCAGCCGTTCACTTAGCACGCGCTACGTGCGCTAAAGAGGCACTCTAAAATTTTAATAAAATCAACCAGCCGTCACATGAGCACGCGCTGGCAAAAAAGCGCTCCACATCACCTTAATTATAATCAATGAATTGCATTTAGAGACCCAGTCGGGAATCGAAGTCCGGAAATCGAATAACTGCACCGTTTTAACCTAATAATTGGTAAATAAATTCATAATAAGGAACCGCCGTTTTCTTATTAAGGTTTATCACCTAATAAAAATTCACCCATTTTTAATAATTAATTAAAATCAACCCTTCATTAAATAACTCCCCCCTCACTGCACTTAATTCCCCTTTTTAATAAACCGTTTCGTGGGATGGGTATACGCAGTTCTTAGTGTTATTTTCCATGGTCCAGTCTTGGTTCTATCACAGATGTCGTATTGATATGTGTTGGATATGATATGGTTTTGGTTTCCTGTTTTAGTTACGGTTACGGTTACGGGTACGGTATGTAGTTTTTTCTTTTGTTGCCTGATACGGGGTTCCGGGTGTTTGTCTGATGCATCGCATGAAGCTTTCGGTCGCATTTGTCTCAAGGTCATGTCAAAATTTTTCTAGGATGTGGTTTGCTTGGGGTTAGTAGGTCGGGTCATGTCTTATTTGGTAATCATCTTATCCTTGGTTTTTGTCTGTTGGTTTCCAGGCATTCTCCTTGATTGTCTGTGTTTGTGGTGTGTGTGTAACCATCTGAATGGCGCCTTCTCATGCTCCTCCCCCTATCCAGTACGTCCCACTAGTTAGTAGGGATTACTCGTCCCTACTTACTTTTGAGCCCCTCACGAAGGCAGGACTTGCTGCTTTTGTGGCCACTCCTTTTCCATTACTTCCAGAGGATCCGTCCGTATGTGATGAGTTCCTGGCCTCTTACAGCAAGAAGACAGGAGTAGTCCAAGGCATGTCTATGACATTGACGTCTCGAGGCTTAGGGAAGGCTCTGTCTCTTCCCTCCAAAGGAGAACCTTTTGTGACCACTCGACAGCTCTTCTCTAATGAAGAGATTCTCAAACTGTTGCAGAAGCAGACAAGGGAAATCCTTGATGTCAAGAAAGTGATACACTCTTCAGGAGTTTCGTTTTCTATGATCACTGATCCCGTCTGGAAGACGATGTGTCAGTTCCTTCAGGACAGGTTCATGCCTGCCAAAACGCCATCCCATTATTTGTCCAAGGAGCTTTTCACAGCTTCCAGGATGGTGCTAAAAGGAGTTGCCATTGATTGGAGCACATACCTCCTTACTAAGATGGATCAGCATTTCGTTAAAGTCACGAGGGGTAATGTTACCAATGTTACCTACGGATCCTATTTGTCAGCCTTCTTGACCTATTCAGGTTTACAGAAGACTGTGCCTCCACCTCCTCCATCAGATCCAGTACCTCCTCCTCCACCTTCAGAAGAGTCAGCACCTATTGACATTGAGGATGATGATTCTCCGGCTCCCTTGGTCATACAGTGCAAACGCTTGAAGAGGGTAGCGGATAAAGCTCCTTCAGTACTTCCTTCAGTACCTATCCCTGCTACCTCTGGCAGTGACCTCCCTGGGTATCTCACTTGCAATAACCTGTTCCGAGCACATAGAGAAGGATCCTTGGAGATCTCAGTTCCTTCCCTGAACAGTCTCGTCTCAGGAGACGCAATTCCTTTTCTCTGCAAGGATATTCAAAGTTCCATTGAGTTATCAGTGACAGCCTGTGTTCAACAGCTGTACGCATCTTTCTATGAGGAGCTCATGCAGTCCAAAGACCAGTTGCATAAGGCAACATCTGAGTTAGCATCTGCTAAGGATACCCTAGCAGATCTATTTAAGCAAATGGAACAGCAAACCCAACTGGTTGCCACCCAAAGTGATGAGATTTCTTCATTGAAGACCCAGTTATTTGAGGCTCAGTCACAGGTTACTAGCCTTTCAGCAGAGAAGGAGAGGATGTCCAGTGAAGCGAAAGAATTCCAAGTTCTTTTAGATGACAAGCTTTCAGCTTTACAGATAGCTAATGACACAGTGGCCAACCAAGCCTCCCAAATCCAGCAGTTGCAAGATCAGCTTGGAAAGTCCCGCTCTGTTCCTCCAAGCCCTCCTGTTCCATTAATTCCCTCTCTTTCACAGCAGGACTTGGCTGCCTTACAGAGACAGGCTACTTTGTGCCCTCTATTCCAAGACAAAGTGGAAAGATTGCAGTCCAGAATGGACTTGTTATGGTCTACCTTTGAACAATTTCAGGAATATGTTTTACCAGACCATTCTTTCTTTGTCCACTACCACTTACAGAAGCTGGTCTTCTATATGAAGCTTTCCACGATGGATTTACCTTTTCCAGAGGATGGCTGGAGTGGGGCTTGGTCTGCTGAGTTGTTGACAGAGGTAGTCAGAATGCTCTTTGAAGATTCTGTCACGCCAGACACCATGCTGATGTCATACATGTATCTCCGAGGAGATTTGTTAATTCCAGATGAGGTAAATATGGCATGGTATGTGGGGGATGTGGTCTTACAGGCTGTTCTCTATGTCAATCATTTGGAGTTGCGCATAGCTGATATGTTTCAGAGTTATTCCTCCAAAGTGGCTGATTGTCAGGATAGTTCGTGGCATCCTATGATTGATTCGGTGGTCCTCAATCAAAGACAAAACACAGCTCCTACCTTTGTACAGAGTACTAACCACCTGAGGATGGATCTTTTAACTTATCTTTCCAAACATAATCCATTTGATGCTACTTTCTTTGATGCCTATCATAGCCGATCTCTCTTAGGACCTTCTGTTCCTACCCTCCTCTATTACCAACAATTGGCTCACCGTTATGCTATATATTTTTCCCTTTGTCAAACTCATTCCACAGTAATTTTACCACTTTTTTTCCAACCTTCCAATTTCCCTCAAATTCCTATTTTCACTTACTGTTCCTTTATTGAGGATAGGGTATTTTCCCCTTCTCCACCTTGTCCTTCACCCCTCATCAATGTACCCTCTACATTTCCTATTTATCAATTAACACCTTTCCTTAGTGATTCCTTACAAATTTCTGCCACTCCTTCTTTAACCTTTTCTTCCTTTTATGATTTTTCCTATCCTTCCCTACATCCACTTTCCCTTATTCCATTACCCTCTCCTAACACTTCCATATCTCAACCACCTCAGTTGGTTAGTGACTGTGCCGGTTTTGATAATCAGATTTCCAGAAGAAGGGGATGGAGTTCGGATGATTGCCTTACAGGACCGCAGATTAATTGGCCAGTAATTCCAGGGGAATGGACAGCTTCAAGTCAAGCTTATCAAAACTATGTTCATTTTGCCCAACAATATTCACAGTCTGCAGATCCCTCAGTGAGATTAACTGCTCACTTTGCTTGGTACCTGGCATATATGCATAGGCACTCCCATACTGATTCAAAGCCTATCCCAAAGTTGTGCATGAATGTCAATGTTAGCATTGATTCCCAACAGTTGGAGATACTGTATTTTCATGCCCTCTGTTTGCCTAGCAGATACTTAGTCCTGTTGGAAAGGATGTGTTGTCTCCAATTTTTCCAAAATCCTCCTAAAAACTTTGTAGATGAATCCTTATCTATGGATCGATTCAGACAACATCAATCTTTTAAGAGGGATCATCTTCATTGATGCCTTTCCAATGTATGGTGCAAGCTTTTTAATGCCAAACTCTTCTCTTTTTGAAGAAGTCATTCAGATGGTTGTGTATTAGTGTTTGTGTTGTGAGTTCATGTATGTCAAACGAACGTGGAGGTTTCCTATTGGATCTTGTGTACGAGCTATGTTTTGGAGATTTGTAGAGTTGGGGTCGTGGTTGGAGAGTTGAAGCAGATGAAGATGAAGAAGAAGAAGCAAACTCTTATATCCTTTACAAATTTGTGGTGATTTTTAGTTTGATAAGAGTTGTTAATGTCAAAAGAGTTTTCCTTTCTTTGTATTTTTATATCAGAAACAGGTTATACGATGGGGTCGTGGTGGATGGATTCTTTGTAAGAAGCTAGTGAAGATCAAAAGTGAAGCTTTTAAATGAACTTGTATTCCCTTTTTCCTGGGTCGCGAGGACGCTTCCTTATTAAGTGTGGGGATATGTTGAGTGTTGAAATGACTTGTTTTTTGGCTGATTTTTGTTGTTTTTGAGAGCTGAATGGTTGATTTTAAGGGATGATTGATTGGTTTGGAAGTGGTTTGAGAGTGTTTTGGATGATATTGATTGTGTTTTGGAAGATCATGATGTTTGTTGATGGTTCTGTGATATTCTGATAGGTTCTGAATGGTTCTGTATACCTTCTGTTTTGTTCTGTTTTGGTCTGTTTTGTTCTGATTGTCTTCTGTTAGGAGGGATGGAGTATTGATTGATGAAGAATGAGATATTGTGAAAGCTTATTGAATGTTTTGTGAGAGTTTGGAATGGTTTGAGAATGAGTTATGTGGTTTTGATGACCTTCTGTAACCTTCTGTAGGTCTTCTGTAGAGCTTCTGTTTCTGTTCTGTTCTGTACTGTCTCTGTTCTGGTACTGTTCTGTAGACTGTTCTGTAAGTGTTCTGTGGAATGTATGTGTGACTTTGAGGAAAGTTTTATAACCTTAGAAAGAGGTGAATACAAGTGCAAAAGAGCTGAAAGAAGTGGAAGAAGTAGCTGTTGAAGACTCAAGAGAAGACTAGAGTGAAGTGACAGTAGTAAGCTGTGAAGAGACACTGTAGTGGCTCTGGTGACCTTTCATATCAGACATACCTCTTGGGAGGGGTATCCACGACCTAAGAGTGATTATTGAGAGTAATTTTTGAGAGATTGTAGTGAGGATATGATGTATTATTGATGGAGTGTGTGAGAGAGAGTCAGAGATAGCCAATTATACTCAAACAGAGTGATTGTATAAGAGAGATTGAGAGAGAAGACTATGAAGATATTGAAGATGAATACTATGTGATGTATTTCCATTCAAAGATGGTGTACTTCTTTTCTTTCTTTGTTCCATTGATGGATTTTATGAGGATGTTGAAGAATATGGTTGATTCTATTAAAAACCGTGGGAGATTTACATGATGCTGCATGAAGATTTGTTGTGCCTGGTGTTCTTTTCTTCATTGTGATCATATGAAACATGATAAACAAGCTTGTTGATGTTACAAGATAGATTTTCTTGCAAGAGAATTCCCTTTTCCTTGGTGTTCCTCTCGGGGCTCCACTAGTATCGCACTCGGAAAACCAACTCAATATTTCTAACCTCAAAGGTCCTACCCACATTCACAGAATGTTAGGGTTAGCTGAATGCCTATGCAAGAAAGATCTAGGGTTTTTACCCTAAGGATCAATTAGCCAAATACTAGACCTCCGTATGGATTTAGGAACCCTAGGTCCAAAGCGTCATCGGCCTAGTAGGGTTAGGGTTGGGTTGGGTCAAGAGGACTCCCAAACCCTACATCTTGACCAAAGTATTCTTGACCAAGGAATACCGTGTGATGGGAGAAATAAACCCACAAGTTAGGTGCAACACTTGTCTCGTGCAACAAGTTGCAACGTCGCATGATTTTATGACTAAAACACAAAATAGATTTGCCACTCCTTAGAACAAGGTTGGCGAGTTCTAAGAGGATGAACAAACATCCTGCTACATCACCCTTCTTTGAGGCTGATTTGCCAAGTTAGGGTAATTATGAATTGCCCAGCAAGCAATTGACCAATCAAGTGAGGACAACGGAGTTGTCCAGAATTTATTGACCTTAATGTAAGGAAACCTAAGATATTGATAAATTGGGTTAACAAGGTATAAGCCCTAACCCAAGGAAAAAGGGTAAACTAGCAACACAACTTACAAAACCCTTGGAATCTTGCCAAGTCGCAATTGATCCCGGAGTGAGTATACTGGGTGTATTCGGAAGGAAGGATTCACACCTTAGCAGTTGGCCATACAAACGACCACTGGAATGCTTGTGTTTGTACAGTTAGGAGCACTGTTTGTTCTTCTTTGCTCAAGGGACTAATGCTGGAAAATCACTAATGCTTTAGGTTAAAAGCCTGGAGAAGAGGCAGCATCAGTTACCCCCAACTGTTTGCCTGACCTTATCCAAGGGGCTTGTTATCCGCGCCAGGTATGTGGACCGAACCTGCCACAAGAGGTCTCTCTGTGGGTGCTACTTGGAGCAGGAGGACGCTTGGGTGTCAGAGGGGGCTCTGGCTGTAAATCCCTTGTCTCCGGGCCCTGCACAAGAGGCCGACGTGACTCAAGATTGGATCTCGAGGCCTGCATACTAGTCTACGGGCGGAAACTTGGAATAGCGATCCCTAAGGATTGCTAGAATTGCCTTCGGGTGGATTATGGAATTGCCTTCAGGCAGATTATGGAATAGCCTTCGGGCTGGATCATATGATGTATTTCAAAGACTGATAAATAAGATCAATTGTCGAAAAGGAACTTGCTTGACATTGTTTTTCTATGTCAATGCTTAAGTTATGTGAAGGAACTAGTGATTAATTGGCTAACTAAAGAAGCTGTTTTTGCTTGTCAAACTAAATGTGGTAGATAATTAGACAACTAAAGCAACCAGAGAAAAGTGCGGTGGATGTGACCATGGGTTCGTCCTACGGAAGGGTGGTCCCAGTTGGCCGGGAACTTTTCTCAAAGAATTTGACAAAAAAAAGGTAACATTGACCTAGAATCTAGAAAGCTAGAGTCCTGATTTATACTATTTCAGGGAAATGGAATGGGACTATGCCTTACGGGCAGAGAGGTCGAGCTTCTCATCCCTCTCATTTCCCATTCTCCTTGAACCAAGTGTAGTATAAATCCGGTTCGACCCTGATGTTTCTACGTAAAGTAGTTCGTCTGGGGCTCGACGCTAGTTATCTCCGAGGAACTTGACCATTAGGAAAACCTTGATTCAGGTCGATCCTAAGTGGGAACAGCTGGAATGCTTCCGCTATGTGGCAGACTTGGGAAGACCTAGATCGCAAACCCCGTGACATTCCATGGGAGTGCCGGGCGGTTCTTTCTGGACTCTCTTCCCGATGGGCTTCTAAGACGTATCCTACAAGTAGACAGGTGGAAACATTACAAGATATGAAGCTCTGTGATGTTCTAATAGGTTCTGTTGAGGTTCTGATTGGTTCTATATACCTTCTGTAAAGCTTTTATTTTGTTCTTATTTTCTTCTGTATGAAGCATGGATTGATGATTGATGAATATTGAAATCTTTTGAAAGTTTATTGAATAGTTTTTGATAGTTTGGAATGGTTTTAGTATAAGCTATGAGGTTCTCATGACCTTCTGTAACCTTCTGTAAACCTTCTATAGAGCCTCTGTCTCTGCTCTGTAACTGTTCTGTATCTGCTCTGGTACTGTACTGTACTATTCTGTAGATCTTCTGTAAGTGTTTTGTAGAATGTACATGTGACTTTGGGAAAGTTTTCTAACTTTTGGAAAGGATGAATCTAAGTTCAAAAGAGCCAAAACAATTGGAAGAAGCAGTTACTGTTGAAGACTGAAGAGAAGACTGGAGTGATAGTGACAGTAGTGAGCTATGAAGAGACACTGTAGTGGCTCTGGTGCCTCTTCACATCAGACATACCTCTTGAGAGGTGCATCCACGACCTAAGAAGGATTATTGAGAGTCATTATGAGAGTATTATAGTGAGGAGATGATGTACTATTGAGAGAGAGAGAGAGAGAGCCAAGATAGTCAATTCTATCAAAACAATGTATCTGTATATGAGAGATTGAGAGAGAGAACTATGAAGACATTGAAGATGAATACTATGTGATTGATTTCCATTCAAAAATGGTGTATTCCTTTATGTTCATTGTTCTATTGATGGATTCTATAAAGATGTTGAAGATTATGATTGATTCTATCAAATCCATGGGAGATGTCTACTATGATACTGCGTGAAGAATTGATGTTTTCTTTGATTTGGTCATCAAAAGAATGAAATAAAAGCTTGTTGATGTTACAAGATAGATTTTCTTGTAGTAGAATCCCCTTTTCCTTGGTGTTCCTCTTGGGCCTCCATGTTTTTGGTGCGCAGTCGGGGAAACTCGCCATCAACAAGCATCAAAAGAGGCTGAAAATGAAGGAAATGGCATTACCAAGAAGAGAACAATTCAATGGATGTTTGCAAAGTTCCTTCTTCCACTGAAGAGTTGGAGATTCTCATTATCAAAGCCACTTTCCACAAGAAGTTTATCCCACAATGGCGGAAACATATTACCATCATGATGCATGCTCTATGTGGTGGATTGTTTCCTCTTCCTGTTGAAGTAGCATAAACTTACATCTTGGTGACAAACTGTTTGGGAACAAATTGAAGAGCAGAAATAGAGAGAATGACTATCCATGGAAGATTTGGCATTCATTGAGAAGTTTCTAGACATCATCAAGTGGGAGATCGTGAAGAAGCTTCAGGAGTCGTGGTCTGTGGAGATTTACGAAAACAAGAAGGAAAAGAGTTGGAATTTGTTTGTGGATGCTCAACAGCAAGATACGTGGGATGCTTGGTGCACTGACAATCTTCTGTTTTGTCCAATTAGCAGCCCACTAGAAGTTGGTAGACAGAGTGTTTTTCACAACATACACTGTTGAAACCCTCAGAAGCTGGCATTATTATAATGGGACAACAATGTTCCTAAGAAGAATGAGTTTTGATACTTTCAGAACAGAATATCTCCCCCTCTGTAGTGGTTTGAAAGCCGAATTTAGAGATGTTGAAAAGAAGGAAGTAGAAGAGATGTTGGCCAGAGAATCCCTCAGAGACTGAAGCTCCTCTCTGATTCTCTTCTGTTGAGTAATGAAGAACTGGTTGGAGCCAACCCCCTGATGAATGACGCAATCAAGAGGCAAGCATTAGAATGAGTCCAGAGGTACGTAAGAAGAGAGAAGGCAAAAATCAAAGCTAAGAACGAGCTCGCAGCAGAAGCTTCCTTTGACTCCCTAAAAGCACTCTTTACAGAAGTTTCCATGGCGACTCAAGGTCCCCTTCCTAGTCAGATTTGTCCTGGAAATATTGATGACAGGCCAGCAAATGTAATCCCATTGCTAGTTTTTAAGGGAGAGTACAATGAAGACCCTGATCTTCATGTAGCAGAATCTATGGTAGCATGTGTGGCTAACAATGCCAGAACCCCTGAGCATTGGTTAGCGATATTTCCCGCCACTTTTAAGGGCACAACGTTTTAGTGGTATGAGAGACAAGCAGTAGGAACTTTTGGCACGTGGAACGACCTGAAGTTGGCCTTCCTCACTAAATTCAAGTGTGAAGGTTTTGAAGAGCGAATACGAGAGAAGTTCATGAACCTAAGTCAGTCCTCTTGAGAAAGAGTAGAAGCTTATGTCTCGCGAATGGAATCCATCCTAAAGAGATGGACTAACCATCATTTGGACGAAGGTATCCAGAAATGAGTGTTTCTCAAAGGCCTACAACCAGAAGTTCACAAGTTCGTGGAATTGAGAAGACCAGTCAATCTGCAAGCTGCAGTGGAAGGTGCAAGATTGTATGGCGAAGTTGAAGCAAGGTTGTTAATGACTCCAGGAAGAGGAGTCTTACCTCTTCCCAATACCAGGAATGGTATACCCACCAAAGGTAGTTCCATAGACAGTTCCCTACCCCTATCCCCAGATGCAAACAGTGCCATAGTATAATGCACCTAATCCACTGTGGTCACCACAGATGACAGTGCCTCAAATAATGGTTCAACCACAACAACAATGGCCTCAAAAAATTCCTCCAATGGTGGCAACTCAACAACAATGGAACCCTACCAACTGGAATCAACAATCCCAAGTCTCAGCAGGAGCTCTGAATCGGAACCAGAACAGAGGACCCTCTGGATCAACCCAACTAGTGTATGTAGTAATTAGAGAAGCTTCCCAAAAAATCCCACTACAAGTACTTTAGGAGGTGAAAATCTGAAGGACTACTTATTCAACTCAGTTGCAAGCATCAAGAAAGAGCTTATGGATGTGATTACATAGCAGCTACAGACGCTGAAGCTGAATACCGCCAATATATCCACTCTTACGGGAGATGGAAGAGATGTGATACGCTCTAATACATGGTGCGGAAAGTGTCATCAAGCAGGACATTTAGCCACTGAATGTACCCGAAAACCAACCATTCCTGGAACCTTCTGTTCTTACTATTTGCGAAAGAACCGTACAGAGGATATTTGCTCTCCTAAAGAGATGCACGAACGAAGACAGAAGGATAAAAATGCAAGATTAAACTAGCTGGAATCCAAAATGACAACATAGGATATTGGACCAAAGCCTAGGGAATTTGGTCCTAATTTTGGTCCAAGGAGGTTTCCCTCTCAAAGTTATAGAGGATGACAGTCTGGCGGCGGTGGCTAGAGATCAGAAGTGGAATGTTATAGGTGTAGAGAAAATGGTCATATCTCCCCAAATTATCCAAACCCTAGATGATCTGTGGATTACAAGCCCTTATGTAGTCGATGCAAAGGAGAAGGCTACACTGCAAAGGACTGTCCAAGTGCAGTCCCTGTAAAGGTCAATGGCACTGATAGCCAACAGAAGATACAAGAGCCTGCCTCCAATTTGGTAGAGTTGGAAGTTGCCGCTATCACGTGCGCCAAGAAGAAGGAACTAGTTGTTTAGAACGAAAATAACTCTCCTTCCAAGACTGTGAAGTTCAACATACCAACAAAGGGACAGAGCAGTGCAGAACAGAACAGTGCAGTACAAAGCACTGTAGTGCCACAGAGCGTCACAAAGACAGTCCCAGAAATAGGATCAGAGTTCCAGGAGATAGATGATACAGAAGCACCTCCAGAAACAGAGGAAGTGCCGATGCTGCAATTATTAGAAGAAAAAGGAAAGATGAAAATGGGTGTAGCCCCATTCCACAGCAGGCTGGAGAAGCCTATGGATCTTATCAAAGATTATGACTTGGTAAAAGACCTATACGCTTTTAAACCAAACCTAACATTCCGACAGTTACTAATGATGTCCCCCAGTTTCTGAAGAAATTCAAAAGCAACTTGACAAGAAGAAATGGACTAATGATCTCTCCTTTAACAGTGACCAAGACCAATAAGGCCCTAGAGCTTGTAAAGGAAGTAGATGTGGCTAATGCCTTCCTCGATCCTAGAACCCGAAAGATTAGTGTGTGGATAGAAGGATGCTTTATTTTAGATGCATTGATTGATGGAGGCTGGAGCCCCAAGAGGAACACCAAGGAAAAGGAAATTCTCTTGCAAGAAAATCTATCTTGTAATATCAACAAGCTTTTATTTCATTCTTTTGATCATCAACATCTTCATAGAATCTCTCAATATAACAAATAACACAAAGGAATACACCATCTTTGAATGGAAATCAATCACATATTATTCATCTTCAATGTCTTCATAGTTCTCTCTCTCAATCTCTCGTATACAATTCCACTGTTTTTATAGAATTGACTATCTCTGACTCTCTCTCTCTCTCTCTCCATCAATAGTACATCATATCCTCACTAAAATACTCTCATAATAACCCTCAATAATCCTTCTTAGGTCGTGGATGCACCTCCCAAGAGGTATGTCTGATATGAAGAGTCACCAGAGCCACTACAGTGTCTTTTCACAGCTCACTACTGTCACTGTCACTTAGTCTTCTCTTCAGTCTTCAGTAGCTATTTCTTCCACTTGTTTTAGCTCTTTTGAACTTAGATTCATCCTTTCCAAAGGTTAGAAAACTTTCTCAAAGTCACACATACATTCTACAGAACACTTACAGAAGGTCTACAAAACAGTTACAGTACAATACCAGAACAGCTACAGTACAGTTACAGTACCGAGACAGAGCAGAGACAGAGGGTCTACAGAAGGTCTACAGAAGGTGGAATGGCATCTCCCGATACTAGACTGTTCAGTGAAGGGACTGATATGTCCAATGAACCCTCTCTATGTGCTCTGAACAGGTTGTTACATGTGAGATAAGCAGGGAGATCACTGCCAGAGGTAGCAGGAATTGTAACTGAAGGAAGAACTGAAGGAGCCTTATCTGCCACCCGCTTCAAGCATTTGTGCTATATGACCAGTGGAGGATGAGAATCTAGATCCTCTATATCAATTGGTTCTGACTCTTCTGAAGGTGGTGGGGGAGGTACGGGATCAGATGGAGGAGGTGGAGGCACACTCTTCTTTAAACCTGAGTAGGTCAAGAAAGCAGACAGGTAGGATCCATAGGTGACATTTGTAACATTGCCCCTGGTTACTTTGAAGAAATGTTGATCCATCTTGGTGAGTAGGTAAGTGCTCCAATCAATAGCTACTTCTTTTAACACCATCCTTGAAGCTGTAAAGAGCTCTTTGGACAAGTAATGGGATGACGTTTTGGCAGGCATAAACCTGTCTTGGAGAAACTGACAGACTAACTTTCACACAGGATCAGTGATCATGGAAAATGAGACTTTGGAAGTGTTGATCACTTTCTTAACATCCAGAATTTCCTTGGTCTGCTTCTGTAACAGCTTCAAAATCTCATCGTTAGAGAATAGTTGTCGAGTTGTAACAAAGGGCTCTCCTTTATAGGGAAGAGACAGAGCCTTCCCTAATCCTCGGGGTGTCAATGTCATGGAGGACCATGGACCAGTCCCGACTTCTTGTTGTATGAGGCAAGGAATTCATCACACATGGATGGATCTTCTGGAATCAAGGGGAAGGAGGCAGCTACGAAAGTCACAAGTCTTGCCTTCGCAATAGGCTCAAAAGTGAGTAGGGAAGAGTAATCCCTACTAACCAGTGGGATATACTGGATAGGGGGAGGAGCGTGAGGCGCCATTCAGATAGAAAACACACACACCACAACACAGACAATCACAAAGAATGCCTGCAAAATAACCAAAGGGCTATAAAAAAGGAATCAATCCAAAAAGAAGGATACACATACATACATAGACGTAACTAACCCAGTTACCACCCCAGACAATATATAGCCTAGAAAAATTTTGGCATGACCTCTATACATATGCGACCGAAAGCTTAATGCGATGCAACAAACAGGCACCCAAATCCCCGTATCATGCAAGAAAGAAAGAACTACACACCGTACCCGTAATCGTAACACAGACACAAATCAGACTACCAAAAAAATATACATCAAGACTTGACCATAACCTGGACCATCAGTGTCAACTAAAAGATATTTACGCGCCCATCCCACGAAGCGTGTTTATTAAAAAGGGGAAAAAAATGCAGTGAGTGAGAATTATTTTAATGAAAGATTCATTTTAATAAATGATTAACAATGGGTGACATTTTATTAGGTTATAAAACTTAATAAGAAAACGGCGGTTCCTTCTTAAAATTTTAATTACAATTTATTCAATTAAAACGGTGCTTTATCGCAACCCGGACTACGATTCCCAGACTGGGTCTCTAAATGCAAATTCCTTAATTAAAAATTAATAGTAATGTGGAGCGCTTTTTTGCTTGCGCATGCTTCTTCGTGACGGCTAGTTCATTTTTATTACAAATTAAAGTGCCTCTTAAGCACCAACAAACCTCAAGCAATTGAGAGGATTTCTTGGCCATGTGGGCTACTACAGAAGATTTATTGCACATTTTGCAACCAAGGCAGCCCCTTTGCACAAGCTCCTAAGGAAAGATGATGATTTCCTTTGGATTTATTACTGTGAAGAAGCCTTTAATACCCTAAAACAGTGTCTTATCCAAGCACCTATTTTACAACCTCCTGATTGGACAAAGGAGTTCCATGTGCACACAGATGCATCAATTGAAGGGCTAGGTGATGTCCTATGTTAAAAGGGCCCTTCTAAATTAGATCAACCAATATATTATGCAAGCCGAAAGGTCACTGATAGGGAACGGAACTACATAGTGACAGAGCTTGAATGCTTAGTAATGGTGTTTGCACTAGAGAAGTTTCGACACTATCTACTGTTGGAGCCCCAAGAGGAACACCAAGGAAAAGGGAATTCTCTTGCAATAAAATCTATCTTGTAACATCAACAAGCTTGTTTATTAGGTTTTATATGATCACAATGAAGAAAAGAACACCAGACACAACAAATCTTCATGCAGCATCATGTAGATCTCCCACGGTGTTGATAGAATCAACCATATTCTTCAATATCTTCACAAAATCCATCAATATAACAAAGAAAGCAAAGGAATACACCATCTTTGAATGGAAATACATCACATAATATTCATCTTCAATATCTTCATAGTCTTCTATCTCAATCTCTCATATACAATCACTCTGTGTGAATAGAATTGGCTATCTCTGACTCTCTCTCTCTCTCTCCATCAATAATACATCATATCCTCACTAAAATCTCTCATAATCACTCTCAATAATCCTTCTTAGGTCGTGGATACCCCTCCCAAGAGGTATGTCTGATATGAAGAGTCACCAGAGCCACTACAGTGTCCTTTCATAGCTCACCACTATCACTTCACTCCAGTCTTCACTTGAGTCTTCAACAGCTACTTCTTTCACTTGTTTTAGCTCTTTTGCACTTGTATTCACCTCTTTCCAAGGCTAGAAAACTTTCCCAAGCTACACTCTCATCCGACAGAACACATACAGAAGCATACAAAACAGTCACAGTACAGTACCAGAACAGCTACAGTACAGTTACAGAACAGAGACAGAAGCTCTACAGAAGACCTACAGAAGGTCATCAAAACCTCATAACTCATACTCAAACCATTCCAAACCATCAAAAACCATTCAATAAGCTTTCACAAGATCTCAATCTTCATCAATCATCAATCCATCCCTCCTATAGAAAGAAAACAGAACAAAACAGAAGCTATACAGAAGGTATACAGAACCAATCAGAACCTCACATCTCTACTAATAAACATCATGAGCTTCCAAAACATAATCAATATCATCCAAAATACTCTCAAACCACTTCCAAACCAATCAATCATCCCTTAAAATCAACCATTCAGCTCTCAAAAACAACAAAAATCAGCCAAAAAACATGTCATTTCAACACTCAACATATCCCCACACTTAATAAGGAAGCATCCTCGCGACCCAGGAAAAAGGGAATACAAGTTCGGTCAAAAGCTCAACTTTGATCTTCAATAAATCTTCAAAAACAGTCCATCCAACCACGACTCCAACTTATCACCTGTATTTGATATAAAAATACAACGAAAGGAAAACCCTTTATACATTAACACTTCTTATCAAACTAAAAATCACAACAAACTTATAAAGGATATAAGAGGTTTCTTCTTCTTCTTCTGCATCAGCATCTTCAACTATCCAACCACGACCCCAACACCACAATTCTTCAAAATGTAGCTCGCACGAAAGCCAATCCAATAGACAATCACCACGTTCTTATTACATAAAGTAACTCACAACACAAACACTACACACAATACAAGCATCTGAATGACTCCTCCAAAAAAGAGAGATTTTCATTAAAAATCATCCACCATACATTGGAAAAGGTATCAATGAAGATGATCCCTCTTGAAAGATTGGTGATTTCGAAAACGCTCCATAGATAAAGATTCATCTACAAATGTTTTGGGAGGATTCTGAAAAAACTGAAGACAGCACATCCTTTCCAACAGGACAAGGTATCTGTTAGGCAAACACAGGGCATGAAAATACAATATATCCAGTTGCTGAGAATCAATGCTCACATTGACATTCATGCACAACTTTGGAATAGGCTTTGAATCATTATGAGAATGCCTATGCATATACGCCAGATACTAAGCAAAATGAGCAGTTAATCTCACCGAAGGATCCAGAGACTGTGAATACTGCTGAGCAAAATGAATATAGTTCTGGTATGCTTGACTGGTAGCTGTCCATTCCCCTGGGATTACTGGCCAATTTATCTGAGGTCCTGTAAGAGAATCATTCGAGCTCCATCCCCTTCTTCTGGAAATTTGATGATCAAACCCGTCATAGTCACTAACTAATTGAGGTGGTTGAGATATAGAAGTGGCAGGAGAGGGAAGTGGAATAAGGAAAAGTGGATGAAGAGAGGGGTAGGCAAAATCATAAAAAGAAGAATAATTTAAAGGAGTGGCTGAAAATTGGAGGGAATCAGTTAGGAAGGGTGTTAACTGATAAATAGGAAAGGTAGAAGGTACATGAATGGATGGAGAAGGACATGGTGGAGAAGGGGAAAATACTCTATCCTCGATAAAAGAATAGTATGTAAATATGGGAATTTGAGGAAAAGATGAAGGTTGGAAAAGAAGGGGTAAGATAGTTGTGGAATTGGATTGACAAAGGGAAAGATATATATCATATCGGTGAGTCATTTGTTGGTAATACAGTAGGGTAGGAACAGAAGGTCCTAAGGTAGATTTTCTCTGGTAGGCATCAAAAAAGGTAGAATCAAACAGATTATGTTTGGAAAGATAAGCTAAGAAATCCACCCTGAGTTGATTAGTGTTCTGGACATAGGTAGGGGCTGTGTTCTGTCTTTGATTCAGGACCACAGAATCAATCATGGTATGCCAGGAATTATCAGGGCAAGTAGCCACTTTGGAGGAGTAACTCTGAAACATATCATCTATTCGCAACTCCAAATGGTTGATTCCACATACCAAGCCATATCCACTTCATCTGGAATCAACAAGTCTCCTCGTAGATACATATATGACATCAACATGGTATCTGTCGTGACAGAATCTTCAAACACCATCCTTATCACCTCTGTCAGCAACTCAGGAGACCAAGCCCCACTCCATCCATCCTCTGGAAGAGGAAGATCCATCGTAGAAAGCTTCATGTAGAAGGCCAACTTCTGTAATTGATAGTGGACAAAGAAAGAATGGTCTGGAGGAACATATTCCTGATACTGCTCAAATGTAGACCATAACAAATCCATTCTGGATTACAATCTTTCCACTTTATCTTGGAAGAGAGGACACAAGGTAGCCTGTCTCTGAAGAGCTGCCAAGTCCTGCTATGAGAGAGAAGGGATCAAGGGAACATGAGGGGTTGGAGGAACAGACCGTGACTTTGCCAGTTCATCTTGCAACTGCTTGATTTCGGAAGCTTGTGATTCCATTATGTCATTAGCAGTCTGTAAGGCTGAAAGTTTGACATCTAAAAAAGTTTGGAACTCATGCACTTCTTTGGACATCCTCTCATTCTCCTCTGAAAGGCTAGTAACCTCTGATTGAGCCTCTATTAACTGAATCTTCAAAGAAGATATCTCATCTCTTTGGGTTAAAACCAGTTGGGTTTGTTGCTCCATCTGCTTAAACAAATCCGCTAGGGTATCCTTAGCAGAGGCTAACTCGGATGTTGCCTTATGCAACTGGTCCTTAGACTGCATCAGTTCTTCATAAAAGGAAGCGCACAGCTGTTGAACACAGGCTATCACTGACAATTCAATGGAACTCTGAATGTCTTTACATAGGAAAGGAATGGCATCTCCCGAGACTAGACTGTTCAGTGAGGGGACTGATATATCCAACGAACCTTCTCGATATGCTCTGAACAGGTTATTACAGGTGAGATAACCAGGGAGATCACTGCCAGAGGTAGCAAGAATGGGCACTGAAGGAAGAACTAAAGGAGCTTTATCCGCTACCCGCTTCAAGCGTTTGCGCTATATGACCAGGGGAGGAGGAGAATCATCATCCTCTATATCAATGGGTTCTGACTCATCTGAAGGTGGAGGAGGAGGTATTGGATCAGATGGAGGAGGTGGAGGCACACTCTTCTGTAAACCTGAGTAGGTCAAGAAGGCAGACAAGTACGATACATAGGTGACATTGGTAACATTGCCCCTGGTGACTTTGACGAAATTTTGATCCATCTTGGTGAGTAGGTAAGTGCTCCAATCAATAGCTACTCCTTTTAATACCATCCTTGAAGCTGTGAATAGCTCTTTGGACAAGTAATGGGATGGCGTTTTTGCAGACATAAACTTGTCTTGGAGAAACTGACAGACCGACTTCCACATAGGATTAGTGATCATGGAAAAGGAAACTCCTGAAGAGTTGATCACCATCTTAACATCCAGCATTTCCCTTGTCTGCTTTTGTAACAGCTTCAAAATCTCTTCATTAGAGAAAAGCTGGCGAGTGGTAACAAAGGGTTCACCTTTGGAGGGAAGAGACAGAGCCTTCCCTAGGCCTTGAGGTGTCAAAGTCATAGAAATACCCTAGACCAATCCTGACTTCTTGCTGTAGGAGGCCAGAAACTCATCACACATCTATGGATCCTCTGGAAGCAATGGAAAGGAGGCAGCCACAAAAGCAGCGAGTCCCGCCTTCGTGAGAGGCTCAAAAGTGAGTAGGGAAGAGTAATCCCTACTGACTAGTGGGACATACTGGATAGGGGAAGGAGCATGAGGCGCCATTCAGATGGTTACACACACACCACAAACACAGATAAACAAGGAGAATGCCTGCAAAGCAATAGACAAAAAACCAAGGATAAGATATCAACAAAAAATGGTAAAACGTGACTTGACCAACTATCCCCAAGCAAACCACAGCCTTGAAAAAATTCGACATGACCTCTAGACATATGCGACCAAAAGCTTCATGCTATGCAACATGCAAACACCCAAATCCCCGTATCAGGCAATAAAGAAAAAACTACACACCGTACCCTTAACCGTAACAAAGAAACCGAACCAAAACATCACAACAACCCATACATATCAAGACCACAACTTTGATAATCAGTTTTGACCATGGAGAGAACTCCGAAGACGTCCCGTACCCATCCCACGAAACGAGTTTATTAAAAAGGAAAAATTAAGTGCAGTGAGGGGGAATTAATTTAATGAAAGATTCATTTTAATAAATTATTAAAAAATGGGTGAATTTTTATTAAGTGATAAACCTTATCAAGAAAACGGCGGTTCCTTCTTAAATTTGTAATTACCAATTATTAGGTTAAAGCGGTGCTTTAATGCGAATCCCGGACTTCGATACCCAGACTGGGTCTCTAAATGCAAGTTCATTTATTAAAAATTAAGGTGATGTGGAGAGCTTTTTTGCCAACGTGTGCTCTTGTGACGGCTGGTTCATTTTAATTTTAAAAAAATGGTGTGTTTAGCACGAACGTGCGTGCCATGGTGGTGTTTAGGGTTCATTTAAAAATTAACCATGAATTTTGGGGTAGCGAAAAAAAATAAAAAATAAAAAAAGAAAAATACCTGGTCGTGGTGTATGTAAATGCAAAGAATGCGCTCTCCTCAATCCCAAAATATCTAGATTTTTTTCTAGATGTTTAGTTGGTGTTTTGAATGAAAAATGATTTGTTTGTTGTTTTTTTTTGTTTTTTTTAAAAAGGAATTTAGGATGTAATGCAGTATGTTTACAGCTTAGAAAATAGTCCACAATAAGTAAAAAAGTTAATAGAAATTTTGAGGAATTTTTTGGAAATTAATGTGGAATTTGTTAGCATTTTTAATGAATTTTTTTAATTTTTTGGATATTTTTAAAAGATTTTGGAATGTTACAATGGTCTGAATTTTTTAAAAAAATTTGCAGTTTAAAAAAAATAGGGCAATTTGCTACGAAAAGATTGGAAAATTTTCAAGATTTTTTTGTAATTTTTTCAGAATTTTAAGTGTGTTTTAATGATTTTTTTAATTATTCAATGTATTTTGTTTGTTTTTAAAGGTTTTCGGGTATTGAAAATTAACAATCCGGGAAAATACCCAGAAATAGGCTATGTGGCAACTGCGTGTCAGCAACCAGCTAACAATCTCCCACACCCGCACAAGAACATGCACAATCACACTCGCACGAACAGCCACACGTGCGTACGCACCCTTTGCGGGTGATCGGGGACTGAAAATGGGCTGCAGGTTTCTGCGGGTGTGGGTCGGCGGTTCTGCGGAGGAACACTGCTGAGAAAGGGGTACGGTGGGATTCTGCGGTTCGGCGGGAGAACAGGGTGTAAGAAGTGTGGGTTCAGCGGGTGGGATGTCTGCGGGGGAACAGGGGTTTGGTAGGCTTGGGTGGGTGCCTGTGGGGGAGGAAAGGGGGCTTAGGTGGGTGGTTGGGTGGGGCGTGGTGTGCTTTGGTGGGGGTGGGGGTAGGGTTGGTGGGAAAGGGGGCTTGTGTGGGGGGGTGTGTAATGGTGGGAAGGGGGTTTTAGAGAGAGTAGGAGTGTGTGTGTGTGATGGGGGCCTTAGGTGGGGTAAGAGTATGGGTGTTTGGTTGTAGGGGGGGAAGGGGGGTTTAGGTGGGGTAAGGGGGGTGGGTAATGGTGGGGGGAAAGGGGGCTTAGAGGGGGGTGTAGTGGATTTGTGTGATGGGGGGCTTGGGTGGGGGTGGGGGTAGGTTTGAGTGTGTTGGGGGTGGGGGTAGGGTTGGTGGGGAATGGGGGGGAAGGGGGGCTTAGGTGTGTGGGAATGGGGGGTTAGTGTGCTGGGGGGAAAAGGGGCTTACAGGGGGGTAATGGGGGGTGGGTGGGACAAGCACGTGGCAGGGAAGCAGGGTCAACGGGGCACAGAGCGTGCAGGGCAGGAGGAGACCACCGTGGTGCCGGGCGAGGACGGCGCGGGACACGGGCGATGTCAGCGGCGACAGCGGGGCACGAACGGCGTCGAAGGCGAGGAGCACAGGGCACAGGGTGAGGAGGGGGCGCATGGCGTCGGCATCAGAGCGCGACAGGACGCTGTCGAGGAGGAGGGCGCACGGGCAGAGAGGGGCGCCAGGCGGCACGGACGCGGGTTCACGGGCGTCAGAGGGCAACAGGGCATAGGGCAGACGTCGTCACGGCTGGGGCGCAGGCGGAGAGCAGGTGGCATGGAAGGCGGGCACGGAGGGCGCCACAGGCGGGCGCACGCGGCGAGGCGGCGCGCGGAGCAGGCAACCAGGGCACAGGGGCACGGGCGGCCACAGCTCCACGGCGGGCAAGGCGTCCACAGAGGCTACACAGGGCCCTAGAGCGGCGGGCGCAGTCGGCGGCCACGGCGGCCAGCAGGCGACGTGGAGGAAGAGGGAGGGGAAGGAGGGGAGAAGAGCAGAGATGGAGGGTAGGCGGGAGAGGAGGGAAGGGGAGGAGAAGAGCAGGCGGTAGAGGAGGGAAGAGGAGGAGAAGAGGAGGGGAAGGAGAAGGAACACGCAGGGAGAGGGAAAGAGGAAGGGAGGTAGTTAGGGTAGGGAGGGGTCGGGATAGGGGGGAGAGAGGAAAAGACATAGGGGGGGTGGAAAAGGGTGGGAGGGTATGGGCAGGGGCCCATGGGGGGTGGGGGGTGCCCGAGGGAAGGGATGGGGAATGGGCAGGGGCCTAAAGGGGGAAAATGGGCGAGGGGCCCATGCAAGGGAGGCGTACCCCCGTCCCGCGCGCGTGCGTGGGGCGGGGTAAAAAAAATTTTCCGTGATGGGATCGGAAGAGCGCCCGGATGACGGTAGGGTCACGCGGACACGACCGGGCGCGTGGAGATGCGTGAAATCGAAAACGAGCACGTTCACGCGCGGCACGAGGCACGCAAAAACACGTAAAAATTAATAACTCCCAATCCGATCATTAAAAAGAAATGCCATAAAAACAAAAAGTGGGCAGGACGGCAGGGGGAAGACAGGAAAAATGTGCAACGGGGGTTCCGGGGGAAAGACAGGGCGTTCACGTGCAAAAAACGTAAAAAACGGATCTAAAAACGCAATTAAAAATTAATATCAAAAGATCCGTGCATCGGAACGAGGTGCATGAAAAAGGAAAAATATGCAAAAAGACGTGCCCGACAATCCTAGCACATCAAAACATAGTTCTAACTGAGATAAGATGCGTTCACGTGGGAAAAACCCAAAAAACAGACCCAAAAATGGGATCGGAAATTAATATTGGACGAACCGTTTGCCGGAATGACATGCAGTAAAAAGGAAAAATGTCCGCAGGAAGGGGTGGCATAGGTTGTCATGGTAGAATGCAGTTCCGGTTGAAGTAGGATGGGTTCACATGCGAAAAACACCAAAAAGACGTCCGAAAAAACATTGAAAATTTAATAATAATAAAATCCAGAAGTCAAAAGTGGGTGGAGGAAAAATAAAAAAGGTGGGGGAAGGCACGATGGACACGGCTGTCAAATCAAACTGGAATTCCGATGGAAACAGGGCAGGTTCACATGGAAAAATATCAAAAAATACGCACGAAAAAGTCTTGAAAAACCGCAAAATTAATATTGGACAAACCGTGCATCAAAATGCACGGAGTAAAAAGGAAAAATTTCAGGGAGAAAGTGGTTGTCAGGGCTATGATGTCAGATCACGGTTCCGAAGCAAGCAAAGCGCATGCACATGGAAAACCGGCTAATTTGCGCAAAATGCTTCAAAAATTAATAACTCTAAAATCGTGCACCGGAATAGGGGTGGGTAAAGAGGAAAAATGGTCAGTTCACAGGGATGAACAGGGCTATAAGTTTGGATGTGGACTTCGGGGAACGTAGGGTACATTCACATGGCAGGACCGCAAAATCAGGGAATGAAGGAAAACTGCAAGGGAACATCCCCAAGGGTGGGTGGAAAATGAATGAGTGGGTGGGAAGGGACCCATCAAGGTAAAAACAAGGCATGGCATAGAGGCATTAGCAGGTTGAGGCATATGCAAAAGGATATGCAATGTAGACGCGCAGGGACGCGTCCCCACACTTAAGACCTTAACGGATAGGGTGAACCGAGCAATAGGGACCTAGGACCACACAACAGACCATCCACTAACGTCCTCACACTTAAAACATGAACGTCACTAAGAAACAGAAGTTGGAGGGTTAGAAAAACTTGGCCCATATTGTCGAGAATCAAAGTTGATTGTCGATGGCATGTCCGGTGTCATTGTCAATTGTAGGAGGTACCAAGGCATCTTCACAGCACTCGTCCTTCGTGGAAGGGACCACGCGGCAGCACCCAGGGAGGTAGCTGGTTGAAGGAATCGCAGGAAATTTGCCAATGATGAGGAATATTGCACTCAACTCACAATCACTCAAAGAGAATGAAAGAACTGTCACTCGCCCCATGACTAATATCACTCGAGGAATAATGATTGAAACCCATATCGCGTACCCAGTTTAGAAATCGACAAGGGAATGGTGCAGAGGGAGTATGCCAGGGTACACAGTTGATGGTGCATTAGTGCGTCTAACCCATCTGGCATAGGTGCACGGAGGAAGGCAAGGGAGCCTTAGAGTGCAGTGTACAGAACAGGGTGACGTGTCTTGTGATAATGGTAGAGACCCATCCCGTGGGTGCATAGGGAAACGGGAACATACCTGACTCCAAGTGTCGTAATGTCCCTCAATCTCACCTCTCGGTAATTGATTGAAGAAACTCCAGTCACACTCAGCCCACCCTCTGTCTCACGCTCTGTTGATAGATACAGGAGGGCAGCCCTTTCCTGAAACCCATTGATGTTATCCTCACGGTCACTTGTGCAAAGGTTGTATGCCTTGTGCGCATTTGATGGTGCAACTGTGCATCCCGCCCTGTGCTGGCATACAGTGCAAGAAGGAAGGCCAGGGAGCCTTATAGTGCAGTGCACAGAAACAAATCGTGCTTTGTGCATTGAGAGGCCCATCCCGTGCGTGCAACACTTCATTCACACTTCTCACTTCTCATTTGATTTAAAGGGAAAAGACTGGTCACTTGCCCCACCCTCTGTCTCACACTCTGATAGACAGTTTACAGAGGGCAACCATACTCACTTCCCCATCCGGTTAGGATGAAAGTTCACATCACTCGATTATTTGTTGATGAAGATCGCATCGTCAATTTGTTGAAGAGGCGTACCCAGGGAGGTAGCCATCAAATCGAACATTGTGTTGGATAGGATATGGCGTCTGCTAGAGGACAGTTAGACACTCTGCAGAGAGACCGAGGACACAGCGTACCAAGGGAGGCAGCTTCGGAATTGGATCCTGGGGATATCAATTGATAAATCCACTTTCTAGACTACTGGGTGTTGCCACCTTTTCCACAGCCAGCTTCTCGCCCAAGGGTGTGTGCCACCTTTTCTTGGAACGAGGCCTGCTATGACAGGGAATTGCTTCCTTTTCTCCCATAACAGATTTGTCTTTTTTTTCTTTTCTTTTTCTCTTTTCTGTTTCTCCTACTCCCGAGGGTGTTTCCACCTTTTCTCGAAGAATAGATCGGCATGACAGGGACCGAAGTCCTTTTCTCCCATGACCGATATGTATATTTTTTTCTTTTTCTTTTTCTTTTTTTTTTCGAATTAAGCAAGGGAATGGTAGAAATACCACTTGTCAGAACCCACCTCGCCACTGTCGCTGGTGGAAAATAGAGGATAAGACATCAAGGCTAGAAGGTGGAGTTGAGGGGACAGAGGGTTGCGTCCACTTCATCAGAAGTGGCTGAAGAACGGCTATCAGAAGTAGCATCATAAGAATGACAGGGCCACGCCAACGAGGGAAAGGATTAGGTGACCATGATTGTCAAGATCCCCAAGGAGGAAAGTACTTCTTCATGCAATATCCATTGATCAGGAAGGGATCATCAGAGGCATCAACGGTCTGCACTTGGACAGAGCCATTAGGGTTGACAGCAAGTACCCTATATGGGCCCATCCACCGCTGTTGGAGCTTGCCAGGAAACTTGCCAAATCGTGAATCATAGGCTAGGACCAAATCACCTTCTTTGAACTCCTTGTGCTTGATGAAGCTGTCATGGTAAGCCTTGTGTCGAGCTTGCGTGGCTTCCATGCACTGTAGAGCCATCCTACGAGTTTTGTCCAAACATTCCAGGTGTAGAAGACGGCGTTGCAGTGAATCATCATCCCCCAAATGCTCTTTGATAGCCACTCTCAAAGAGGGTAATTCAAGTTCAATAGGGAAAACAGCTTCTGTACCATACACCAGCTGGAAGGGTGTCTGTCCTGTTGATGCTTTATGGGAGGTTCTGTACGCCCAGAGGGCCTCTGTAAGTCGATCATCCCAATCACGACGATGTGTGGCAATTGTCCTTGTCAGGATCGAGCAGAGGATGCGATTCGTGACTTCGACTTGGCCGTTGGCTCTGGGGTAATAAGGAGTGGACTTGCGATGACGGATCTTATACAGCTCTGTCAACTCTTCCATGACTTTATTAATGAAATGTGTGCCTCTGTCACTTACCAACTATAGGGGACTGCCAAAACGGGTGATGATATTCTCCTACATGAATAGGGCCACGCTGTTACCATCGTCCCGCTTTAGGGCTTTAGCTTCACACCACTTTGTGACATAATCCGTACATACGAGGATGTATCTGTTCTGCTTCCTTCTGGTGGGAGGATCGATTGGGCCTACGAAGTCGATGCCCCACTTCTCGAAAGGCTTCAAAGGAAGGATAGGTTGCAGTGGCATGGCACTTGTCTTTGTGGGTTTCCCCATTCTCTGACAAGCATCACATCTTTTACAGTAATCATAGGCATCCTTATGAATGGTAGGCCACCAGTATCCTGCTAGCAGAGCCTTCCTGGCTGTGGCTTCTCCTGCAAAGTGGCCTCCACATGGCTCGTCATGGCAAGCCTTCAGAACAATCCCAATCTCATCTCCTGCAACACATCTTCTGAGCACTTCATTTTTGCCTTTCTTGTACAATGCACCGCCTAGCAGGGTGTAGGGGGCTCATTCCAACATAAGCTTCTTCCTTTCCCGACTAGAAATACCAGGACGGTACTATTGGGTTGCCAGCAGATTGGCAATGTCTGCATACCAGGGAGTTACAGTTTCTACCAAGAATAGGGAAGCATCAGGGAGGTCTGGATCATCCTGCTCCTCGTCTGCAGTTTGTGGGATACGCGACAGATGATCAGCCAGAACATGGGAACGACCAAGTTTGGTAATTACCTCAAAGTCGAACTCCTGAAATAGAAGGAGCCATCTCATCATTCGTCCTTTCACATCTGCTTTGTTCGTCAAGAAGGACAGGGCCTCATGATCCACATAAAATTTAAAGTGGGTAGACAAGAGGTAGTGGTGGAACTTCTCTAGGGCAAACACCATTGCCAAGCACTCCAGATCTGTCACTGTATAGTTCCATTCCCTATCAGTGACTTTTCGGCTTGCGTAATAAATGGGTTGATCCAGCTTCGAGGAGCCCTTCTGGCAAAGAACTTCGCCTAAGCCTTCAATAGATGTATCAGTGTGTACATGGAACTCTTTCGTCCAATCAGGAGGTTGCAAAATGGGTGCCTCAATTAGACACTACTTCAGAGTGTTGAAGGCTTTGTCACATTCTTCTATCCAAATAAACTCTGCATCTTTCCTCAGAAGCTTGTGCAAGGAGGTTGCCTTTGTTGCAAAATGGGCGATGAACCTTCTGTAGTAACCCACATGGCCTAGGAATCCCCTCAACTGTTTGAGGTTGGTGGGTGCTGTTAGAGCTGCAATCTTTTCGATCTTTGAAGGGTCTGTTGATATCCCTTGTGCAGAGACGATGTGGCCCAACAGAACTCCAGAAGAGACCCCAAAGATGCATTTGTCGGGGTTGAGGGAATTCCCATACTCCCGGGATCGGTCAAAGCATTGTTCCAGGTATCCCCAGTGTTCACGGATCAAACTATAGACACAGAAGTCATCCAAATATACCTCAATAAAGTCGTGCAGATGATTTTGGAATGCGGCCATCATGACTCGCTGGAAGGTAGCAGGGGCATTGCAGAGCCCAAACGGCATCACTCGATAAGCATAGGTCTCCCATTCTGTGGTGAAGGTTGTTTTGGATTGTTCTTCTTCTGCTATCTGCACTTGGTTGTATCCGCTGAATCCATCCAGAAGGGAATAAAGCTCATGTCCTGCCATTGTGTCCAACAGTTGGTCTGTGAAAGGGATAGGAAAGTGATCCTTCTTCGTCTTCGAATTGAGCTTGCGAAAATCCACACATATACGAAGCTTGCCATTCTTCTTGGGTAACACCACGATGGGTGAAACCCATTCACTATTTGCCACTGGATAGATGAACTCGGCTTCCAAAAGCTTCAGCAAATCTGCTTTCACCAATATGGAATAATTCGGGTTCATTCGCCTCTTTCGTTGCCGTACTGGCTTGGCATCAGGCTCCAAGTTAATATGATGCTGACATATTATGGGATCAATCCCCTTTAGGTCTTTGTAGGACCAAGCAAACACGTCCAAATTCTCTTTCAACAAGTTGTACAAAGTTGACAACTCCTCTTCTGGTAGGCTGCTACCCACCTTCAAGTGGCATTCAGTGCCATCTGCATCCACAAAAGTTAACTGCCTTTCACCTTCTACTTCACGGATGAAGATCCCGCGCACTGCTTCTGGATATAGATCCGACTCCTTCAAGGGAGTGGTGTCCTCTTCTGATGTCCCACTAAAACCAACTTCTTCTTTTGGTAGAGACTTAGGTTGCTCCTTGAGATGTTGGAATGGGATTAGAGCCATTTCGGGTTTGGTTTCACGATTAGTTACCTCTTGGCTTGAAGACTCATCTTCTGATGACGCATCCAGGAACGTCACATAACAGGGACCCTCTGATGCCTGTTGGAATCGTGAAACTGGTGCTTGTTGGCACGGTGCATCATCATCATCTTTTCTTGGCAAAGGTGGTTGAGGACGGCAAGAGCCACTGCTGAAAGACGGCTTATTCTTCTTAATCCATTTCTTATAAAGATTGTGCATATGAGAAGATCCATTTACTAGACCAAATGGTACCATCGCCATTCTGTCCCACAGCATGAGATCATCTGCTTCTGATGCTTCTGGAACTTCTTCTTCATATGTATCCTCTTTAGGTGGGATAGACTCTTCCATCTTGCCTTCATAACCTTCTTCTTTCATATCATCTCCATCCTCTTCTGTCTCTGTCTCTGGCTTTGTCTCTGTTTCTGTCTCTGGCTCTGTAGGAGCTCTGTAAGAGAAGAACAGGTTCTCTATTTCATCTTCTGCCTTTGTCTCTGGCTCTGCTATGGCCATGTAACAGGGAGAGCAGTACATCCATGCTTCTATCTCACTGTCAGAAGTGATTTCGGAAATCATTCCTGGTTCAGGCAGGAAGTATTCACCCATTGACAGGGACTTTGCATCGTTTGGGAGTTGGCTTACAGTATCCACTCTTAAGGAACGTGCCACTGTTTGCTTGGGAAGGATCTGTTTGACAGCATCTTCATCTGCTGATGTGCCATCTGTAGCCTCATTAGGGGAGTCCAAAGATAATTTCAAGGAGGTGGATCCATGCCCTTTTTGAGAACCATATAGCTTCAGCACCACTTTGTTGGGTCCTCTACCCAAGGTCAAGGTTCCTTTGAACCAATCCGTCTCTGTTTTGGTTCTGATTCAGAGCTCCTGTTTGAACTGTTGGCTGTTGGCTCCAGTTGGTAGGGTTCCACTGTTGCTGCTGCTGATTTGGCATTGGGGAAATTGGTTGGGACAATTGGTATTGTGGTTGAGCCATCATTTGAGGTATGGATTGTGGCCACTGTGGATTTGGCACACTGTATTGTGATACTGGGGACATTTGTTGGTAGGGGTAGGGAACTGTCCTTGGGACTACATTTGGTGGGTACATCATTCCTGGTATCAGAGGAGGTACGACTCCTCTTCCTGGATTCATCGCCAATCTAGCTTCCACTTCATCGTACAGTCTTGCACCTTCTGTTGCAGCTTGCAGTGTGGCTGGTCTTTGCAGCTCCACAAACTTATTGACTTCTGGTTGTAATCCTCTAAGAAACACCCCCTTCTGAATGCCATCATCTAGATTATGGTTGGTCCATCTCTTCAGGATGGATTCCATTCGTGAGACATAAGCTTCTACTCTTTCTCCAGAGGACTGACTTAGGTTCATAAATTCCTCTCGCATCCGCTCTTCAAAACCTTCACGCCTGAATTTAGTGAGGAAGGCCAACTTCAGGTCGTCCCATGTGCCAAAAGTTCCTGCTGCTTGTCTCTCATACCACTGAAACACCACGCCCTTGAAAGTGGCGGGGAATATTGCTAACCAATGCTCAGGGGTTCTGGCATTGTTAGCCACGCATGCTATCATAAACTCTGCTACATGAAGATCGGGGTCTTCATTGTACTCTCCCTTAAAAACTGGCAATGAGACTACATTTGCTGGCCTTTCATCAATATTTCTAGGACGGATCTGGCTTGGAAGTGGACCTCGAGCAGGAGGAGGAAGGGCTTGATATGCCATTGGGACTTCTGTAAAGAGTTCCGCAAGGGCGTCAAAGGCGACTTCTGCTGCGAGCTCGTTCTCAGCTTTGATTCTTGCTTTCTCTCTTCTCACGTACCTCTGGACTCGTTCTAACGCTTGCCTCTTTATTGCGTCATTCATCAGGGGGTTGGCTCCACTATGTTGTTAGTGCTCCGCAGAGGGTTAATAGAAGACTTCAGTCTCTGGAGGACTCTCTTGCCAACATTTCTTCTACTTCTTCCTTTTCAACGTCTCTGAATTCTGCTTTCATGCCACTGCACAGAGGAAGGTATTCGGTTCTGAAGGTGTCAAAATGCATACGTCTGAGCATTGTGGTGGTGCCATCATCATAGTAATGCCAGCTTCTGATGGTTTCAACAGTGTATGTTGTAAAGAACACTCTGTCTACCAACTTCCAGTGGGTTGCCAATTGAACAAACAGAAGATTATCAGTGCACCAAGCATCCCATGTATCTTGCTGTTGAGCATCCACGAACAAATTCCAACTCTTTTCCTTCTTGTCTTTGTGAACCTCTACAGACCAAGACTCCTGAAGCTTCTTCACAATCTCCCACTTTGCTGATGTCTGGAAACTTCTCAATGAATGCCAAATCTTCCATGTATGGTCATTCTCTCTGTTTCTGCTCTTCAGTTTGTTCCCAAACAGTTTGCTACCAAGATGCAACTTTCTGCTGCTTCAACAGGAAGAGGAAAAAGCATCCATTGAATTCTTCTCTTCTTGGCAATGCCATTTCCTTCATTTTCAACCCCTTCTGGTGCTTGTTGATGGCAAGTTTCCCCAGTTGCGCACCAAAAACATGGAGCCCCAAGAGGAACACCAAGGAAAAGGGAATTCTCTTGCAAGAAAATCTATCTTGTAACATCAACAAGCTTGTTTATTAGGTTTTATATGATCACAATGAAGAAAAGAACACCAGACACAACAAATCTTCATGCAGCATCATGTAGATCTCCCACGGTTTTGATAGAATCAACCATATTCTTCAATATCTTCACAAAATCCATCAATATAACAAAGAAAGCAAAGGAATACACCATCTTTGAATGGAAATACATCACATAGTATTCATCTTCAATATCTTCATAGTCTTCTATCTCAATCTCACATATACAATCACTCTGTTTGAATAGAATTGGCTATCTCTGACTCTCTCTCTCTCTCCATCAATAATACATCATATCCTCACTACAATATCTCATAATTACTCTCAATAATCCTTCTTAGGTCATGGATACCCCTCCCAAGAGGTATGTCTGATATGAAGAGTCACCAGAGCCACTACAGTGTCCTTTCATAGCTCACCACTATCACTTCACTCCAGTCTTCACTTGAGTCTTCAACAGCTACTTCTTTCACTTGTTTTAGCTCTTTTGCACTTGTATTCACCTCTTTCCAAGGCTAGAAAACTTTCCCAAGCTACACTCTCATCCAACAGAACACATACAGAAGCATACAGAACAGCTACAGTACAGTTACAGAACAGAGACAGAAGCTCTACAGAAGACCTACAGAAGGTCATCAAAACCTCATAACTCATACTCAAACCATTCTAAACCATGAAAAACCATTCAATAAGCTTTCACAAGATCTCAATCTTCATCAATCATCAATCCATCCCTCCTACAGAAAGAAAATAGAACAAAACAAAAGCTATACAGAAGGTATACAGAACCAATCAGAACCAATCAGAACCTCACATCTCTACTAATAAACATCATGAGCTTCCAAAACATAATCAATATCATCCAAAATACTCTCAAACCACTTCCAAACCAATCAATCATCTCATAAAATCAACCATTCAGCTCTCAAAAACAACAAAAATCAGCCAAAAAACAAGTCATTTCAACACTCAACATCTGTCAACGCATTTTAAGTTCTACGTGGATCATGAAGCCCTGGCCTTCCTGATGAACAAAGCAGTTGTTAAAGGATGACTGATGAGATGGTTGCTCCTATTCCAGGAGTTCGATTTTGAAGTGGTCACTAAGCCTGGCCATTCCCATGTCCTCGCCGATCATCTATCATGGATCCCTCAGACAAAGGAAGAGGAACAGGATGATCCTGACCTTCTTGATGCTTCCTTGTTTCTAGTTGAAACAGTTACTCCCTGGTATGTAGACATAGCCAACCTCCTGGTAACTCAACAGTATCCTCTTGGCATCTCAATCCGTGAGAAGAAGAAGCTTATGTTAGAATCAGCCCCCTACAATTTGCTAGGCGGTGCATTGTACAAGAGAGGCAAAGATGAAGTATTGCGAAGATGTGTTGCAGGGGATGAAATCGGCAAAGTATTGAAAGTATGCCATGACGAACCATGTGGTGCACACTTTGCGGGAGAAGCGACAGCCCAAGAAGGCTATGTTGGTGGGATACTGGTGGCGGACCCTCCACAAGGATGCATATGATTACTGCAAGAGATGTGATGCTTGTCAAAGAATGGGGAAACCCACCAAAATAAGTGCCATGCCACTACAACCCATTCTTCCCCTAAAGCCATTCGAGAAGTGGAGGATTGATTTTGTGGGTCACATTGATCGACCTACCAGACGGAAGCAGAATAGATACATCCTAGTATGTATAGATTATGTCACAAAGTGGTGTGAAGCTAAAGCCCTGAAGTGGGACGATGGTAACAGTGTAGCCCTGTTCATGTACAAGAATATTATCACCCGCTTTGGCAGTCCTCTTAAGCTGATAAGTGACAGAGGTACTCATTTCCTTAACAAAATCATGGAGGAGCTGGCAGGGCTGTATAAGATCCGCCATCGCAAGTCCACTCCTTACTACCCTAGAGCCAACGACCAAGTTGAAGTCACCAATCACATCCTTTGCTCGATTCTGATAAGAACGATTGCCGCACATCGTCACGATTGGGACAATCGACTTACAGAGGCCCTTTGGGTATACATAACCTCTCATAAGGCAACTACAAGACAGGCCCCTTTCTAGTTAGTTTATGGTACAGAAGCCGTCTTCCCTGTTGAACTGGAATTTCCCTCTTTGCGAGTGGCAGTTAAAGAACATTTGGGAGATGCTGAGTCACTACAACGTCGTTTCCTGCACTTGGAATGCTTGGATGAGATACGGCGGATTGCCCTCCAGTGCATGGAAACCACTCAAGCGCGATGCAAGGCCTATCATGACAGTTTCATCAAGCACAAGGAGTTCAAAGAAGGTGATCTTGTCCTGGCCTATGATTCAAGGTTTGGCAAGTTTCCTGGCAAGCTTCAACAATGGTGGATGGGCCCATACAAGGTACTTGTTGTCAATCCTAACGGCTCTGTTCAGGTGTACAGACCGTTGATGCCTCTGATAATCCCTTCTTGATTAATGGCTATCGTCTGAAGATGTACTTCCCTCCTTAGGGATCTTGACAATCACAGTCGACCTACCATTTCCCTTTTGGGCGTCGCACTGTCCTTCTCGTCATGCTTCTGATAGCCCTTATGATTCTCCTCATGAGGCAGTTTCGTTCTGCTAGCCCCTCACAGATACCTCTCAACCCGACCTTGTTCTCTTCTCGTCTGATCCAACAACGGTGGCGAGGTTGGTCCTGACACATGGTATTTCCACCATTTTCTTTCTTAACGAAAAAAAAGAAAAATAGAAAAAAAAAGAAAAAGAAAAAAACAAAACAAACAAACTTGTTATGGGAGAAAAGGAAGAAATTCCCTGTCATAACAGGCCTCGTCCCAAGAAAATGTGGAAACACCCTTGGGCGAGAAGCTGACTGTGGAAAAGGTGGTGACACCCCACAGTTCAGGATAGCTGACTCACTAGCAGAACCTCTTTAGCAAGTAATTTGAAGCTACCTCCCTTGGTGCGCTGTTTCTGCAATATCAGTCTGTCTGCCCTTCTTAACAGATGATTTTTCTTACAAATCATTGAAGTATGAGATTTGTAGGCTGTCTCCTTGGGTACGCCTCGTCTTCAAGATCCTGATGGCAACAACAGCCGACACGATCTTCATCACCAATCCCTTGAGTGATGTGAGATTTCATCCTAACAGGATGGGGACATGAGTATGGGCTGCCCTCTCTATCTATTAGAGAGTGAGACAAAGGGTGGGGTGAGTGACCAGTCTTTCCCTTCATAAAAGGTGGGTGAATAAACAGTTCATTTCAACAATTAATTGTGATTGAGGGGATAATGAAAATAAATAAAGCTCACAAAATAAATACCTGGTAGGGGTGTGTTTGATAATTTTTAACGTATTTTTATTTTTATTTTAAATTTTTTTAATTATGTTTTTTTTTAAGTTTGGATTATGTGGGGGTTATATTTTAGGTGTATTTGTTTTGGTTTTATAGTGTGGTTTGATTAATTTATGTTATAATGTGGATTTATTTGTTTTATGTGTATTTTTCAGTTTTTGTTATTTAATAAATTGTATGTGGTTGTTTTTTTTCAAAATAAATAATAATTAAATATGGATATGTGATGAAGGAAAAAAATAAAATTTCAGTCATTTAAGAAATATCCACAATTTATGGTTTGAAAATAAGTACTTTATTTGTATGTTTATTCTGTTTTTTTTTCAAAGAATATTGGTGCCTTATATGAAAATATTTGAAAGTGAGAAATTAGTGGAAAAAGGTTAGGGAGATGGGTGGAATTGTTTTAGATTTTTTGTATTTTTTTACTAATTTTAAATGAATTTTATGCATTTTTAAAGTAATTTTGAATTAATTGTCAAATATTTAATTTTCTGTAATTTTGGTTATTGAAATTGCCACCTGAAAAATTTTCCAAAAATTTTCAGATTTAGTGGGGAATTTTCAAATATTTTTTTGTAATTTTTTTGAGTTAAAATGAATTTTTTAAATTAACTAAATCAATTAAATTATGTAAATCAAGTTAGTTTGGGAAGTAGGGTCAAATCAAGTCAACGAAGTCATGTTAGTCTGGAGAAGTCAGGGAAGTCAGGCTAAGTCAAGTCAAGTTAGTCAAGGTTGATTAGGTTAGTCTGGGTTAGTCTAGGGTTGACTAAGTCAATTAGGTTAGTCTGGGGTCAGTCTAGGTTAGTTAAGTTAGTCTAGGTAAGTTCTAACTAACCTAGGTGAGACTAACTAACCTAGGTTAGGTTAGTGGGGGGGGGACTAACCTGAGGGGGGGGGACTAACTAACCTCACTAGGGTTAGTTAGTGGGGGGGGGGGACTAACCTGAGGTAGGTTAGTTGACTAACTACAGTTAGGCTAGGGTTAACCTAACCCTAGTGAGGTTAATTTTTATCCTAACCCTAGTGAGGTTAGTTTTTAACCTAACCCTAGTGAGGTTAGGTTAAAAACCCTAGTGAGGTTAGGTTAAAAACCCTAGTTTTTAACCTAACCCTAGTGAGGTTAGTTTTTAACCTAAGTTAGTTAATTAATCACAATTAAGTTAGTGTTAACTAAATCTAAGGTTAGGTGCTAACCTAGGGTGGTTAGAGGGTGGGAGGAGGAGGCAGAGGGGGAGGAGGCGGAGTAGGAGTAGGAGGAGTGGAGGAGGAGTAGGAGGCCGGCGCGTGGAGGAGAGGTCGTGGCAGTGGCGGCGTGCTGAAGAGCGACGGCGGCCAAGGGAGACAGGAGGCAGAGGGGGCGGTAGTTGGAGGAGGCCGCGAAAGGGAGAGGAAGGCGGGGGTTGAAGAGGCCGAGAGGAGGGTGGCGCAGGGCGACCGAGAGGGAGAGGAGGTGGAGTGGGTGAAGGACGAAGTAGAGGCGGCGGTGGGAGGAGTGGCAGGCCGAGGAGGGGAGATCGCTGCTGAGAAGGGAGAATGGGTGGAGGAGAAGGGAGGCGCCGCTGAGGGGGAGGAAGGCGCTGTTGACCAGAAGAAGAAGAAGAAGAAGCAGGAGCAGGAGAGGAGGAAGGGGAGGGAAGAGGAGGAGGAGGAAGGAGAAACTAACCGACAGGTACGTGGGGTCTTTTCTTTTCTTTTTCATTTTTTTCTTATTTTTCCTTTTTCTTGTTTTTCTTGTGGATGTTCCTGTGTGATTGAAGAGTATGTGTGTTTTTTTTTGTTTTTGGTTTTTTTTTTCTTCTTCTATTTATGTTTTGTTTTTGTTTTTGTTTTTTTTATTTTTTTAAAAATTGTGTATATAGTTTATATATATTTTTTCTTTCTCTTTTTATATTAAATAATTAAAAAATAAAAATAAAATAAATAAGAAAAAAACACATCCCCGGCCCGTGCACATGCGCAGGTAGGGATAAAAAAATTTGCAATGACGGGTTCAAACGGACAGGGACGGGGACGCGCAAGCCACAGACGCCACGGGGCGTCCCGAGGCGCGTAAAACCAAAAACAGGCGCATTCACACGCGAGGTGTGAAACACAATTAACGGGAAAAATAAAGAAAATTTAATAAAAGCCAAACCGTTTGTCGGATCAAAAATCCGTAAAAAGGAAAAATGGGCCGGGAGACAAGGGAAAAATGTTGGAAATATGCAACATTGGTTCTGGGACAAAATCAGGGTGTTCACATGGAAAAAATGCAAAAAACAAACCCGAAAACACATACGGACATTAATATCGGAAAATTCGAGTATTAGAACGAAGTGCAGAAAGAAGAAAAAGTGGGCAGAACAATGTGTTCGACACAGCTATCACGACAAAACACAGCTTCGAGCGAGATAGGATGTGTTCACATGGGAAAAACCCCAAAAATGGGCCCGAAAGTGGACTCGAAAATTAATACGGGAAGAACCGTGCGTCGGAATAGTAGGTGATACAAAGGAAAAATGTCCGAAAGAAAGGGATTCACAGGGCTGGTACATCAAAACTTAGTGTAGGGGAAATTAGGAAGGGTTCACTTGGAAAAAACACGAAAAATACATCCGAAAACGCTCGGAAAAATTAATAACTAAAAGCCCGACAGGCGGAAGAGAGGGGAGGAAAAGGGAAAAAAATGGAGGAAAGGCTGGCAAGACACGGTTGTCAAATCAAACTAGAATTCTGATGAAAATAGGACAGGTTCACATGGAAAAATGTGAAAAATAGGCATGAAAAATGTCTGAAAACCTGCAAAAATTAATAAACGGATGAACCGTGCATCGAAATGACACAGAATAAAAAGAAAAAATGTCAGGGGGAATGGGTAGGACATGATTGACTCATCAGACCAGGGTTCCGAAGCAATAAAGATGCGTTCACATGGAAAAATATCCAATTTACGGAAATTGGTTAAAAAATTAATAACTTGAGAATCGTCTATCGGAACAGGGGTTGGTAAAAAGGAAGAATAGGCAGTTCAAAGGGATAAACAGGACTGTAAGGTTGGATTGAGCTTTCGGTGAACGTAAGGTCCGTTCGTATGAAAGAAGCGCAAAACCCATAATAAGGGCAAACGATCAAGGAACAACCCCTAGAACAGGGTGAAATAGAACGTAAGGGTGGGGAAGGGACCCCATCAGGGTAACATGAAGGCGCGGCATAGATGCACGATTAAAACAAGGTGTATGCAACATGGACGTGCAGGGACGCATCCCCACACTTAAGATCTTAACAGGAAGGGTAAACCAAACTTCAAGGACTTGGTACCTCACATCAGACCAACCACAAACATCCTCACACTTAAAACATGACCATCACTGAGAAATAGAAGGTGTAGGGTTAGAAAAACTTGGCCCATATTGCCGAGAAGGAATGTCGACTATCGAGGTTGTGTCTGGTGTCGTTGTGTCGGTTGCAGGAGGTAACAAAGTATCTTCACAATACTCTCCAACGTCCTTCATGGCAGGGACCACGTGGCAACACCCAGGGAGGTAGCTGGTTGAAGGAAGCACATGAAATTCATCGATGATGAGGGATATTGCACTCAACTCACGATCACTCAAATGGATTGAAAGAGCAAGCACTCGCCCCATGACTAACGTCACTCGAGAAAATAATAATGAAACCCATAGCTCACACCCGGTTTAGGAATCGACAAGGGAATGATGCAGAGGGAGTATGCCAGGGTGCACAATTGATGGTACATCAATGCATCCAACTCATCTGTCATAGGTGCAAGGAGGAAGGCCAGGGAGCCTTATAGTGTAGTGTATAGAACAGAATGATGTGTCCTGTGCTGATGGTAGAAACCCAGCCCATGGGTGCATAGGGAAATGGGAACGTACCTGACTCCAAGGGTCGTAACGTCCCTCAATCCTCACCTCTCGGTAATTGATTGAAGAAACTCCATTCACACTCAGCCCACCCTCTGTCTCACGCTTTGTTGATAGATACAGAGGGTAGCCCATTCCTGAAACCCTTTGATGTAATCCTCACGGTCACTTGTGCAGAGGTTGTATGCCTTGTGTGCAATTGATGGTGCAACTGTGCATCCCACCATGTACGGGCATACAGTGCAAGAAGGAAGGCCATGGAGCCTTATAGTACAGTGCACAGAAACAGATCGTGCATTGTGCATTGAGAGGCCCATCCTATGCGTGCAACACTCCGTTCACACATCTCACCTCTCATTTGATTTGAAGAGAAAGATTGGTCACTCACCCCACCCTCTATCTCACACTCTGTTGGAAGATACAGAGGGCAGCCCATTCTTGAAACCCTTTGATCTAATCCTCACGGTCACTTGTGCAGAGGTTGTATGCCTTGTGTGCAATTGATAGTGCAACTGTGCATTCTACCCTGCGCTGGTATACAGTGCAAGAAGGAATGCTAGGGAGCCTTATAGTACAGGGGACAGAAACAGATCATGCATTGTGCATTGAGAGGCCTATCCCGTAAGTACAACACTCCGTTCACACATCTCACCTCTCATTTGATTTGAAGGGAAAGACTAGTCACTCACCCCACCCTCTGTCTCACGCTCTGTTGGAAGATACAGAGGGCAGTCCATACTCACGTCCCCATCCTATTAGGATGAAAGCTCACATCACTCAAGGGGTTGGTGATGAAGATCATGTCGGTTGTTGTTGTCATCAGGATCTTGAAGACGAGGCGTATCCAGGGAGGCAGCCTACAAGTCTCGTACTTCAATGATTGGTAAGAAGAGTCATCTGTTAAGAAGGGCAGACGGACTGATATTGCAGATACAACGCACCTAGGGAGGTGGCTTCAAATTACTTGATGCTGAAAAGGTTCTGCTGATGAGTCAGCTATCCTGAACTGCGGGGTGTTACCACCTTTTCCATAGTCAGCTTCTCGCCCAAGGGTGTTTCCACCTTTTCTTGGAACGAGGCCTGTTATGACAGGGAATTTATTCCTTTTCTCCCATAACAGTTTTGTTTGTTTTTGTTTTTCTTTTTTTTCTTTTTTTTTTCTTTTCTCTTTTTTTCTTTTGTTTTTTTCTCTTTTTCATTAAGAAAGAGAATGGTAGAAATACCATATGTCAGGACCAACCTCGCCACCGTTGTTGGATCAGACAAGAAGAGAACAATGTCGGGTTGAGATGTTTCTGCGATGGGGTAGCAGAACGAGACCACCTCATGAGGAGAATCATAATGGCTATTAGAAGCACAACAAGAAGGACAGTGCGACGCCCAAAAGGGAAAGGGTAGGTCGACTGTGATTGTCAAGATCCCCAGGAAGGAAAGTACTTTTTCAGGCGATAGCCACTGATGAGGAAAGAATCATCAGAGGCATCAACGGTCTGTACTTGAACAGAGCCGTTAGGATTGACAGCAAGTACCTTGTATGGACCCATCCATCGTTGTTGGAGCTTGGCAGGAAACTTGCCAAATCTCGAATCATAGGCTAGGACAAGATCACCTTCTTTGAACTCCTTATGCTTGATGAAACTGTCATGACAGGCCTTGCGTCGTGCTTGAGTGATTTCCATGCACTGTAAGGCCATCCGCCGTATCTCATCCAAGTATTCCAAGTACAAGAGACGGCATTGTAGTGACTCACTATCTCCCAAGCGTTCTTTAACAGCCACTCGCAAAGAGGGCAATTCCAGCTCAACAGGGAAATCAAATGCTCCTACAGAAATTCAGCCTTATGCAGTAAACCATGGACAGCAAGCTCATGGTTATGGTTATCATTTGATAGATGGGAAAAATGTCCATCAATTTTCTTTTAGTGGTGTACATAGCATCTACTTGTCAAGTCATATCTTGGACAACATAACTTCCAAGGGCCTATGTTATAAATGCAAGAAGAAGAACACTCTTGGGCATGACAATGTATGCAAGGCAAAGCATATTAACATATCAGTTGTTCTTGAGTTACATACTCCTCATGGCATTGAAAGAAAGCTTATTCATCATCAACAACTGATGGAAATGCAAAGGCAACTGATATGCTACAAGTGTAATGAGCATTGGTTACCTCATCTATTGCAAGAATAAACATTTTGCTACAGCCCTTGTCTTGGAAGACCCAATGGAAGATGTATATGTTGGACAAGGACATAACATTCATGGGTAGCAAGAAGAAGTATATGTTGGGCAAGGTCATAATAGTCACGGGCAGCAAGAAGATGATGCCTATGCTGAAAATCAGGCTAAAGATGTGACTGGGCAGCACGGGCGAATTGCTCTAAATGCCATACATGTAACACATGTAGTTAATGAGCAATCATGTATAGAAGAACAAGAAGAAGAGAATGTTTTTAGTGACCAAGATGAAGAACGAAGAGATGCAGTTGTAAATGAAGAACAAGAGCATGTAAATGTCAATGAAAATCAAGAGAACTATGCAGTCAACCAAGGCATATGACAATGAATCTAATGCTGAAGATGAAAGGGCTGAAGAAGATTCAATTGACCAAACAAGCATTGAGGATATGAAATCATTACATGATGATTTTCAGCAGCTCATACCTCATGTAGATGATGACTTTCAGCAGCCTATTGATTATGATAATGATATGATTCAGCAAGCTTTCTTCATGATTATGGGGATGATACCTTGGATTATGGAGGTGTTGACGATAATGCTGGTGATTTTTCATTCCCATATGATCTAGGGATTTACATGAATGCATCTATGGATTATGGATGGGATTTATCATATCCTTTTGATCTTGGAGGTGATAATAACTTTTATGTAAAATACCTCACTTATGAAAGCTTTGATGATGGTTTATCATTTTATTTGGGCGAGGTTAGTAGTGCTTTGATGGATGACAACCATTTTTTGGCGATTCCTTATGATCCGGGTTGATTTTGGGATGATTTCATGTGTCTTGGAACAGGAGACAACTTATTGTATAGAAATTCTATGATGAATTAAATTGCACTGACGCAATCAAAATATGAGTTTGAGGGTATAGATTGATGCCTTGGGTTACGTATTTCGTATCTACACCTCAAACACTGAATTTGGACACTTCAACCAAAATTTATGGGCATTTTTACTTCAACTACCCTATTCAGCCCTGCTCTCTGTTTCATGACAGTTACTCCTATCCTATGAAGACCATTTATTAAAGATCAGCTTTTGGAGTTTATCATGGATTATGCATCCTCTACTCTACCTTCTTACTTGTTTCCATCCTTGTACTAAATGTAATTTCAGCTTTGAGGACAAAGCTCTTTTAGGCCGGGATGGCTTGTAATAAAGCATAAGTCACTTTAGTCTAGAGTAGGTTAGGGATTAAGTATAAAAGGTGGAGATGTAACATGTGAGGCATCTTTTTGCCATTTTACAAACATATCTTGTTTGAGGTCTCAACCTCCTACCATCTAAGAGGGTGAATACTCTTGGCCATCATAGCTTGGGATGCATACCTTGCTGCAGCCTCTCATCATTTGATTCTCAACCAATACTAGTAATACCATTTCTTGTCAAGCTACCTTGGCTATGGCTTCCTGGCATTTTATGTCTATTTCTTATCATTTCAGTTTAAATGCTTGATGTGGAATTTAGCTTTATTACAATTTTCAAATGGGCAAGGTCGAGTGCCAAGACCCTTGGATGGTCAAGCCAACCAACATGGCTTGTGGTTGAAATGGGCTAATGACCTCCATGGCTATGGCAATGCTGAGAGATTATGTATCAAGCACTTAGGTGGTGAAACCACCAAGAAAATCACATAGTCAATTGGTGAGTTGGTGGCTAGCTAGAAATGTTTGAGTGCTTCAAGCAACCAAGTCAATCAACATCCAAGCATTCTATTTGAGTGGCTAAGGAGTATTGCCTTAGATGTTTGTGCTTCCATGTGCTAGAGTGTGCAATGTGTGGAACTAGCACCAATTAAATTGAAGAGCATGTGTCTAAAGGTGTGAATGTTGAGGATGAGTACCAAGGGTCATTATATTGCACAACTCAAAACTTTAGGACAAGATATCCAAAGTATGAGCTCCCTAAATTGGTTGGCAAGCCAATAGAGTCATGTGATTATTTTAATCCCATCAAGTAATTATGACTTGTGGTAGGATTAGGCAATCCAAGTGTTGCATACGTGAGTGCTTCAAGGATACAATTGCAATTTGTCATGGCTTGGGTCACTCCAAACATGAATCATTATGTACTCCACATAATCATTGGGTGTTGAGCCCTTTCTAGATTCTACACAATCAACCTAAGCCCATGACCCTAGCCACATGTTGCGAAGTAATGCCACATGAGCCATGTGCTCCCCCACCTAGATGGACAAGGATAGTATACCCAATCAAATGGATGCTCAGCTAAAAGAGCTTGATCGTTGGAGTGTAGACGTGTAGCTTGATGTAATGTTCACATTGCATCATTCGGTGGACAATACAAGTTGTACAATTAGGCAACTACTTGTAGTGCAATGCTACATATTGTGTGCATGTAATAGTAGCATGTTGATCATAATCAAGTTGATGGTAATACAACAAAAGCTCATGGAAGTAGTAGTAGCTAGGATGAGATGCAAGAGGAGGTTTTGAGTTAAATTCATAAGCCACAACTGCCTACACCTATGAATGAGCCCATTACTTGGCACATGTACATAAAGTCCCTCTTCTGAGTCCCAAATTAGTCCCCCTTATCACCTTCACTTGATCTTAGACCTACCAAACTCAATAGTACTTACTCATGGGATTGTACAAAAAGTCGTCGAGAGGCTACAAAATGGAAAGTTTCTAAATCATTTAAGAATTGAAGAGGAGTGTTTCTCTTAGGCATGCACTACTCTAGCTCCATTCTAGCATATCTTTTCAATAATACACTAGTAGTGGGCTTTGCCCACACTTCGAGCAAGCACATGATCACTCCCATTTATAAATTCAGTGACCCAATGGGTCCAAGGAAATACATGACTATCATGGCTAGGCATAGTTTCAAGATGACATATGGATAAGCACTTGAGGCAAAGCTCACTAGGAGAAATAAAGACTCTCCAAGCCCATGAACAAGCAAATCATAATAATAATTTGTTCACACTAGAGCATGCTTTATCATGAGCAGCCTCATTGTGTAGTCAAAGGCATATGCCCATGTACTTTGTTCTTGTTTTGTGGATTTTTGTGAAGCCTTTGATACAACATGAGGAGGTCGTGATGATGGGAAGGTGACGGAGTGAGAAGGAGGAGGGCAGCCGAGTAGGCAGGTGGAGGAGCTGGCGTCGTTGCGGATCGATGGGGAGAGAAGGTGGCTGATGGCCGAGGTAGTTATTGTGGTGGAGGAGCTGGCGTTGCCGAGTGTGAGAGTCGTCGTGTGGCTAACGGGCTGATGGAACGGCACGGGGCGAGCTGGCAAAGTGAGATGGGAGGAGGATAGGTGGTGGCCAAGGAGCTGGGGTGGCTGACTTTAGGCTCGGACATCCAAATGACATGTGGTGACGACGAAGCGAGAGGAGGAGAGGTGGCAAGCAACTTTGTGGCCCGCCCTTGACTTGGCCACAACCCAATCATCGATTTGAGTGGTAGGATGATTGATTGAGGGTGATGACTGCTTCTCAATTGGCCATGGGAGAGCTCAGACGATGTTTGGTCACTCGGACGGACCTCACACAAAGGCTTAAGGCCTTGGGCAATTCGGACAGAACGAAAGACGCCATCATACGATAGGACGCCATCAAATATTCACACGCAATCGTTTAGCACTTGCTAGACTCGAATTGCGATCAATCGATGGATGTCTCCATGATTGATTCACACGCAATATGTGGATTCCCATTCGGACGCAATTCGGATTGCCTTGACATCAATCGTTTAGGCTCAGACGGCACACAATCATCATGGAAACTCAAGTCGCCTTCAATTTGGACGTGCAAACTAAGGCTCAGTGCCTTCAACTCGGACGCTTGCCAATACCAAGGGTCAAAGGCTTATGCCCTTCAATTCGGACATTGATTGCTTCGGACTCGGACGCCTTGTATTGTTTAGGCTTAATGCTTCATAATATTCGGACGGACAAGGAAGGCTAAATGGCACAACACTCGGACGCCATCGAGGCTTAAAGCCTATGATAATTCAGATGGGACATAGCTTTATGCTCAAGTCCATCAAGCTTAAGAATGACCGATTTTGTTAAGAGAGAGAGAGAGAGGCTTTGTGATGAGACAAAGTCATGCGATCTTCCACAATGTGGACATAGGGAACAAGTGAATTGGGAACCAAGTATAGAAGAGATATGCTAAAGAATCACTCACCTCATGGTCTTGAAGGTCACACTTGTGTACCTATTGAGGATGGAGTAAGGTGAATTTATGTTGCAATCCGATTCCTTCAGTCTCTGGTTGATAGTAGGTTAGGAGCCATCATCATGAATGATGAGGGGAGGAGGGTGATGGCTCGCATGAGAGAGTTGTGCCAACAAGTTTTTCGGCACAATGTCCTGGATCATTGGAAGAACATACCGGAGGGGAGCAAGGACTACATTGTAGCATCATTGCACGAGGAGTTTCCGGTGCGAGCCGCAGTAGATAGATTCTCTACGGGCTGGATGATGGATTGGATGCGTGCATACATGTCACATAGACGATCCGACTCACGCAAGGCAATCAAGAGTGGGGCTGCAAAGCCCGAGTGGTTAGATGCAGACGACTGGCGCCGACTGAGGGAGGAGGCTACAGATTCGCCAGGACGTTGGAGTCAGCAGCGCGAGGCAGCGAGGGCACGACTCGAGGCCGGGGTGGTCCATCATCTTGGGAGTGGCGGCCACAGGACATATTTGGAGAACTTTGTAAGTTTCTCTTTTGTTTTGCTTGTTTGTTTTTTTGAAATATTCTTTGTACTGACAATCATGTTTCTAACAGTTAGCATTTTGTTTTCTTTGCAGCACTCCATTACAAATCGCGATCCGCAAGGCCTTGAGACTCGATATGCAGAGAGGCACGGTCTCAATGCATTGATCAACCGATTGTATAGACGCGGCGGCCCTGTAAGTCACTCATCTTTCTTGTCCGTAGTTACCATGAGATATTTGAATGCATTATTGTATGGTGGATTGATGTGTTGTTTCTTTTTCTGCAGAATCCGTTCGATGCTCCTTTGCGGCGGGACGAGCTTTCGGGGGACAAGGATTTGTAGCTCGCCCTTGGATCCTTGGAGCTCACACACCTTTATTTTTTAGTCGCCTGATCTATGTAGACATTTTCTATGTATTAGTGATATCCTGTCATGATTGTACCAATCGCTTTTTATGCGATCATGTATTTATTTCATGTATCAGTTGTATGATTTCAGTATACATTCTTTTTGTTTGCAAGCGCTTTGTATACAGTAGTGCAAAAACTATTTTGTATGGCTCTCATACAGCACACAGTGCTTGCTGCCCTGCCACAAAATTTTTTTTTTCCCTGTTACCGTCGCTATTTGCATCGCAAATTTACTGCTCGCGTCGCTATTGGCGTCACTATGTGCGTCGCAAATTTACTGGTTGCGTCTCTATTGGCGTCGCTATATGCGTGACGCATATAGCGACGCCAATAGCGACGCCAATAGCGACGTTTCTATGGCGTCGTCAACAACGACGCTTTTTGCGATGACGGGGGCAAATTTTGTTGTTTGTATTTTCGTCGCTTTAAATGTCGGTATAAGGCCTATATCTTGTAGTGAAAAATCCAATGATAGATCTAAGAAGAGATAAGGAACCTTGCCAACTACTGAGCAAACAACAAATCCTTCTCAAGCCCCCTACTTCAAATTTACAAGCAAGCCCAGGATGTAAAACAAAGACAAGAATTTAGACCTTTTAATGGTTTTTATTATCTAATGCTTGTTCCTAGTACTATACTAACTCGTTAATCCACTTGAAATCAAATTTCTCCCACTCAATCTGTCTTACTCTTGCTCATGCTCATTTCAAGCTCCACTCCTAGTCCATTTCAGAGTCAATGCTTCTATACTATGTTGGAGTAGTGCTTCTATTTTGATGTATGAATAAAAGAATATTTTCCTTCATGGATAATTCCATCGGGTATTGGCAATGGAACCAAAATGTTGGAGCTTTAATGAAATGTGAGACACACTACAACAAAAAGGCTCCATAGACGCGCTTGTAGACGCAATATTTGAACTGTGTTTAAAAATGTCGGGCGTGTTTATTACCGCATCTACTGCCACATCTAAAATTTCGTGTCTACAAGCGCGCTTATAGTGAAACCTACATATGCATATAAACGCGCCTATTGACGCGCTCCAGAAATATATAATCATATTTATAAAAAAGTAGATATATTCATATTTTGCATCTATACACGCGTGTAACTGTGCGTCTACAGAGGCGTGTACTCTGCAATTTTTTAATGATAATAGATGCGCATTTTTCCTGCAATTTAGACGTGCAAAACAGAGGTATGAAAAAAAACCAGAGAGCATGTGGCTTTGCAAGCCACATGCTCTCTAGTTTTTTTTCCCCTATCAACATCAAATTGTATGCTTAGGGAAACCAGAGAAAGATTATTATACTGAAAGCAAAAGAATGTGGAGAGCCAAAGTCTATATATTGATAATAACACATGATGAGCGTTATGTGCTGAAACATGAGCGTACTGTGCTGAAACATTCGTACATATTTCGAAGATTTTTGTACTGAAAACAAAACAATGTATGTAGAACACGAAATTTCATATATATAGATGAAACGTTTTCACATGACGAGTTTTAGTGCTTGTGAACTCAAGCATGGTCATGGTCGCAAGCACTAGCTGAAAGTAATACATATCAAAAATGAAAACTACAAGCCAAGGGGAGGCATGCATGCATAGGGCTCCTCTACATCTCCTCAGAAGATGCATCATCGTCGCTACCACCACCGTTGCCGGTGTCGGTGCCGGTGCTGCCACCGCTACTCCTAGTCCCCCTTTCGTTATCCTCAACTGCATCAGGGTTCGCCTACACAAAGGATTAAGGTATATAAATACCATTACAAATAATAAATTAGAGTTACCTATACTTTTCATATAAAAAATAAAACATACCTCTTCTGGTTGTGGAATCCTCATGGCACGATTATATTGCTCCTCCGTGATGAGTCCCTCCTCGTAGAAATGCTGCCAAGTGGACGCCCAATTATGACCTCGATGGTAGCCTACCTCTCTAGGAGTAGGCATCCTACCAACGATATGATACTACAAAATAATTTTAACATACAACGTATTAGAACACGCTACATAATGAATTGAAACAAATTACAAAATTTAATTTAAAAAAGAAATCAAATAATACTTACAAACTCAGCCTCCCATGACTCCCTGCCACCCAATCCATAATGCGATGATCCCATGGTTGGCATCTAGATACGTCGCGCCTCTGCATGCTGGCGACTTATCTTTTTCTCTGTTGCTCTCTTCTTGGCCTCTTTCCACTCTCTGCGGTGGCAATTGGGTGGTTGGCCATATCCAGGGCGCCCCTGCTCTTGTCTCCGCAGTGACTCCTTGGCGCGCGTCATAAGGTGAGACCTCTTGTTATGAAGCGCATCTCTCACCTTTGACCGTCCCCAATCATCTGAGAATCGTGAATTCTCGGGATTAGGGTACCTTCTATGTACTGCCCGCAGTACCTCTTGCCACAAATCATTTTTTTGGTGCTTGAAGGGAATCATACAATCTTTGTATGTGGCATGCACGACACTCCTCAAGTAGGCTATCACTTCCCTCCCCTCAGGGTTATGCAAGATACCACCAACATCTATGATAGAGTAGTATATTTGTGGAGGCTCACCTCTCTCATTTCCCGATGAGGGTGATCGAGAGCCACCTCCTAGGCAACCCCCACAAAGCCCTCGACCTCCTCGTCCTCCCGCACAACTCTCCCTCCCTCGACGGACACTACCCTCTACCTCACTCGATGCACGTGCTTCTGAAGATGCAGTACGTGCTTTGGCCGATCCATGTATTTCAGCTTTGATCCCTGTGTATCAGCTGATCTATGTGTATGCATAGTGCATGGAGTACCTATTAGTAGAGGTGTACCAAGGTTTGGTGTGCCAAGGTTTGGTGTTTGTGCGGCAGTGCTAGGCAAAGATGTGATAGGTGTCCCAGACATGACACTAAAAACCTCCTCTGCAGTGGGAGGGCAACCAAGATAACTGGTCATCTCCCCCATGAATTGTTCCTTGTTCAGAAAACCTCCAAAAAAACTACTAACACCTCTAGAAAACTCCGCTAAGGTGTTGTTCATGCGTTCCAACTTAGGATCAGTGCTGGAAGATCCAGGATTCCACATCTACACAAGCAAAAATTAATTACTACCCTGTGCAGATAAAACATATTACACGCTATGTCTATACCTACGTCTATACCCGCGTCTGTCAGTGCGCCTATTCTTGCATCTATACCTGTGTCTACACTGTCATCTAGACACGTTGACAAATGCGCAAAGTCGGACCATATTTTACAAACTGTTATAAAAAACGCGCAAAAAACCTCCATAGATGACAGTCTAAAGCATGTAAAGAGAGAGAGAGAGAAAAGAAAAACTCACCTTCTTTGCTTGTTCCGACGGGTGGTGGCTAGGTTGCAAGCTCCTTGTCCTCCTTCTCCCTTCCCTTGGTAGGTTGCTTGATTCTTGTTCTCTTTCTTGCTGTTTGGCTCTTGTTCTTTACTCTTTGGCTCTTCCTTCCTCCTGTCCTCTTTTTACTCTTATTTCCTTCCCTCATTGTCTTCATGAAGTGATAGATAGATATGATTAGTGATGTCGAGCTCGAACTGCAGAAAACGTGCAAAAAACGCAGGAAAGCACTGGTTTGAAAAGAAAGCCACAACTTTTTTTAAATTTTTTTATATTTGTGTGGTGCGTCTGTACTTGCGCGTGTATATGCGCAGATAAGACATATTACACGCGCTGATAGACGCACAATTACAATTAAACTGATTAAATGCTAGCTTTTGGTTATTTTTGGATCAACATGACTTTCCTAGTCTTTCAATATCAAAATGTTTGCCTCCATGTTGTAAGTATCAATGCATTTAGGGAATATGACATATATACCAAATGAAATCATATATGTCCTTATTATTCAGGTGTAATTATGTCGTCATCTTCTACTAGTATGGGACATGCTGAGTCAACAAACAGTGTATCCTCCAGTGAGGATGAGACATTACGTCTTCACAATCGAGACACTTGGCTACAACGGAAAATTAAATGTATGTGTGATCATTGTCGAGGATGTTTTTTTCGAGCACGTCGAATCACAATGTCACACCTCAGCATGTACGGAGAGTGGGACCAAGAAAAAGACCCAGTAATTTTTACTGCTTTATTTGTATAAATATTATTAGTCTATGTTGTGTCTTCACCATTAAACAAAACCTCCTTTTTTTTATTGAGTAGAATGCGGTACCACATCCTCAAACGGTCCCTCCAGGGCATTGAGAGGTTGCGAAGCGTCAACGCGAGGAGGCAGAGTCCTCAAGAAGAGTAGAGACTAATGACGACAATAGCAGCCCCCTCTTCAAATGCCCCATCAAGTTTTGGAGGAAGAGATTTTGGACAACATGGTGCACGATTTATTTTCCCATGAGGTTCGGGGAGAGTGCGTCACTAGAGAGATAGATGACCCGCTACACATAGCGTCAAAAACTCCATTGTACAAATGTTGCACCTACTCCGTTCTACGTGCATCTCTCGAGATACTGAACTTACAAACCATTTATGGATGGAGTAATGCTAGCTTGAATGCATTATTGAAGTATGTATCATTTGATATTAATTTATAAATGCTTCTAGACAATATTCACGTATGTTAACTCTTTTTGCACAATATATGCAGGTTATTGTCACAAATGCTTCCAAATGGAAATAAATTACCAACTAGAAGGGAGCAAGCAAGGAGTTTATTGACATGTCTTGGAGGTCTCGATTATGTTAAAATCCATGTATGTGTCAATGATTGCATCTTGTTTCGTGGGGATCATGCATTTGCACGACAGTGTCCTGTTTGTGGTGAACCAAGTTACAACCAAGAGATGAAATCAATGGATGTGCCTCGTAAGGTTTTGTGATATTTTTCTATTATTCCACGTATTCAACTTATGTTTAAGTGTGAATCTATTGCGAGACTCATGTCATGGCATGCTAGTCACCATTCAAGTGATGGAAAGTGGAGAATTCTTTCAGACACACCAGCTTGGCAACACGTAGACAATTTGTGGCTTACTTTCAAAGAAGAGCCCAGAAATTTGAGATTTGGTCTAGGATTAGACGGAATAAATCCATTTGGCATCAAAAGCACCTCATATAGTGTATGGCCAATGGTATTGGTGAACTATAACATCCCTCCATCCATGGCAATAAAAAAAGGACATGTAATGTTGTCCCTTTTGATTCCTAGAAAACACAAAGTAAAAAACATGGACGTTTACTTAGAGCCTTTGATCGAGAAGCTAGAAATGCTATGGAGAGGTACTGAGGTGCAAGATGTGAGTGCATCATTGTCCTCTAGAGATTTCACTTTAAAGGGCATGTTGTTGTGGACCATGCATGACTTTTCAGGCTATGGAGAGTGTTCAGGTAGTTGCATACTCTATTTTATTCATTCTTACCCTTAATCAAATATATGTCATCATTAACCCACTTGTTTTTACAGGTTTAACTACATCAGGATATCATGCATGTCCAATTTGTGGTCCCTCTCTGGTTTCTTCTAGATCGATACGCTTGAAGAAGGTTATCTATGACAATCATCATCGTTTTCTTCCTATTGACCACCCCAAATATGCACCCCCCACTAATGGAAGAACTCCACAATCTCTGACCATTCAAGATTGGAAGGACACTTGGACACACACCAATGATCATCCTCCACTCAGCATGAGTCGGTAACTAGTTTACTTATTTTTTTTGTCTTTAAAGTACACTCCATTATGAGAACGAGAAATAATATATTGTTTGTGCCTTAGATTCTCTATATTTTTTCGTCTCCCATACTGGACTGAACTCAAGATCAATCACTTGTTGGACCCCATGCATATATTCAAGAATGTTGCCTCTACATTATGGGATCACTTAATCGGGGCTCGTGATTCTGTCAATGTAAGGGAGGATTTACGTAGCATTGGACGTACGAGACGAGCTTGGACACGCATCAGACCCAGAGGAAAGATCGAGTTACCGCATGCACCTTGGATGTTGTCGAAGACCGAAGAAAAGATGGTGAAGCAGCAAATATGTAGCTTTCGAACTCCCACAGGATATATGAGATGCCTCAAGGGAGCCTTCATAAAGAAAAAAAAAAGAGGTATGGAGCAACTATCCGGTTTGAAGTCTCACGATTGGCACAAAATGATTCAGGTAAGGATTTTCATAGCCATAAATATATTAATTAGTGGAGTAACTATGTAGACTAATTAACAATGTATGAATATTTGCATACAGTTCATCCTTCCTACTAGCATATCCCATTGTGTTTCGAAAGATGTGTGTGATATCATTTACAAGATACGTGAGCTCACGAGGTATGTATACTTTATACTTATTTTTTAGTTTACATATTACGTACATCACATAGTAAACCCGCTTGAATTTATGGCCAAAACTAATCATCGTTCTTAATTGCATGTTGGTAGATTTGTGAGTTTGAAGGAAATCGATCCAAATACATTGCAAGAGGCTCGAGTATTGTCCATTGAGGTGGTTTGTTTGGTGGAGGAAACTTTTCCTCGTTCCATTTTGACTACTCAAGTACACTTACTCATATATCTGATTGATGAGATTGCAATTTGTGGGGTAGTTCATGCAAGGTGGATGTTTTTTCTAGAGTGCTTTATGAAAACCCTAAAAGATTTTGCAAGACAAAATGCACGACCTGAGGGAAGCATGGCTGAGGGTTGGTTAGTGCAATCATCCCTTGTACAAATCTCTAAATATCTTACTAAAGTGGATCCCTCTTTACCACAACTATGGAAAGATGATGAAGATTTAAGGATGACCTCTATAATACCGCAAGGAAAAGGAAGGAGCAAAGTGCTAATAAAAGAGGAACTTCGTAAGTTAAATGTATTTTGTGTGCTTAACAACGAAGTAATGAGCAAATGGGTGACACTATATAAATAAGCAAGGGCAAGAAGAGTAAGCGAAAGGCAAGCATTTCGTGCTAGACATGGACGTAATGTCCCATATCCAGAATATTTAAGTGCGCTTTCACGTCATATTGATATAGATTGGCTACATGAAGAAATGGAGAAGATGGAAAAAGATGAGGTGATAGATATATCGCAAGAGGAGTGGGAATACGCACGAGGTTGCTTATCAAAGGTGAGACATACTTATAATTAAATTATCTTTAGTTATATATGATATAATAATTTCACATGTTTCATCTTTAACTAAATCATTAATATGATCTCAACAATGTACTACTAGTGCACATTGTTCAATGCTATTTGGTGTGAAGGCAAACATTTTCGAACTCAACGTATAGATGATAAGAGAAATACCCAGGATTGTGGTATCCTCGTAAACTTCCAGGATACCAATGGCACCATGGAAGGTTATTGTGGCTTGATCCAAGATATTTTGAAGCTTGACTTTAAACGATTTTTTATATATGTACTAGATGTGAAGTGGTTTAAAGAAGTAGTAACAACGGGTGAGCATTGCACAATTAGACGTCATCCAAGTGGTTTTGTAGTGATTAACTCTACAAAATTTCACCAAGGAAAGAATGACACATTCGTACTACCTCAACAATGCGAGCATGTATATTAGAAGCTATTTATTTTCATATATATTACTTCTTGATACATTCTCAAAATACAATAAACATCTAAGTTGCTTACTTTTTGTTTTTTAAATGCAGGTTGTGTATCACCCAATGGTAAACAATAACCGATGGTGGCACGTCATCCCCATATCTAATCGTTCAAAACCAATATATGGCAATGCTACCATCATAGAGATAGTTGATGACAATCCAACAATCAATGATGATGCCATGATCGATGATATATATGATGCAGTGCAAGATGATCCCTGCGAGGATGTTCAAGGAAGCGCAGAAGAGGATAACAATATGGTTGCAGATGATGATGAAGAAATTGAGCATAGCAATACATCTGACAGTGGGATAGACTTATTTGTTTCATTGCCTATTGGTAACATTGACCCAGAGGTAGATAGTCTAGCAAGGGCCGATCTCATTGAAGATGAGATTGTTCATTCATTGTAGCATATATAATTAGCTTTGAATGATTGGATGTATATTTGTGATACTCAGAAAGAAGTAAAGTTGATAATGTATTCAAAAAAATACTAGTTGTTAAGATGTTTGGTCATATTTAGGGACTTTATGAGAAATGAAAAATATGTGCGTTTATTTTCGCATCTATAAGCGCGCTTAAAAACGCGGGTATATAGACGCGTTCTATATACTAGCGCCAATAGAGGCGCTGATAAATGTGTCTGCTATTTTGCGTGTACAGTGCGCGTCTATAGGGCCTTTCTCTTGTAGTGACACATTACATTTGACGAAAGATGTACGAGGATAAGCATCAATACTAAAGCGATGCTTTCAATCCTAAAATTAGTTTGTAATAGAATCAAAGTTCTAAGAGAAAAAAATAGAGTCAAGTCCATGAAGGCTCATCTCTCTATGGCTAAGTTGATAAGTGGCATTGGTCCTTTGGGTAGAGACTCTTTTGATTGTTGATCACTTTCTCAAGGGTTTGTGAAAGGAGACGGAGGGAGACTAAAGCAAACTGGCAATAAAAAATGGATGTGATTTTGGTGAGAAAATTTACAACATAATATAATCTACTCTGAGAACTAAGAAGCAAGGGAAGATGAGAGAATGATAGTTCAAATGAATATAGCTGAAAAAACAAATGTGATTTTGTTGGGAAAAATGTAAACATAATATTTAACCATTCAAAAAGAAAGAATAATGGCCAAAAAATGATCCTTGACATGAGTTAAAGTCCTTAGACATTTCATAATTGACCTCTTAAATGAACAATATGTTCTCTCATTAATCACATTTGATTGGCCAAATTTGGAGGGTTTATTCTTTTAAAAAGAATTAGCAAAGTCATAGTCATTTTCTTACATGTGCACTTTTTGAAGCTTTTTGGCCCTAATGAGTTTCATTTATCAATTCAAATCTAAAAAGATGTTCACAAGTTGTTTCAATGCACTTCTATGGGTTGAAAAAATACCCTTTGGAAATAAATATAGCAACAAAACTTCTTTGACATGATCCAAATGTTTGTAAGGATTATATCAAATAAACCTAGTGAAACGTGATTTTGAAATATCATAGAAAAGGGAATGTTGTTTACTTTCACATTTCGTTGTTGATGACATGGGCAAAAAGTTTCATAACAAGATCAAAATTTAAAGCACTCACTTTCTAGCACCACCTTCCATCCTACTATTATTAACTTCTCACTCTCTTTTCTTTGACTTGCTTTGCATCACCCAAAGTACATGCATCTCTTCGACTTGGAGAGAAGCCACTAGCTTTGTGCATCCATGATGGAAGAAATACAAAGGCCTCGTTACCAAGTCATAGTTGAACCTTCGAGGTCCCGATCTAGGTGGTACGTGAAGATCCTGGGTATCTGTAGAAGAGATGACTCGTCGAAGGTCTAGAAGATAACATAATTAGCGGCCTCACTTGCCCGTTGTTTTAAAAAACAAAAAGGACTAATCAAATATTAATAGAGGGTGGATTCTCACAACTTGGATGTATATGCATGTCTAGAAGGTGTAGAACATTCAAAAGAAACATACGCCAATCAAAAGCTTGAAGGAGGTGTAAATGACTCCTTTGGAAAACCCACCCATGGTGGCGGTTTTTTCATCACTCATTTATCAATTAATAAACTTTCACCACGTTATTTAAAAAAGGTGCCAATCAAACGTTTTAAGAAACAAATTCCTACTTCCTCTTTCTCGATAGGGGAACGAAAAGGCAGGATCCCTCTTCTCCTTGAAGGTGTGACTAAAGGAAAGAAAATTCTTGATCAATTTTGACTTGCTGTTCAAGGTGAAAGGAACTGCATGTAAATGGAAAAAATATCTGAGAGTTGTAGGAAGAGTTACATTCTCTGCTGGGCTTGGCCTGTGTAATCTCACCGTTGGTCTACAAAGGGAGTTGTGTTGTTGGGCCTAATAAATTTTGTACAAAGCAGTGCAGTCCCGACGGGGCACTGGTGGCGTATATGTACAGGACAGACGACGACGACGATCACGCGCAGAGCGAGCTGGAATTACGCTGGGAGAGGTTATGCCACCGCACTCTAGCGCCCCATGAGGTCGATGGAGGAGGAGGGGGAGGAGAGGAAGCTGAAGGTGAGTGGTGCTGAGCCGCCTGGCGCCGCTTCTGCTTGAGGCGGCTGATCTGAGCTTCCCACTGAAGCTTCCAAGCGGGAGAGACGGTGGAGCCGGCCGATCTTCGTCGGCGCGGGGGCCTCATGTGGAAGTTGGAGGAGAGGGCCTGGGCGCAGAAAGGGTGCATGAGCGAGAAATCGTAGTCCGCGCGGCGCTCCGGATCCGACAGGATCTCGTACGCCTCCTGCACCTCCAGGAACTTGCGCGTCGACGCCTCCACGTCGCCCGCCAGCAAGGACCCGACCACGTCCGGATGGTAACGCAGGGCCAGCCGGCGGTAGGCGCTCTTGATGCTGGACATGCTCACGTCCTTCTCCACCCCCAAGACGGCGTACAGGCTGGCGGCCGTCGGCGCAGCAGCTCCAGCAGAGGCGCAGGTCACTCCATGTCTCCGCCTCCTCCAGCTCGGCTTTGTGTGGGAGAAGGACGACGACGACGGGAATTGCAGCTGCCTCCTGGTGCTGCTACGGCGGCAGCTTGCGGCGGCCGAGGATAGACTCGAGGGCAGAGGACAGCAGGAAGCTGAAGGCGGCCGCGAATACGTCAGATCCATCGCTAGTGAAGCCATGATCGGATGAGAGAGGGCGCTGTGTGTGTGTGTGTGAGGGGCAGCAAAGTGGAACTCTTCCTTGTGTGCGTGCGTGCGGGGGGGCGGACAGAGACGCAGAGAAAGCGTGTGAATCTCTCTGTGGACGAGGCGAGCAGAGACGCAGAGCAAGCGTGTGTGAATCTGTCTGTGGACGAGGCGAACAGAGAGACAAACTACGCACCCAATTTTGTTGACTCCGGAAAGCCAATGGCGATGACGTGCAATGATATTGTAGAGTGGATAAGGGTCATAACTTACAGACGAGTCGTCGCGCGGTTGTTTATATAAACCCACCCCGCCAAGGAAGCTTCTCGCGAAGCCTCGCCCCGCGGGTTCTGGCCCACCATCTTCTAGTATGCCTACTCATACGCCTTCTCTCTCTCTCTCTCAAAAATCGATTATCGTATCACGATTCACAGTGATACCGGGCCCCGGCGTTGCGTAGTTGTTGCAAACTCTGTCTGTCCTGCACGCATTTACTAAGGAGGACTGTCGTTTTTAGTTCCCCTCTGGCCGCCCCGCGCCCCACCAGAGTCCACTCTCCAACTTCCAAGTGCCTGGAAAGCTGAGGATATATCATATAGGGTGCCCAATTTTTTTAAAAAAAGGCTTTTAGCAGTTCAATGAACTTGACTCAACTTGCAAGTCAAAACTCCTATAAGTAGTAAGAAGGGACTCACGAGTGTTCTTTTTTTGGTGGTTAGGAAGAAAACTACTTACTGCGTTACAATCATAGCTCTTAAAGCTAGGTTCATGGGATGTTTTGGCACGGGGGAAGTTGGTTTAACCGTCACTTGGATAACAATGGGCATACTGGAATTCCTCTCTTGTGAAGTACCCTTGCAAGCCCTTGTGCAAACAGGGGGGATTGTAACTTGTAATACAAGTGTGAAACCATCCAATGGTCCTCTTGAAGAAGGTACTACAAGATGTTCATAAAGGAAATTCTTTGTGGCATCGTGTTCTTATTTGAATGTGATCTATCTTCTATCCTTTAAATTGAAAAGCAATTCCATTAATATACCTAGCCATGCTAAGGCCATTTTCTTAGAAAATACAGTGTTAGATCAACATAAGGTGATCTAGATGAAAGATGAGTTGAGAAAAAGAGGTATACGTGTCAAGGGTGTTATGAAAAAAGAGTTAGAGATTTTCCGTTTGAATTTTTTTGAAGGAAGAAGCCTTTCCTAAGATGTTGACATTATGAATAAGCATCATGTTATGGAAAAGCTTTGTTTCAGTATCCTAGGCCTTGCTTGGCATGCAAAGATGCAAGGCTTTCCTTATGCCTACACTAAGCATGGTGTCTAGGTCCCATATCCCTGTGGCTCGGCACTAAAGAGAAATCGTGGATTTAGTGCAGTCATGCATTTGACTTAGGTGGTTTATAGCTTGCACTTTCCACTTTGTGTCAGTGTCCCGAGCCTCACTTTGCACACAAAGGTGCAAGGCTTTCCTTATGCTTGCACTAAGCATGGTATTTGGGTCCCCTGTCCTCATAGCTTGGCACTAAAGGGACACCATGGATTAGTGTAGTCATGTATCTGACTTAAATGGTTTATAGCTTGTACTTTTCACTTTGTGTCAACATCCCAAGCCTTACTTTGAACCTAAAGACACAAGGCTTTCCTTATGTGTGCACTATCCATAGTGCCTAGGTCCCATATTCTTGTGTCTTGGCATTAAAGGGATACCATGGATTAGTGTAGTCATGCATTTGACTTAAGTAATTTATAGCTTGTACTTTTTGCTTTCTGTTGGTGTCCTAGACTCACTTGGCATACAAAGATGTAAGTCTTTCCTTATGCTTGCACTAAGCATGGTATATTGGTTCCACATCCTCTTGGCTTGGCATAAAAGAGACACCATGATTAGTGTAGTCATACATCTAACTTCAATGGTTTGTAGCTTGTACCTTCCACTTTGTGTCAGTGTTTCAAGCTCACTTGGCACACAAAGAGATGAGGCTTTTCTTATGCCTACACTAAGCATGGTATCTATTGAAAAATGACAAATGATGTATGCTCCAAGAAAAGATGTCGTGAATCCTATATGCACAATGGAGAAAAAGGGAACCATCATGAGCCTATAAAGTGATATACCTTCTTATCATTCAATGATGGAATACAACTGTACTTTGTCCTTTCAGTCATAGTCAGTGTCATACTCAAGATTATGTTTATGAGTCCAAGCTTCCATCTTGGAACCTAATTCACTTGAGTAACAGTTGGTCCTATCTAATCTATGTCATTATGAATATGGTCTTCATCTTCCAACCTCCATAGCTGCCATGCTCTAGATCCATGTTTTTCAACAAGATCTAAGTCCCACATCCTCATGGCTTAGCACTAATGAGACACCATGATTAGTATAGTTATGCATCTAACTTAAGTGGTTTGTAGCTTATACTTCCCTCTTTGTGAAAATAAAAATAATGTTGGATAAATTGAGCCAATTGTGTGTGTGTGTGTGTGTGTGTGTGTGTGTACAAAATCTTGTATCCAAATAGAATACAAAATATTATATCTATAGGAGGTATGTAATAAACTTTTTTGATACCTTGTATACGTGTAAAAAGGGGGTTCGTATGACTCTTGCAAGAACTATATATAGATAAGTGGCTTTCCAAGATTCTTTGCTTGCAAGTGAGGTGTCTCCCTTACAAAGAGTGAACCCCTTGGGATACACTCCACATTTGGACGATATGGTTGAAGCTGCTTCAAGGCTTTAACAATATTTAGGAGCTCATGCTTGCTGCTTCTTGACTTTAGCCACTTGTGTCTCACTCATTTTAACTTTGCCTTGACTTAGTTGAGGGTCTTGCTAGGTATGTATGGCCATTTTATCTCTACATCTTTCTCTATGAAGATTCTCAACTAGAATAGCCTTGTCTAATACACCATTGATGCTCGATCAATTGATACTTGAGTTTCTTCGGATGGTTCATAGATTCTTCCATCATAGATGCCCTTGATAAATGCTTTTGTTACGGCTTTGTTAGTGGGTCATTTTCGAGACGTAGTCTCTCATGCTCTCCTCTTCCTGTTACTCAATATTAAACAAACAATGAGGTTATCACTATAGGAGCTTCCATTAAGCAGTTTATAAAGATGTCTTCAAGCAATGCAAATGAGGCTTTCTCAATTGTGTCAAGCTTGCTAAAACAAGGTTTGCCCTTTTTTTCCCAAGTATAATCCGAATGTTTATACCTACTATCACCCATGGGATTGCTTGCCTTGTAGACTTCTTCGAATTGTTTAACGAAGCTATAGGGATTGTCCCTAGCTCTATATCTATCAAACTTTTTTTGTGAATCCTTGCTTGATCCCTCACTCTTAGTGTATTTTCCATTCTGATGGAGAGTGTTTGAGCTACGTGGTTTCCCATTTGCAATGTATCCATGCAATTTAAAAAAAGCATCATTACACAAGATCTGATAACAAATCTTGTGACATTCCTCCAACTCCTACATTTAGTAGCATTATTCATATGCTATTTGTCTCGAGTTGCATTGCATAATCTTTAATGCCTATCAATTGAGTAAGGGTACTTATGTCCAAGTCTTGCAACTTTAAAAGCTTTTGTTCCATGGCATATGGGGTCATATTGGAGACATGTCAGTCCATGGTGCATTCAAAGCTATCTATGATAGCTCAGAATTCATCTAAGGCTTCTCCCAAATATCCAACCATTGAGCTTATTGTTGCACCCATGGTCTCTAGGCCAACTAACTCAGCAACTAGGTCGTCATCATGAATAGTGGTGTTTTAAGTGTGTATCAACCTACCATGACTAGGTCTTTACTCATAGTGGGAGATTGAATCTTGAGATTGCTTCTCAATTGCATACATTCATTTGGTGGTTTAAACTTTAGGGTCCTAGGTCTTTCCTCTATGGGGTGGTTTTTGATTGATAAATCCTTGGTTTGCTATTGTTGGAGCCCCAAGAGGAACACCAAGGAAAAGGGGATTCTACTGCAAGAAAATCTATCTTGTAACATCAATAAGCTTTTATTTCATTCTTTTAATGACCAAAACAAAGAAAATAGCAATTCTTCACGCAGCATCATAGTAGATATCCCCCACCGATTTGATAGAATCAACCATAATCTTCAACATCTTCACAGAATCCATCAATAGAACAAAGAACATAGAAGAATATGCCATCTTTGAATGGAAATCAATCACATAATATTCATCTTTAATGTCTTCATAGTTCTCTCTCTCAATCTCTCATATACAGATATACTGTTTTGATAGAATTGGCTCTCTCTGGCTCTCTCTCTCTCTCTCTCTCTCTCTCTCTCTCTCTCTCTCTCTCTCTCTCTCTCAATAGTACATCATCTCCTCACTACAATACTCTCATAATGACTCTCAATAATCCTTCTTAGGTTGTGGATGCACCTCCCAAGAGGTATGTCTGATGTGAAGAGGCACCAGAGCCACTACAGTGTCTCTTCGTAGCTGACTACTGTCACTGTCACTCCAGTCTTCTCTTCAGTCTTCAGCAGCTGCTTCTTCCAATTGTTTTAGCTCTTTTGAACTTAGATTCATCCTTTCCAAAAGTTACAAAACTTTCCCAAAGTCACACGTACATTCTACAAAACACTTACAGAAGATCTACAGAACAGTACAGTACAGTACCAGAGCAGATATAAAATAGTTACAAAGTAGAGATAGAGGCTCTACAGAAGGTCATCAGAACCTCATAACTTATACTAAAACCATTTCAAACTATAAAAAACTATTCAATAAACTTTCAAAATATTTCAATCTTCATCAATCATCAATCCATGCTTCATACAGAAGAAAATCAGAACAAAATAGAAGCTTTACAGAAGGTATACAGAACCAATCAAAACCTCAACAGAACCTATCAGAACATCATAGAGCTTCATACCTCTACTGAGAATCATCATGATCTTCTAAAACATAATCAATATCATCCAAAACATTCTCAAACACTTCCATTAACAACCATACATCACTCTAAATCCATCAAAAATCAATCATTCAGTCCTCAAAAACAACAAAAATCAATCAAAAATTCAGTCTTTTTCCACTCTCAACATATCCCTACACTTAGAAAGGAAGCGTCCTCGCGACCTAAGGAAAAGAAGAATATAAGTTCACTAAAGAGGTCAATTTTATCTTCCGTAGGATCTTCAATGATCTCTCTTAACCACGACCCCAACTTATCACCTGTATCTCTAGAAAAGAATACTACTAAAGGAAAACTTCGTTATTCATTAACACATCTGATAAACAATTGAAAGTCATAACAAATTTGTAAAGGATATAAGAGGTTCTTCTTCAACTTTCCATCATAGGCTTTCCATCCACGATCAATAGTTTGAAAAGAGCTCTCAAACAAATTATTCAACCAGCACGAACTCATCACATACAATTAGCCCACAACACAAACACTAAACACAACCATCTGAATGACACCTCCAAAAAGAGAGATATATATCATTAAGAATCATCCAAAATACATTGCAAAGGCATCAATGAAGGTGATCCCTTTTGAAGGCTTGGTGGTTTCGAAAACGATCCATGGAGAAGGACTCATCTACAAATGTCTTTGGAGGATTTTGAAAGAACTGCAGGCAGCACATCCTTTCTAGCAAAACAAGATATCTACTAGGTAGACATAGGGCATGAAAATATAGGACATCCAACTGTTGGGAATCAATGTTCACATTGACATTCATACAAAGCTTTGGAATGGCCTTTTGATCATTATGGAAATGCCTATGCATGTATGCTAGATACCAAGCAAAATGAGCTGTCAATCTCACTGAAGGATCTAGAGATTGTGAATATTGGTGAGCAAAATGGAGGTAATTCTGGTATGCTAGACTAGCAGTTGTCCAGTCTCCTGGAATTATTGGCAAGTTTATCTGTGGTCCCGTAGTAAGAGAATTAGTCGAGCTCCATCCTCTTCTTCTTGGAATCTACTGATCAAATCCATCATATTCACTAACCAACTGAGGGGGTTGAGAAATAGAAGTGGCAGGAGATGGAAGTGGAATAAGTAAAAGAGGATGAAGAGATGGGTAGGCAAAATCATAAAAGGAGAAATAAGATAAAGAAGGAGTGGCTGAAAATTTAAGTGAATCAGTTAAGAAAGGTATCAATTGATAAACAAGAAAAGTAGAAGCTATATGGATAGATGGAGAAGGGCATGACGGAGAAGGAAAAAAGACTCGATCTTCGATAAAAGAACAATAGGTAAATATATGGATAGATGGAGAAGGGCATGGCGAAGAAGGAGAAAAGACTCGATCTTTGATAAAAGAACAATAGGTAAATATAGGAATTTGAGAAAAACCCTGAGGTTGGAAAAGAAGAGGTAAGATTGCTGCTGAATTGGTTTGATAAAGGGAAAGATAAGTATCATAGTGATGAGCCATTTGTTGATAGTACAATATGGTAGGAACAGAGGCACCCAAGATAGATCTTCTCTGGTAGGCATAAAAAAAGGTTGAATCAAATGGATGGTTTTTGGAAAGATAAGCTAGGAGATCCACCCTCAGTTGGTTAGTGCTCTGCACATAAGTAGAAGCTGTATTCTGACATTGATTCACGACCACAGAATCAATCATTGAGTGCCATGAATTGTCAGGGCAAGTAGTCACTTTTGAAGAATAACACTGGAACATGTCTTCTATCTGCAACTCCAAATAGTTGACATACAAGACAGCTTGCAAAACCACATCCCCCACATACCAGGCCATATCTACATCATCTGAAATCAACAGATCACCTCGTAGATACATGTAAGACAGCAACATGGTATCCATTGTCACAGAATCTTCAAAAACCATACGGACTACTTCTGTCAGAAAATCAGAAGACCAAGTCCCACTCCAACCATCCTCTGGAAGAGGAAAATCCATCGTTGAAAGCTTCATATAGAAGGCCAACTTCTGCAACTGATAGTGGACAAAGAAAGAATGGTCGGAGGAACATACTCCTAAAAGTGCTCAAATGTAGACCATAACAAATCCATCCTGGACTGCAATCTTTCCACTTTATCTTGAAACAAGGGACACAATGTGGCCTGTCTCTGGAGAACTGCCAAGTCCTGCTGAGAGATAGAAGGAATAATAGGAACATTGGGGCTTGGAGGAACAGACCGTGACTGTGCCAGTTGGTCTTGCAACTGCTTAATCTGGGAAGCTTGTGATTCCACTGTATTATGAGCAGTCTGCAAAGCTTACAATTTTGCATCTAAAAGAGTATGAAACTCTTGAGCTTCTTTGGACATTCTCTCTTTCTCCTCCGAGACTCTAGTGACCTTTGACTGAGCTTCTGCTAACTGAATCTTCAAAGAAGATATTTCTTCTCTCTGGATCTCAATCATTTGTGTTTGCTACTCCATCTACTTAAACAGATCAGCAAGTGTGCCTTTAGCAAAGGCTAACTCTATAGTTGCCTTATGCAACTAGTCTTTGGACTACATCAATTCTTCATAGAAAGAAACATATAGCTGTTGAATACAAGTTGTCACTAAAAGTTCAATCGAACTCTGGATGTCATTACAAAGGAATGGAATAGCATCTCTTGACAATAAACTGTTCAGTGAAGGGATTGATATTTCCAAAGAACCCTCTCTATGTTCCCGGAATAAATTGTTGCATGTAAGGTAGATAGGGAGGTCACTGCCAGATATAGCAGGAATTGTGACTGAAGGAAGGACTGAAGGAGTTTTATCTGCCACATGCTTCAAGCGCTTCTACTGAATGACCAATGGAGGAGGGGAATCAAGATCCTCTTTGTCAATAGGTTCTGACTCTTTTGAAGGTGGAGGGGGAGGCACTGGATCAGATGGAGGAGGTGGTAGCACACCCTTCTTAAGGCCTAAGAATGTCAAGAAAGCATATAAGTAGGAACCATAAGTGACATTTTGTAACATTCCCTCTGGTTACTTTGACAAAATGTTGGTCCATCTTTGTAAGTAGGTAAGTACTCCAATCAATGGCCACCCCTTTTAACACCATCCTAGAAGCTGTGAAGAGTTCTTTGGATAAATAATGGGATGGTGTTTTGGCAGGCATAAACCTGTCTTGGAGGAACTGGCATACTAACTTTCAAAGAGGATCAGTGATCATGGAAAAAGATACTCTTGAAGTGTTTATCACTTTCTTGACATCCAAAATCTCTTTGGTTTGCTTCTGTAACAGCTTGAAAATCTCATCATTGGAGAATAATTGTCTGGCTGTAACAAAGGGCTCTCCTTATCCATACAACTTCAACACTACTTTGTTGGGTCCTCTGCCTAGGGTTAGGGTTCCTTTGAACCAGTCCGTCCTGGCTCTTGCTTCAAAAGGCCAAGGTCTTTCCAACAACAGAGGGTATGAGGTCCCATAAGAATTTGGTTTGACCATCAAATATGTCAGTCAATAGTCTCTTCCTGCAAGGGTTGTTTTGATGTATGGGAGGATGCCCAACGGTTTAATTCTGCTTTGGTCCACCAATCTGATAAGCCACTGTGTAGATTAAATTCCTTGCAACCCTAAGTCCTTCATTGTCACATCTATCATTATGTTTACTGATGAGCCTCTGTTGAGAGTGGAAAAAGACTGAATTTTTGACTGAATTTTGTTATTTTTGAGGTCTGAATGATTGATTTTTGATGGATTTAGAGTGATGTATGGTTGTTAAAGGAAGTATTTGAGAGTGTTTTGGATGATATTGATTATGTTTTGGAAATCCATGATGATTCTCAGTGGAGATATGAAGCTCTACGATGTTCTGATTGGTTCTGTATACCTTCTGTATAGCTTCTGTTTTGTTCTGATTGTCTTCTGTATGAAGCATGGATTGATGATTGATGAAGATTGAGATCTTTTGAAAGTTTATTGAATAGTTTTTGATAATATGGAATGGTTTGATTATGAGTTATGAGGTTTTAATGACCTTCTGTAGACCTTCTGTAGACTCTCTGTCTCTGCTCTGTCTCTGTACTGTAACTGTACTGTAGCTGTTCTGGTACTGTACTGTAACTATTCTGTAGACCTTCTGTAAGTGTTCTGTAGAATGTATGTGTGACTTTGAGAAAGTTTTCTAACCTTTGGAAAGGATGAATCTAAGTTCAAAAGAGCTAAAACAAGTGGAAGAAATAGTTGCTGAAGATTGAAGAGAAGACTAAGTGACAGTGACAGTAGTGAGCTGTGAAAAGACGCTGTAGTGGCTGTGGTGCCTCTTCATATCAGACATACCTCTTGGGAGGTGAATCCACGACCTAAAAAGGATTATTGAGGGTTATTATGATAGTATTTTAGTGATGATATGATGTACTATTGATGGAGAGAGAGAGAGAGAGAGAGAGAGAGAGAGAGAGAGAGTCAGAGATAGTCAATTCTATAAAAACAGTGTAGCTGTATATGAGAGATTGAGAGAGAGAACTATGAAGACATTGAAGATGAATAATATGTGATTGATTTCCATTCAAAGTTGGCTAATTCCTTTGTGTTCTTTGTTATATTGAGAGATTATATAAAGACGTTGAAAATTATGGTTTATTCTATCAAATCCATGGAAGATATCTACTATGATGCTGCGTGAAGAATTGTTGTTTTCTTTGTTTTGATGATCAAAAGAATGAAATAAAAGCTTGTTGATGTTACAAGATAGATTTTCTTGCAAGATAATTCCCTTTTCCTTGGTGTTCCTCTTGGGGCTCCATGTTTTTGGTGCGCAGTCGGGGAAACTTGCCATCAACAAGCATTAGAAGAGGCTGAAAATGAAGGAAATGGCATTGCCAAGAAGAGGAGAATTCAATGGATGCTTGTAAAGTTCCTTCTTCCACTAAAGAGTTGGAATTTCTCATAATCAAAGCCACTTTCCACAAGAAGTTCATCCCACAATGGCGGAAACATATCACCATCATGATGCATGCTCTATGTGGTGGACTGTTTCCTCTTCCTGTTGACGCAGCATAAACTTGCATCTTGGTGGCAAACTATTTGGGAACAAACTGAAGAGCAGAAACAGAGAGAATGACCATCCATGGAAGATTTGGCATTCATTGAGAAGTTTTCAGACATCATCAAGTGGGAGATTGTGAAGAAGCTTTAGGAGTCTTGGTTTGTAGAGGTTCACGAAGACAAGAAGGAAAAAAGTTGGAATTTGTTCGTGGATGCTCAACAGCAAGATACATGGGATGCTTGGTGCACTGACAATCTTCTGTTTGCCCAATTAGCAACCCACTAGAAGTTGGTAGACAGAGTGTTTTTCACAACATACACTGTTGAAACCCTCAGAAGCTGGCATTATTATAATGACGCAACAACAATCCTAAGAAGAATGAGTTTTGATACTTTCAGAACAGAATATCTTCCCCTCTGTAGTGGTTTGAAAGCTAAATTCAGAGATATTGAAAAGAAGGAAGTAGAGGAGATGTTGGCCAGAGAATCTATTAGAGACTCAAGCCCTCTCTAATACTATCCTGTTGAGTCCAGACCAACTAGTTGAAGCCAACCCCCTGATGAATGACGCAATAAAGAGGCAAGTGTTAGAACGAGTCCAGAGGTACATGAGAAGAGAGAAGGCAAAAATCAAAGCTGAGAATGAGCTCGTAGCAGAAGCCTCCTTTGACGCCCTAAAAGTACTCTTTAGAGAAGTCCCCATGGCTACTCAAGGTCCCCTTCCTAGTCAGATCTGTCCTGAAAATATTGATGACAGGCTAGCAAATGTGGTCCCATTGCTAGTTTTTAAGGGAGAGTACAATGAAGACCCTGATCTTCATGTAGCAGAATTCATGGTAGCATGTGTGGCTAACAATGCCAGAACCCCTAAGCATTGGTTAGCAATATTCCCTGCCACTTTCAAGGGCGTGGCGTTTCAATGGTATGAGAGACAAGTAGCATGAACTTTTGGCACATGGGATGACCTGAAGTTGGCCTTCCTCACTAAATTCAAGCGTGAAGGTTTTGAAGAGCAGATGCGAGAGGAGTTCATGAACCTAAGTCACTTCTCTGGAGAAAGAGTAGAAGCTTATGTCTCGCGAATGGAATCCATCCTGAAGAGATGGACTAACCATCATTTGGACGAAGGCTTCCAGAAAGGAGTGTTTCGCAGGGGCCTACAATCAGAGGTTCGCAAGTTCGTAGAATTGAGAAGACCAGTCAATCTGCAAACTGCAGTGGAAGGTGCAAGATTGTATGACGAAGTTGAAGCAAGGCTGTCAATGACTCCAGGAAGAGGAGTCTTACCTCCTCCCATGCCTGGAATGGTATACCCACCAAATGCAGTCCCAAGGATAGTTCCCTACCCCTATCCCCAGATGCAAACAATGCCGTAGTATAATGCACCTAATCCAGTGTGGTCGTCGCAGACGACAGTGCCTCAAATGATGGTTCAACCACAGCAACAGTGGCCTCAAATAGTTCCTCCAATGGCGACTCAACAATAGTGGAACCCTACCAATTGGAATCAACAACCCCAAGTCACAACAGGAGCTCTGAATCAAAGCCAGAACAGAGGACCTTCTAGATCGACCCAACCAGTGTATGCAGTAATTACAGACGCTTCCCAAAACCCTACTACAAGCACTTCAGGAGGTGAAAATCTGAAGGACTACTTATCCAACTCAGTTGCAAGTATCAAGAAAGAGCTTCTGGATGTGATTACAGAGCAGCTACAGACGCTGAAGGTGAATACTATCAATATATCCACTCTTGTGGGAGTTGGAAGAGATGTGATGCGCTCTAATATATGGTGCAGAAAGTGTCATCAAGCGGGACATTTAGCCACTGAATGTACCCAAAAACCAACCATTCCTGGAGCCTTCTATGCCTACTGTTTGCGGAAGAACCATACAGAGGATATTTGCTCTCTGAAAGAGATGCATGAACAAAGATAGAAGGATGAAAATGTAAGATTCAACTTGCTAGAATCCAAAATGACAACACAGGATATTGGACCAAAGCCTAGGGAGTTTGGTCCTAATTTTGGTCCAAGGAGGTTTCCCTCTCAAAGTTACAGAGGACGACAGTCTGGCAGTGGTCAGAGATCAGAGGTGGAATGTTATAGGTGTGGAGAAAAGGGACATATCTCCCCAAATTGTCCAAACCCTAGACGATCTGTGGATTACAAGCCCTTATGCAGTCGATGCAAAGGAGAAGGCCACATTGCAAAGTACTGTCCCAGTCCAGCCCCTGTAAAGGCCAATGCCACCGATAGCCAACAGAAGGTACAAGAGCCTTCTTCCAATCTAGTCGAGTTGGAAGTTGCTGCTGTTACGCGCACCAAGAAGAAGGAACCAGTGGTTTAGAATGGAAATGACTCTCCTGCTAAGACTGTGAAGTTCAACCTGCCAACAGAGGGACAGAGCAGTACAGAACAGAACATTGCAGTACAGAGCACTACAGTGCCACAGAAAGCTACAGAGACAGTCCCAGAGATAGGACCAAAGGCCCAGGAGATGGATGATATAGAAGCACCTCCAGAAACAGAAGAAGTGCCGATGTTGCAATTATTAGAAGAAAAAGGAAAAATAAAAATGGGTATAGCCCCATTTCCCAGCCGGTTGGAGAAGCCTATGGATCCTATCAAAGATTATGACTTGGTCAAATACCTAGATACTTTTAAACCAAACGTAACATTCCAACAATTACTGATGTTGTCTCCCAGCTGTTGCCGAAAGAAATTCAAAAGCATATTGACAAGAAGACGTGGATTAAGGATCGCTCCTTCAACAGCGACCAAGACCAATAAGGCCCCAGAGCCTGTAAAGGAAGTAGATGTGGCTAATACCTTCCTAGATCCTGGAACCCCAGAGATTAGTGTATGGATAGAAGGATGCTTCATTTTAGATGCATTGATTGATGGAGGCTCATCAGTAAACATAATGACAGATGTCACAATGAAGGATTTAGGGTTGCAAGGAATTCAACCTACACAGTGGCTTATCAGATTAGCAGACCAAAGCAGAGTAAATGACCTTTGCAGGAAGAGACTATTGGTGGCTGACATATTTGGTGGTCAAACCAAATTCTTATGGGACCTCATACCCTCTGCTGTTGGAAAGACCTTGGCTTTTTGAAGCAAGAGCTAGGACGGATTGGTTCAAAGGAACCCTAACCCTAGGCAGAGGACCCAACAAAGCGGTGTTAAAGTTGTATGGATCACAAAAAGGCAATGGATCCACATCCATTGAAGTCATAACTGACTCCTCTAACGAGGTAACAGATGGTACATCAGGAGATGAAGAGGCTATTAAGCAAATCTTTCCTAAGAAAACAGAGGCACAGTCCCTAATAGTGGGCACTGTAAGCCAACTGCCAGGGGATGTAAAATCCTTGTCCATGAGTGAATACCTCCTGCCTCAACTAGAATTAACTTCTGAAATTACATCTGACAGTGAAATAGAAGCATGGATGTACTGTTCTCCCTATTACATGACAGTCACAGAGACAGAGCAGAGATAGTACAGAGACAGTACAGTTATAGTACAGAGATAGTAGTCATAATTCGAAGATGAAGAAGGATCATTTCCCTATCCCTTTTACAGACCAACTGTTGGACACAGTGGCAAGCCATGAGCTTTATTCCCTCTTGGATGGATTCAGTGGATATAATCAAGTCCAAATCGCAGAAGAGGACCAATCCAAAACAACCTTCACCACAGAATGGGGGATCTATGCCTACAGAGTGCATTCGGGCTCTGTAATGCTCCTGCCACCTTCCAACGAGTAATGATGGCTGCTTTCCAGAATCATTTGCATGATTTCATTGAGGTGTATCTTGATGACTTTTGTGTCTATAGTTTGATCCGTGAGCATTAGGGACACCTAAAGCAATGTTTTGATAGATGCCGAGAGTATAGGATCTCTCTCAACCCCGACAAATGTGTCTTTGGCGTCTCCTTAGGAGTTCTGTTGGGCTATATTGTCTCTGCACAAGGGATTGCCAACAGACCCGGCAAAGATTGAAAAGATTGTCGCTTTAACAGCACCAACAAACCTCAAGCAATTAAGAGTATTTCTTGGCCATGTGGGCTACTACAGAAGATTTATTGCACATTTTGCAACCAAGGCAGCCCCTCTGCACAAGCTTCTAAGGAAAGAAGCTGATTTCCTTTGGACAGATGACTGTGAAGAAGCCTTTAATACCCTAAAACAGTGTGCCTGATCCAAGCACCTATTTTGCAATCTCCTGATTGGACGAAGGAGTTCCATGTGCACACCGATGCATCAGTTGAAGGGCTAGGTGATGTTCTATGTCAAAAGGCCCCCTCTAAATTAGATCAACCGATATATTATGCAAGCCGAAAGGTCACTGATAGGGAATGGAACTACACAGTGACAGAGCTTGAGTGCTTGGCAATGGTGTTTGTACTGGAGAAGTTTCGACACTGTCTATTGTCAACGCATTTCAAGTTCTACGTGGATCATGAAGCCTTGTCCTTCTTGATGAACAAAAACAAAAAAAATTACAGAACCCTACAAAATAACATATCCTCATCATAAACCCTTCAAACATACTCAAACCATTCCAAGCACTTCAAAACATCTTCAAATTCAAACAATCCATCACCAAAAACAACTATTTAGCAACAAAAATAACAAAAAATGAGCCCAAAAAACATATCATTTTAGCACTCAACACTACATAAACCACTAAAGTAACCAAGATATGTAATCACAACCAATATCAATGTAACAAAGCTCAAATTTTGGCTCAAAAGCATACTATAGCATATCAGAAAGTATATAGAATAATAGAAGTAGTGGTACATCCATTGAGTATCATGTAAAGCATTAATGAGCATTAGCTATAAGCTTTTCACTGATAAATGCTGGTTGCCTTGTTATTATAGCACTAAAATGATAGTGAAATCTGAGTTGTTTCAAGCTCAAATCAATCCCAAAAGGATAACCATACCATCCAGGCACCAAAATAGTATTCGTGAAGCATCAAACATGCATTATAGAATTTATTGTTTGATATCTAAATGAGAATAGTTTTGTTCTATGTGAAATAGAGAACAAAAACCTACACAAATTCAACTTTTTGAGTGACCAAATTTATAGCTCTCATCTTGCTCTTTGTTTCTAGTTATAGAATGCCTAATTTTGATACTGTATGCAAAAGTTATGGCCAAAATATGATAGTGCTATCAAACTGCCATAACTGTCTATGACTTCTATAGCATGCTCTGTATCCACTCAAAATGGATAAAATGACTACTCCTTAGCTCAATAAGTACTTAACAAGGTTCAACTAAGCCTTGGGAAGCTCTTCAACAAGTGCAGAGCAAGAAGCTAGAACAAGTCGAAAGAAGGAAAGACTCAATGCATACCTCAAGAGAAAGAAACAATGGCTACCATGAAATCTTGAGTTGAAGCTTTGAATTTGGGCTGAAGTAAAGAATGAAGAAGCTCCTCAAATGGTTGGCTCTGATTCTAGTTGAAGGGAGTGACCTTGGAGTAAAAGCACGTGAGTGGAAGCAAGAGCTATGGTGAAAGGAGTAAGAGCAAGAGAGAGTGAGACACATGATGTGGAAACTCCAACAGTCACAATGTGTGATTGACCTTCCCTTTATTCAAATGTCACTAAAAGAATAAATAATGAAGTGATAGTGATGGGCGTCCACTACATGTAGTGTATATGTATGTGGATGTCGTTAGTGTAGTAATCCATATGCGGCTAGACACAAGCACCTTTACCCCCAACACTCGCATTCTGGAACCATGATCTACATCCTTTGGCTAGCTACATCACTCTTATATAAACTGTGTGTCATAACATTGATTTCATACCAATGATTCAATGAAATACATGGAGTTTTCCATTCACCTATCTTCACAACCATTTTAGTTGTAGCTCTTGCCCCATGCTTGCACAAGTTATGACTTCTAGGAATTCAACTACCTTCCTCTTCTTCATGAGACTATTGTTGCATAAATTCTCTATGAGTAGTGCTACTCACAATGACATTTTCATTTTTCCATCCTTAATCACCCCATTTTTTGCTTCAGTCTACTTAATGACAACAATGGAATCATCAATAGATTCCCAATGAATACCTTGCAAATCAAGTTCCTCATCAACATGCATCAATGCTTGACTATGCTCTCCCACAAACTACCATTTTCTTTTGATGATATCAATTATCACATCATAAAGTTCTTGCTTAGCAATGCCAAGTACCTCACTCAACCCTGCTACCAAGGATGCACTCCTCAAGTACATTTTTAATGTCCATAGCAGTCTCAACGTATGACTATAACTTATACCCAGGTTGCTTGCCTTTCTTCTTTTCATCTAGCTTTTTATCTCACACTACATCTTTCATTATGTGTTCAGAAACAACTTTTTCAATAGCCTTTTGCTACTCCATTTTACTATGTGTCATATGCTTTAAAGTACATGTAGCCTCGTCATCTCTTCTCCTCTTTTCTTCTACAATATCATCCATATTCTATAGTTTTTCAAATATGTATAGGCTATAAATTAATCCAATGGAGTTTCCCATCCTATCATACTCCCTATATTCTAACTAGCACATGAAAATTCAGACTTGGCTATCTTTTCCTTTTTTGCACAATCCAAAGTACGAGACCAAACTTTGGATTTCATGGTAATTTTACACGTATCAAGAGAACCAATAGATTCCTCAATCTGCAACCTATATGTAACATAATCTATGGATGCAAATGCATTTCTTGCTGCCAATTCCTCAAGCTACTTCTCCATACCCCTTTAACAAAATTTGATTTAAGTGGAAACCCTATCTTTCTTGCATGAATTTTACCATTTTTCCAAAAGACCAAATTTTTGGCCTCTACATCACAATACGTCACACAGTCATTCATTTCATGTTGAAGACTATTACACCATATACATATGCATTTCAATCCTTCTTTGATAGGCCTTTAGGCTACTGCCCATCTCCTGTACACCACTTTTTCATCCAATTTTGTAACCTTTAGACTAAGATCACACAATCCCTTTACTAACTTGTCCTTTAGATCCTATTTTATAGATGGGCCAATAGGTATAACTAGTAGATTAGGTGCAAAAATAACATCTGGTGGTGGTACTACTATGCTAATAATTCAAACATTGAGGATTTTTCTATGAACCTTCAGTGAAGGCAAGTTAGATGGTACAAACTACACTTTTTGAAAGTTTAAAATTACAACTATCTTTTTTACAAGTCACTCTTTCAGCACATGTATGGCAAGATGAGAGCAAAATCCCAGCTCCATGCAGGGAAAGATGAGCAAAATGATGGCTCCATACAAATCCACAAGTCACTCTTTCAGTGTATGCATGGTGAGATGAGCAAAATACTGGCTCCATGCATACTAAAAACTCCATTAAAATCCATTTTTGATGCATATACTTGTACATAAGCCAATGTATTCTGCCGATTAAATTTCTTCATCTCTTGTTCTCAACTACTTGCAAAGCATTCATAGCTACAACCTCAAGCTTCTCAAAATCCAATCTTCTTTATTATTGCTACCACTACTATTATTGTTGTTGATACTATTGCTAATGTGCTTGATACAATAAAGTTAACTGTTGAGCCACTTACTGCAATACATCACCTACACTTGATCGTGAAGCTATTGAAGAATCACCCATCTCAATACTCCTTCCATTGATCTTCACATTGGGTTCACCAATGTTAGAGCATGTAAGGTAGAAGGTCTACCATAGGGGTATGAGACAAAAGGGTTAAACATGGAACATTAAGAAGAAAGAAAGAGTATTAAGTGTTTGGATGAAGTAAAAGGCAATAATACAAGTGTAAACTGTAATAAACCCCCCTTTTCACGTGTCCCATAGGACCCCCCCTAACATAATTAAATTTATTTCAAATTTTTTTACTTCCCCTTGTCAATGCCACCAACTAGCGGAAGGGAGGGGAAGCACAAGATGACAACGACGACAATGAAGACAATGATGACATTGTGGGAGGAGGGGCACATGTGTGCTACCTCCCTCCTCCTCCCCCACTATCCCTCCTCCAACTCGCATCATTGGCATGTATGGCACGGGTCCATTTTTGACCGCCCAGGTGGGGGGTGGGGAGAAGGCCACCCTCACCACATACCACTCCTCCTCCTGCCTATAAAGACCCCCCCCCAGGATGAAGGCAATACTTGCCAACCCCCTCCATGAAGCTACGCAGAGAGAGAGAAAGAGAGAGAGAGTCTTTGATAGAGAGAGAGAGAGAGAGAGAAAGGAAACTTCTAGAATTTTCCAACCCCCCTTAAGAGGGGTTCCCACGCCGATACAACAAACAATAACTTGGGTTTGGGTGTAGATAATACGTCCTTGAATAACCAAGTGCATTCAATAAATTCTACTCTAGTAGAAATCATCTTCAAGAAATAATAAATGCAGATCGAAGTAGGAAAATTTACTCATGCTCAAATTCATGATAGCAAGTCACCAATTACGTTGCATTAAAAATAATGTTGGAGATTGTATTTATATTCACCTTAGCAAAAATTATAGATTTTATTGCACTAAAGGCATGTTATACAATTTGTATAATAGGCTTCGCATTGGTGCACACAGAAATTAGGGGTTTTGTATTGGTTTTTTTTTTCATGGAGCATTAAGTTTTATGCACTAGCATTGGCATGAATGAGAGATAAAAGAAATTGATAGATGTTTGCACTTGAGTGTCTAGAAAAATGATACAAACTGTCAGGGATTGATGTTTTACATAAAAAATATCATGAAGGAGACTTGCATCTAGGAAGTTGCGTCTTATGATTGCAAGGCAAGATCCTAAGCATCTTAGTTAATAAAGTAATATTTGCATCCATTTCTGCAAGAAATAAATGCATCCATGAAAAGCATTAAATTATTGCTTCACTATATGTGCAAAGAGTTAAGTTCTTCTTAACTTCCATAAGTAGAGTATTCAATTTTTGCTTCACTTGCAAAAGAGGAAAGAACTGAAGGAGATAAAAGCGTTCTTCCTTTTTTCCGCAAAAGTGTGTTTACACCCCATGATTGCAATGTGCATGAATTAGGTTACTTGCATTCACTCAAGCATTAAAAAATGTATCTATAATAATGAATACTTGAAAGACATACAAGCTCTAGTCGGTTTGAGATAATGACGCGGATAATTAGACTATTTAAAATTGTCCAAGTAATAAGGTCAACTTACTTAAGTTATCTCAAGGATTCCCAATCGATATGTAAACCTTAGAGCAATAGTTGTGACCCAAACGAAACACTGTCTAAGGACCGACCCATAAGACCACTGATTTCTCTTCCCACACTCATTGGCGAGAGCATAATTTCCCACAAACATGTGACTATTCATAGCAAACTAGGGTTTGCTATCATGGAAAAATAAAACCCCATGATAGTGGTGGTTATCCAAACTACGGAAGAGTTATTCTTATAGTACATGAGGTAGTTGATAATGGTTTCTACAAGGAAATCAAAGGAGTGAGATAATGAGAATAGGAGGGACCCTAATTACAGACTAGAGTGATCTAGGATGACTTAATTGGACTTACGCAAAAACTCTAATATTAGAGGATTGGGTAGGGTTTCATGGGGATAATAATGAGGGCTGTAATGCCTACTAAAGGCAACTTGCGATTCCTATTGCAAGGATAATCAAGGGGATGAGGCATAGATTACTCATCCAGGAGTAAGAGGACTTGTTTACAAAGAAGACTGACAGTGGCTTGGTAGTGCTGGTCATATATGCTGATGATTTGATAATCACTGGTAATGATGACTTGGGCATACAGCATGTAATGAAGATGCTGAAATCCGAATTTGACATGAAAGATCTAGGTGAATTGAAGTACTTTTTGGGTATTGAGGTAATCAAGGCTGAAAATGGTTTATGGCTAATGCAGAAACATTATGCCATGGAAATGCTGAAAAAGTATGGCATGACTGAATGCAAACCATTGGATACACCCCTTGATCAGAATGTCAAGTTGGACATTAGCACTGGAGTTGAAATTCAGGATGTGACTATGTACAGGCAGATGGTTGGAAGTCTGGTCTACTTGACCATCACTAGGCCAGATTTGAGTTATGTAGTTGGGCTCATAAGTCAGTTTATGCAGAAGCCTAGGAAGCCACATTTGGATGTTGTTAGGCGGATTATGAGATATGTTAAGTCCACTATAGATTATGGGCTGTTCTATATGAGAGATAAGCCCTTGAAACTAGTTGGATACATAGATGCGGATTGGGCAGGATGCTCATATGATCGCAGATCTATGAGTGGTTATGCTTTTGGCTTTGGAAGTGGCATGATAGCTAGAGCAGCAAGAAGCAACCAACGGTTGCATTGTCTAGTACTGAGGGAGAGTACAGGGGTGCTGCATTGGCAGCATGTGAGATTTCATGGCTACTCAAGCTTATGGCTGATTTGGATATTCAGGTGGATGCTCCAGTGACCTTATTATGTGACAATCTCAGTACTGTACTCCTGGCAACGAATCTAGTATACCATGCCAGGACAAAACACATAGAGGTACACTACCATTTTATAAGAGAGATGGTTCTTGCAAGGAGAGTAGATCTTATGCATGTGAAGACTGATGAACAGGTTGCAGATATCTTTACCAAGTCTTTGGGTAAAGATAAGTTTAGTAGTTTTAGACAGCTACTTGGAGTTCATCAGATGATTTGAGCTTGAGGGGGAGTGTTAGAATATCAAGCTCATATTATTCTCCTGTTAGTATGTATGATCGACATTAGCCTTGTCCAGCTGTATCAGCAAGTGTGGGACATTAAATAAGTCGGTGGTCTTAGACCCAGTGTGAATGGTCCTACGGACCTTAGTACTATTGTATACACTTATGCTATGTGTGTGGTTATGAGATAATGAATAGAAGAAGAAGAGAGCATGCTTGCTCTTCACCCTGTCTTTTCCTCTCTCAATCTCTACAGATAATACATCCTTGATTAACTAGGTGCATTCAATAAATTTTACTTTAGTAGAAATAATTTTAAAGAAATAATAAACACAGATCGATTACATTAAGTAGCAAAAAATACCCATGCTAAATTTCATGATAGCAAGTCACCAATTATGTTACATTAAAAATCATGTTGGAGATTGTATTTATATTCACCTTAGCCAAAATTATGGATTTTATTGTACTAAAGGCATGTTATAGAATGTAACAATTTGGATAATAGGCTTTGCATTGGTGCACACTGAAATTAGGGGTTTTGTATTTGTTTTTTTTTGTTCATGGAGCATTAAATTTTATGCACAAGCATTGGCATGCATGAGAGATAAAAGGAATTGATAGTTGTTTGTACTTGAGTGTGTAGAAAAATGATACAAACTGTTTAGGGATTGATGTTTTACATAAAAAATATCATGAAGGAGACTTGCATCTAGGAAGTTGCATCTTATGATTGCAAGGCAGGATCCTAAGCATCTTAGTTAATAAAGAAATATTTTCATCCATTTCTCCAAGAAATAAATGCATCCGTGAAAAGCATTAAATTCTTGCTTCACTACATCTGCAAAGAGCTAAGTTCTTCTTAGCTTGCATAAGTAGTGTATTCAATTTTTGCTTCACTTACAAAAGAGGAAAGAATTGAAGGAGATAAAAGCGTTCTTCCTTTTTTTCCACAAAAGTGTGTTTACACCCCACGATTGCAATGTGCATGAATTAGGTTACTTGCGTTCACTGAAGCATAAAAAAATGTATCTACAATAATGAATACTTGAAAGACATACAAGCTCTAGTCAGCTTGAGATAATGATGCAGATAATTAGACTATATAAAATTTTCCAAGTAAGAAGGTCAACTTACTTAAGTTATTTCAAGGATTCCCGATCGATAGGTAAACCTTAGAGCGATAGTTGTGACCCAACTATCAAGACAATGGAAACACTATCTAAAGACCGACCCATAATACCACGGATTTCTCTTCTCACACTCATTGCCGAGAGCATAATTGCCCACAAACATGCAAGTATTCATAGCAAAATAGGGTTTGCTATCATGGAAAAATAAAACCCTATGACAGTGGTGGTCATCCAAACTATGAAAGAGTTATTCTTATCGTACATGAGGTAGTTGATAATGGTTTCTGCAAGGAAATCAAAGGAGTGAGATAATGAGAATAGGAGGGACCATAAATAGAGCCTAGAGTGACCTAGGATGATTTAATTGGACTTACACAAAAATCTAATCCTAGAGGATTGGATAGGGTTTCATGGGGATAATAATGGGGATGGTAACACCTACTAAAGGAAACTTGCAATTCCTATTACAAAGATAATCAAGGGATGAGGCGTAGATTTCTGATCAAGGAGTAAGAGGACTTGTACCTAGAATACCTCTGTCATGCAAGAGATATGGATGTTAACGTCAAGGATTTGATGCAAACGCATCATGGCCAATCTCACCAAGGCAAGGAAAATCCAAAGGTTGAATGCTAAGAATTCAAAAGGAAACTCCACCTTAGTAGGTGTTCCGAGCACTCGCCCACATTATTGTTTGTGCTTGTAACTTTAGGAGCACTCTTTGTGAAAGGATTGTTTGACCCAAGCTCTCATAAGAATCTAGTATAATCAATCAGGTTAATTTCCTGAAGGGGCACGCCAAACCACCCCCAACTAGCTGCCAACCCTATCCAAGGGGATTCTAAATAACCATGACGGGAGTATGGACCGAACCCGCCACGAGAGGTCTCTCCGTGGATTAGTTTGATCGTAGGAGGATGCTTGGATGCTAGGGGCAGCTCTGGCTGTAAATCCTCTACCTCCGAGTCCTACTCAAATGGTCTACATGACTCGAGATGGATTCTCAAGGCCCTATTACTAGTGCAAGGGCAAAAACTTAGAGGAAAATAAGACACACCCTTATAGATTGCAGGAATCGTCCTATGGACAAGATTTGTATCTTAGTTGAAATTTTAATATAAAGTTTACTTTTCAAGGAACTTATTTGATCTATTTTCGTATTAGTGTAGAAAATTAGGTAAAGGAACATGTGGCTAACGGGTTAATTAAGGAATCTGCTTATATATGTTACCACTAATGTGTCCTTAAGTAAGTAAAAAACTAAAGCTATCAAGGGAAGCGGGTGGACGAAACCTCTGACGGGTTCGTCCTATGGTAGGGCGGTCCCAAAGAATTGGAATACTTCTCAACATTCAAGCCACGATGACGTATTGAACTTAGTTAATGTAGGATAGAACACTGGCTCATATCATTTTAGGGTATTGGAATGGGACTTTACCCTACGTGTAGAGAGGTTGAAGGATGCATCCCTCTTGTTTCCCATTCTCTTTGAACCAAGTGCGATATGAGTCCATAAATGCTCTGTGCAAAGGAGATCACTTTGTCTGAAGACCAACGCTAGAAAATTGTGGAATGACTTGACCATTAACACAGTAAGATTCAGGTCGATCCTAACAGGGTTGGCTGATATGTTTTGTTGTGGAGTAGACTCGAAAGTCACTAACGGACAAATCCTATGACATTCTTTGGGAGTGCCAGGCAGCAATTTTTAGATCAGGACTACTAAAACGTGCCAAGGACCGAACACATTATAGTTGGTATTAGAGAAAACCAACAAATAACACAATCAAGATAAGAATAAATCAAGAGGAGTGAAGTGATGTTTTCACTAGAAAACATTTTTCTTTTACTCACTTTTGGATTGTTGTTGCTTCCAGACCTACAAGGCATGGAGCAGGTCCCTCATATTTCATATCATGTTTAGGACTACTATGAAATCTTCAAATTATCGCAAAAGAACCGACATGATGGGGATCTTGGATCGGCTCTACAACCCTTCACCGCTATATGTGGAAAGGCATTAGACATGGAGTGCATGTTACTACTACATAGGTGCCAACCGGCTTGCCTATCTTCAAAATAACCTGAAGAGGCTAAAATGGTTGGAGGACTTGAAGACTATCAACTCATTAATCTTCCATGAGGCACAAGTGAACTCAATCCTGCACATCGAACACCAACAGGTAGAACAGACTCACGACATCTATGAGGAGGTGGTCAAAGTCTTACTACCGGCAGATAGAATTAAATTAATGGGGTGAAACAAACGTCATGGCTATCAAAAACAAGGATTTCCTGAACTTCCCATGACTTACCTGTCTCTGAGAATCCATTCCCCAAACCCATATTACCATTCTGTCCCCATAGCTGAATCCAATAAGAAATTATTAACCTACAGTTGATATATCTCCTGAAAGAAAATTTATCCCAACTTGCCTCTATCTATCCCCGAATAATTGTAGCTGAGGCTTATGGTCTTTATGGATAAATGAGAATTTTATGACTATCTGACTTGTTGCACGGTATTGATGATAAATGATCTAAACATTGAGACAAGTTGTGAAGAGATGTGTAAATGCAATCTTAACATGAAAGTTTAAATTGAACCAAATACAACCCCAAATGCAAAATCAGAACCCTATTCCCACACTAAGCACGATAGAGGCACAAGTGATGGAACCTTAAATGGGTTGGCACAAGCTATCACACTAGTCGAACCTCATGCACACAATAGACAACCCCACCACACGACCTCCAGGCCAAGAGCATCTGTAATACTGCGACTCTCCTAGACCTTGGGGATTGACCCCAAGATGTGTCGCTTCAACAAAAAGTACACACGATACAAACTCCACTCTTTTCTTATTTTGTACAATCCATGAATATATAGATCCTAAACAAACAGTCCTAAGGAAAGCCTACAACTGACCTACAGCAAAGGCTCCTTTCCACTCCACATATAAGTCATATCCTAGGAAGACAATTGCTATGCAATCCAGGACTGATACCATGTCATGTGTCATGCAAAGTGCATATGATCATAGTGCATAAACAATATTCATCGGAGAAACAACCCTTTCATGATTTTCACTAAACGTATGCTTCGATGTATGGAGACTAGCACCGATTTCTTGTATTACTAGCCTCTTAAACTGAAATATCATAATTATCAATGCAATGCACAATTAAACATTTTAAAGATTCAAAACCCTCTCAACCCTTTTAATCCCTTAACATCACCCTTTCCCTCTAACATTTAGATTATGCTACGTTCCATAGGTGTAGGGTTTTATTTTGTACGTATTTTTCTCATAAAATGGGAAAAACATGGACTATAACACATAAACAAAGCCAAAATGAAGCCAAAATTCATGCCTCATCTTTGTTATACAGCCACAACTGGTCTTCATTTTGGCTCCAAGATTAAGAGGAGGCTGAGGGGAGATGTTCATTCTTATTCATGTGCATGAACTGCCCCTTAAGGGGAGAGAGAGGGAGGAGAGAGAAAGACTGGTTTTCATTCTCTTTGCTTAGTTCATCAATTCTGGATCAGAATTTGGCGATGGAGAGCGAAGGTTGGGAGCATCTCAAGCCCAAGAGGATTCTTCTTATCTCTCCTGATCAGAAAACGATGAATAATTAGAGATTTTGGAGGCACCGAAAAACTGACACCCCCCCCCCCCCCCCCCAATGTTGTTTCAATTTTAGTGATTAAGCTCTTTGTTAAGAGCGTTAAGCTTTAAACCAAATATCTAGTCATGCTTCTTGGTGTCACACTATTGCAAGTGTTTTTTTCAGTTTTGAGGGGCCAAACGACGTCGGAATTGAGATCCGTCTAGACGGGTGGCTTCGTGACATCAAAATCTACAAATTTGGGCCGTCCTACTCTTCCTAGCTTCCCGATCTGGTAGCTTCTTTATAACACCAACCCTTATGGGGATTAAATGGGGGGTCAAATGACCGCCGATCAACGAACCAAGACTCGCGTTGGATTCCTGACATCAAAATGCATCTAGGAAAACTCCAACTCGGTCATCTACCACCGTTTAATTTTTCATGAAAATTGGCTCTTTGACGCCTCTTAGGCACTTTTCTGCTCCAGAACTGACCTTAAATGCTTCAAAGTTGGCTCCTAAAATGCGACTCTCATTGGCGACCATAGGATAGGGTGACTCAGCCTGTCGAATCCCACAAACAGATCTGCACATAAACACAACCACAAAGAGCATCAAGCTGATACAAAATAGATACACAACAAAACAGATCACAACTCTCACCCTACCTCGTGACAAAACCAAGGCATGAAATCCACGAGGAGTAGGCCTAGCATAATCTGATATAAAGCCCAAAACTAGTCACTAACCGACTCCTCTAACACGGCCAAGCTAAAAAGAACTATCAAAAAGGTCATTCTAAGTAGTGGTCTGAACTACCTACCTAACGAAGGACAACTCAACTAGGAGCTCCTACTAGGCTAGGACTCTTATAGCCTGATCAATAAATGGTGTCTTTTAGCACATTTCCTTATAGCCCCGGATTTTCAACACTCCGGCGTGTAAAAAGGAGGGAGCTGAGCGTAATGACCCAAGGAGAACAAGACATTGGCCTCAGGTCCTGTCTCGATACCCAAGAACCTACCAAGCCCTCATGAGGCGACAATCCTTTTCTAACGCTCACTTTTATTTTCACTCCAACCTTCTTTTATTTTCTTTGCTTTTTAGCTAGTTGTCACCCCTAGGAAGACAAGGCATCGGCATCGGGTCTTATCTCATCCCTAGGAACCTACTAAGCCTTCACAAGGCGATAAACAGCTGCTCAAAGATTTTCCTTTCTTCTCTATTTCTATAGGGATTAGAATCCCTTTTTACACACCTCTTTATATTCATAGATTTTCTTTCGAATATTTAGGGTTTTTTCTTTTGGTTATTTTTAGTAGGCTTCTCTAACTGCCCCACACTAACAGGACCTCCTAGAATAGCCGCCTAGAAGGTCAGTAGAATAGGGTCACTAGAACTCCCGTCTAAAACAAGTCTTTCAGTGCCTGACAATGCCAATACAAGAGGCAATAACTACTCAGACCTCCCCCAGACATATCGAACCTAAACCTGGGACTTCATGCCTTGTTTGCCGGTCCCCAACAAATAAGAAGAAAGCACCCTTACATACACATATATCATTATTTGCTTACGGGAAAAAGGCTCAGAAAGGGGACGAAACCACCTAGAATGGCCACAAGAAACTCCTCCACAGGAAAGGCTCTCTCCAGCGACTTCGTCAACCTATATGATACAATCACTAAAATAGCAAACTATTAAGCGTACCTGCACCAAACAGACATAGGGCCCTCTTGGCCTAAAGAAATCAAACATTACACTGCAAAACTACTTGGCCCTCTTGGCCTAATGAAATAGCACATTTTACTGTGAACTAACTGGCCCTCTTGGCCCAAAGAAATAAATCATGTCACTACAAAGCTGGCGGGCCCTTTTGGCCTACAGAAAGCAAACATTAAAACTCTTAAAGCAACTAGCCCTCTTGGCCTAATGAGATCAAACATAACAACATATATGCATCCCTCTTTGGAATAAGGTAGATATATGAAAATACACTCCATTCCAAGGGAAAAAATAGGGTCCTTAGCCCTAAACTAAATGCATCAAGTTGTGACCCATCCCTCCTGCATATATAGCAAGAGGGGTACACATAACATGTCATCTGATCAACATATGGATCCAAGGTAATAGTGGCATATGGGTCTCGGTCACTCTTTGCATTACCCATATCAACCATCGCATGCCATATAACACCTGATCTGATAACATTCCCCACAACTGACCAGGTCATGTCTCATTATCAATAACAAAATCCGAACTAGGACCACATTTAAAGAATAGGTCCTCCTCATAAGCATAATTGGCTAATGAATCCGCAAACTGATTCCAAGAACGTGGAATTAACTGAAGAGATACACTCTCAAATTCATCAAGTAGAGTCATAGCAGTTCGATGATACATACGAAGGATAGGATTCTAGACTGTATATGAGCCATTTAGTTGATTTACGATCAGCTAGGAATCCCCTTTTACTAACAACTGTCAAATACCACCTTTCTTGGCAATATTTAGTCCCATAATCAAGGCTTTATACTTTGCCATATTGTTAGTGAATCCTACCCTGAGATAAGTAGTTAATTTCATTGTAACTCTACATTGAGGATCTCGAATAACTACTCCAACACTCCCTTTTTTATTAGGGCCCCTGGGCACTCCATCAAAGTATAGGTTGTACGTCCACAATGGGATTACATAGCCACCCATCAAGAACTCCCCTATTTGTAATGATAATAATCAAAATTCAACATATTTAGAGGGTGGACTGACGGCTCCATCCCACCTTCTTCATTAAACTCAACATGGATGCTTGTCAAAATTTGTAAACAGTGATGGCAGAAAACTTTAATCTCCCACACAAAGGTATCGTCTTCTTGCTCAATCACTTTGTATGCTTTGCTCCACCAGATAAGCTTCCCCTGATGATATCTTTGCTCTAGATATGGGTGCTCCAGATAAGGAATTAACCGCCCCATCAACCAGTCTAAGCTCTCCTGCAGGTCTCAAATCAACCCCAGCATGGACCTATAATGCATTTTAGCACATTAGCATACTAAAAAATAATAAGGTTTAATATTATTAAGATTAACCTTATTTTTAAATTCCACTCCCTGTAGATCAACTAGCAAAGTCATGGACTTATTTTTACCTATCCTAACTATCTTGTAAGGGCCATCCCATCTGGGTTCCAACTTCCTTGGAAATAGCTCCCTACACGCATCGTAATACAGAAGTAACTGTCCTTTCTTAAAGGTATATTTCTTCGCCTTTTAGATTATGCAACTGCTTCATCCGACGCTTAACCACTTCCTGGTGCAACAAACTCTGCAATTTGAGCTCATCCAAGTGGGCTATAGTCGTAAAACACTCAAATAGGGCATTTTCATCACCCAAAGAATGATTTATTGCAAATTTGATGGTCGGAAACTCAATTTCTAAGGGAAAGACACACTCCTCCCCATAAACTAATTTGGTGTGGCCAGTGGCTTGCTTAAACGTCGTGTTGTATGCCCAAACCGCCACATATAATTTTGTATCCCAATCCCCTTTCTTTTTGGAGACTATTTTGGACAGGATACCCACAAGCTGCTTATTGGTACTTTCAACTTGTCCATTGGCTTGCGAATTATAGGGGGTCGTCTTGTTATGCTTGATCTTCCATGTTTGAGTCAGGCTTTTAATTACCTTGTTCAAAAAATGGGTTCCACGGTCCATACTATTTCATTTGGCGGACCAAAACGGAAAATAATCTGCTCAAGTAGGAAACTGGCAGTCTCTTTTGCATTGTCCTACCTTGTCTCCCGTGCTTCTGATCACTTTGTAAAGTAATCGGTGTCTACTATAATATATCTCTTTTGAGTAGTGGAAAATGGGGTAATGGGATCCACAAAGTCGATGCCCCACTTCTCAAATGGAAGGATAGCCATAATAGGCATAAGTGGTTGCTTCCTATTCTCTCAATTGTCATGTCTTTGACATGTATCACATCTCTTAACATATTTGAATGAATCTTGGAAGATGGACGGCCACCAATAACTACCTCTTAAAGCCTTTTGTGCCGTCACTTGCCCAGCAAAGTGCCCTCCACAAGTGGAGTCATGGCACTCCTCCAAGATAAATGGAACCTCGTTAGGCATCACACATTGGGAATAGATATCATCAACACCCTGTCCATATAGTGTTCCTACGATCAAGGAAATTTCAATGCCTGTTGTTTAACTTTCCTCTTCTCAGATTTGGATAAAGTAGCTCTAGTCTTTCCTGTAGATAAATAGTGCGTTATAGCAACATACCAGGAGGGAATAGACACTGCATCAATCTTAAACAATGTTTCCATGTCACTTCCTTCAGCCAAGACCTCTTTTGGCTCTCTGAAATCCACAAGACACTCTACAATTCCCTGTAGCTTTGGTGGCTTGCTCTTGATCTCGTAATCAAACTCCTACAAAGTGATTACCCACTTTGCTAATCGATCAGGTGGCTGTAACTTGTTTAGCAACAATTGAAGCCCTTTCGCCTTTGTATTAAAAACCACCTTCTCATAAAGAATGTAGTGCCTGAACTTCTTGGTCGCAAATACCATCGCAAGGCACAACTTCTCCATATAAGTGTAGTTAATTTCCGATATTTCCAACTTCTTACTAGCAAAGGCTATTGGATGGTACCACTTTTCCTCCCAATTTTGGGATAAGGAGTAGTTGATACTATACATGGTGGCTGTTGAAAATAGATAGAACATTTTGCCCCTTTTAGGTGCATTGGCAAGCTCCTGCTTCACATCGTCAAAAGATACTTTGCAAGCATCACTCCATGTAAACTGACAGTTGAAGGACAATAGGTTTGTCAATGGCAACACTCTTTCTACCAAGGCATTGATAAACCTCTGATAATACCCTACCGATGACAGAAAGCTATGTACTTCCTTTGGATTATGCAGCAGACTCGTGGCAACTATGATCTTGATCTTTTCAGGTCAATCACAATCCACATTGAACTGACCACACGACCTAACAATAGCCCATAAGGGACTCCAAAGACGCACTTCTGTGGGATGAGAGCTATGCAAAATTTTATGCAATGCTCAAAACACTTCCGCAAAATAATCAAGTGCCTTTCTCTTGTGGTGGCTGCCCCTAGGTCATCAATGAATACTTTCAACTCCTCTAGGGAGATGTCACCAAAGGTCTTGTCGGCTGTTCTTTGCCACGAACTAGGTGCATTACATAAACCAAATGCCATCACATGGTACGCAAATGTACCAAAGACAGTAATAAATATCGTTTTAAGCTTGTCTTGCTCAATAATTGCCATTTGGTTATATCCCACAAAGCAATGCATGAACGAATATACTTCCCTACCCGCTAATTGATCCAAAATTTGGTCAATAAAGGGCAACGGGTAGAAGTCTTTAATAGTCTACTTATTCAACTCTCTAAAGTCTACACAAAGCCAGATTTGATTGTTCTTCTTCTTTCTAATCACAACTGGTGAACACCATTCAGTATACTGAACAAGAAACACGCTTTTTGCAACTTCTGTAACTCCTCAAACAACCCGTCCCTTAATTCAAAAGGCATATGCCTTACTTTCTGACATACAAGGTGGGTACCTTCCTTTACAGGAATAGTATGCACAACCAGACTGGGGGGAATGCCTCTAAGTTTGTCATAGCCCCAAACGAAGATGTCACGAAACTCCTAAATTAGGGACACATAATCCTCTCTCTCTTTGAAACTGAGCATGGGACCTAATTTAATTTGCCGTGAATCATTAGGGGTACCAAGGTCCAACTCAATAACATCCATGTCTCTTATTCGATCTTGAGGCTCTATCAGCTCATTCAATGTTATCTTATAAATGTCCTCTATAATGGACCCTTCTTTAGATCCGTCCCTCGATGCCGTCTCACTACCAGATGGATCATCTACTGTTTCTAGTTCAGTAGAGGATAAAGGAGCTCTCTCACTCTGATGAGACTCAGGGTAAGCATCCACTATTACACGATTGGCACCTCTCCCTAGAATCACTCAACCAGCGTGTATATCGACTTGGCAGTCTGTTCGTAAGATCCATGGCCTACCTAGCAAAAATCAATAGCTATGACGTCATGCAAACCTTATCACCCTAAAGTCCATATAGCATTCCACGCTCGCAACTGTAACATGGACTTTAGTGATGCAACCTTCTAGTTGTCTTAGATTGTCATCCGCCATCCTAAGAAGTGTGGAGCTGTCTTTTTGAATTTCAAGACCTAGCCTCTCCATCAAGTCTGAACTCATGATATTGATGGAGGATCCAGTGTCCATGATAGCGTGCTCTACTAATATTCCATCCACATATGCTGGAACCCTAGGGCAATGCTTTTTAGCATGATTGAACCAATCTTCTCCCACTCCTGCGATGCCCAAAGGTTCTACAATACACCCAATACACAGGATTTTCTTGAATTCCTTGCGTACTCCTAGAGAAAGTTTAATCAATTGCAGGAGATTCATGTCTGGTTTAACTTCGCAAAGAGAACTTACTAGATCAAAGTCATGGTAGTTAGCCAAAGTTCTCTTCTCGCGCCAAACCATTCTCTCCTTTGGTCTTTGGACCGGCTTTAGTGCCTCTTTTTTTAAAAAAATGGGCTTCACATTATTCCATTGGTCATTTTCCTACATATGTATGGTCATTTAGTGTACTTTTATGAATAGTAATGTTATCAGGATTCAAAACTTGCTTTCCCCTAGCATCTTGCTTAAGGTTTCCCCCTCGACAAGCTTTATAGTTCCTTTGTCACCCTCTTTAATCTTTTGACCTCTTGTTACAGTTCGTAGATTAGAAGTTTCAGTGTCATTGACACATACAGCCTTAATAAGACTGACTCCACTGCCATGAGGCAACTCCTCTACAATAGTCTTTCCTCATTGTAGTATTTGTCTTGGTCCCTCATCTTGCTGGAGATTATTCCCTTGTGCGCAATGGTTAACTGGACTTGGCAGTTTACTCTCTTGTTGGAGAGAACTGATCTTACTCTAATAGGTAGCAGCTAAATGGCCAGACTTTCCGCAAATATCGCATTTGACATTTTGACAATTCTTAGGGAAATGTTGGCCACCACACCACTTACATCTGAATCTTGAGGGGGCACCCTCTTCAGGGCGTTGACTTCCTATCAAATTCTACTGCTTCTTAAGAAAATTGACATCCACAGTTATTTTTCTATATTGTTCAGAAATCATATCGGTGTAGTGCTTCATCATGTCCTTAACTTCGCCAAGGACATTAGAGGCACTTGACTCATAGTCGCGATCATCTGTCTATCATCCCATCGGCCTAACCACTTGATTAGGAATTGGCTGCTGATCTACTGGGACAACATTAGGATTCATTATTTGGCCTCCACCATTTAGTAGGCCTGCCTGACTAGCCATAGGCATAGTTATACTATTGGGAGGAGATGGTAAACATAGGTAGATTCGGCATGATACTCCCTCTTCCATTGACATTTGACATGGGGTCCCCTTGACTCCCGTTGGTTAATGCCAGATTATTACCATTCCAATTTATCCTTGCTGCATAAGCCACTTGCAAGCGTGACTCTACTCTTGCTTGGGTAATAGCAGTGCCCATATCGGCCAACACGACACTACTGAGCTACATCTAGATATTGAAATCTAATCCATGTAGGAAATATTGCAACTGTGTAGCCAGTGGAATGGGGATATAAGTATTAAGTTTGCGAAGAACTTGCTTTAGCTTCTTGGCATAGGCCTAGACATTCTCATTTGGCTCTTGGTGTGTTACATGCAAGACACGCAACCAATACTGTCCACCCCTCTCAGGAGCAAACTCTCTATGGAAGGCCTCGAAGAATTGGTCAGTGCTAGTTATGGTTTCGGCCTCTAGACCTTGATACCATACTGTTGCCCTTCCTTTTAATGTCATATTGAAGAACATCATTAGGTGTCCTTCATCTTGGATTCGATAATTGAACATGAGCGTTTGAAACTCCTTCATATGGAGTTCTCCATCTTCTTCTACTAACCCATGGAAGATGGGCAAAGGTGCTCCTAATGCCAGTAAATCTGGTGTTCCTGCTGGAATTGCAGTGGGTTGTGCCATGGCTACAACCGGATTGACAACAGGAGTTTGTGTAGGTAAAACTACACCCCCACTTGAAGTGGGTTGATTGATTGGAAGTGGGGAAGTGCTAAGACTTCCACTTGTGCTCAAAGGGCTACTTATGACACTTAAATTATTAGAACCATTGCCGCCTATGCATAGTGGGCTACTCCTTGAGGAGAATAACGCCTTACAATCTCCAACTGCCATCTAGCCCTCTTAGCACGTTCCGCTTTTTGTATTTCGGCTTGATGGTTCTTGTTAGAGGACATAAACCAACTATTTGGTCCCTAGAAACCCTAGATTTGGAACCACCACTTATTGGCGGCTCCTAGCAAATGCACCACTAATGGGACCTAAAATGGGCCGGCATTGGCTATGGCACTAGCCGGACCTCATGCAACAACAAACAACCCCACCACACGGCCTCGTGGACCAGGAGCGTCTGTAATACACTGACATACACTAGATAGACTTAATTATGCATTTGTAGCTGATATGTAGTCCAACATTTACCTTCCCTTCTCCTTAGAGGAAGATCCCAAACATATAGGCATAGTGCCTCGTAACACAAACATAAGGAAACTCCCCCGAGCTCATTGCCGCGGCTCCACTGCGACTCTCCTACACCTCGGGGATTGGCCCCAAGATGCATCGCTTCAACAAAAAGTACACACGATACAAATTCCACTCTTTTCTTATTTTGTACGATCCAAGAATATATAAATCCTCAACAAACAGTCCCAAGGAAAGCATACAACTGACTTATAGCAAAGTCTCCCTTCCACTCCACGTATAAGTCATATCGTAGGAAGACAATTGCTATGCAATTCAGGAATGATACCATGTCATGCGTCATGAAAAGTGCATATGATCCTAGTGCACAAACAATATTCATCAAATCAGCATTTTGTGATGTGGAAAAACAGTCCTTTCATGATTTTCACTAAACGTATGCTTTGATGTATGGAGACTAGCACCGATTTCTCATACTACTAGCCTCTTAAACTGAAATATCGTAACTTTAAATGCAATGCACAATCAAATATTTCAAAGATTTAAAACCCTCTCAGCCCTCTTAATCTCTTAACATCACCTTTTCCCTCTAATGTTTAGGTTATGCTGCGTTGCATAGGTGTAGGGTTTTATTTTGTATGTATTTTTTGCATAAAACAAAAAAAACATGAACTATAACACATAAACAAACCCTAACTTCATGCCTCAGGTTTTTTATATAGCCACAACCATGAATCATAAATTTCTAGATTTTTTTAAATGTAAAAATCCTATTTTCCCCCATTTAAACTATTTTTCTCTATTTATTTGTGCATAAAAATAGATTATTTTCTAATTTATGACTAGTGACTGATTATGATAGCTAAAAGATGTTTTGTCTCAGAATTTTATCCCATATGCATCTCTTTTCCCCACCCAAAACCAATAAAACCTTCATTTTTACACTAAAAAGGCACTTTTCGGGCCATAATTTAATTATTGCAACTATTTATTATTATGGATCTGCATTTCTTTTATGCACAACCCTCAATCATAATGTGAAAAATCTCCCAAAAAAAATTCGTTCCATATGAATTCCATTTCAACCATTAAACATCAACAAGAAACAATTTTCCTTTGTAAAAATGATGCATACCGCTTACTTGCGTGTTGCGGGTTTTTTGTATTATTATTTTGGGTTGCCAATGGATCAACCAGCAGCAAATCTTCAATGTTGAACATCTCCCCTTAGCCTCCTCTTAATCTTGGAGCAAACCACTTCATGCCGGACAACAAGCATCCTTCAACTGGTCTTCATCTTCTTCATGTGCATGAACTGCCCCTTAAAGGGAGAGAGAGGGAGGAGAGAGAAAGATTGATTTTCATTCTCTTTGCTCAGTGCATCAATTCTTGATCAGATTCCAGTGATGGAGAGCGAAGGTTGGGAGCATCTCAGGCCCAAGGGGATTCTTCTCATTTCTCCCGATCAGAGAATGATGAATAATTGGAGATTTTGGAGACGCCGAAAACCTGACACCCCTCCCCCCTCCCCCCCCCCCTGGCCATGTCATTTCAATTTTAGTGAGTAAACTCTTTGTTAAGAGCTTTAAGCTTTAAACCAAATATCTAGTTCATGCTTCTTAGTTTCACACTACTGCAAGTGGTTTTTTCGGTTTTGAGGGGCCAAACGATGTTGGAATTGAGATCCGTCTGGACAGGTGGCTTCGTGATGTCAAAATCAAGAAATTTGGGCCCCATCCCGCTCTTCCCGATCGAGTAGCTGCTTTCTAACGCCAACCCTTGTGGGAATTGAATGGGGGGTCAAACGACCTCGACGAACCGAGACTTACGTTGGATTCCTGACGTCGAAATGCATCTAGGAAAACTCCAACTTGGCCATCCGCCACCGTTTAAATTTTCATGAAAATTGGCTCTTTGATACCTCTTGGGCACTTTTTTGCTCCAGAACCGGTCTTAAATGCTTCAAGAATGCTTCAAAGTTGGCTCCTAAAATGCGGTTCTCAACAAGAGAAGAAGTTTCTTCTTAAACAAATCAAACCACTAGAATTTGATGGGAAAGGGAAGACTATTGAAGCCAATGTAGAAATATGGATTGAATCCATGGAGGATTACTTCAGAGTGCAACAGGAACAACACCTCTAAACCAGGCTATGATGTTGAGATATTTGCAATCACACCTACTTTAGTCTCTTTGTAAGGAGTTGTATGGGCTCAGGGCTACTCTTTTCTTTCCAGTAAAGTGTCCTTGTCACTGTCCACACACAAGATTGTGTTTATGAGCCTAAGTCTCAATCTTGGAACCTAATTTACTTGTATGACATTTGACTTGTCAGTGTCAATGTCTTCATGAGTTCATTCTTTCTATTTCAACCTCCATAGCTTATGTCATAGCCATGTCCTAGATCCGAGTTTTCATATATGATTGCCAAGTTCAAACTCACCGACAAAGCTAGGCTCTGGTGGAAGCAGTGGTGTAAAGATCAAGCAGTTACAAAAATCATGGTAACTTGGGATAAGCTAAAAGAAGCAGTGTAGGGAAGGTACATGCCACCTACATACAAAACTCAAAAGATGAATGAGTTCTTTAAGTTGAAATAGTTGGGTCTGTCTCTAGAGGTGTACTACTCAAAATTTGTCTCCTTGTTAAAATACACCCCGATAATGAGTATTTTCCAACAAGTCTCTAAGTTCTGTGATGGACTGAATCCACCAATGAACACTCAATTGGAATCAATGCATCCTTTCCATTTACAAGATGCATTGATAAAAGCGGGACCCATTGCCCAAGAAGTCCAGCCAAAGTCCAGGAATAACAGACCCTAGTCTCACAAAGACTAGAATCTAGGGACGTCGAAAGCTCAATTTAAAAGGGTGCAAGGATAGAGTCAAGGCCAACGGAAGAAGCCAAAGGAAAATGCAGTTAGTGACTTTGTCCCCACTCAAAGAAATGACCAGAATCTATGATGTTTTTACTGCAAGGAACCTGGGCACTTCAAAAGAGAATGTCCCAAACTTAGCAAAGATCGTCGTCAAGGAAAATTCAGTGGGCAAAAGCCAAGGCTACTCGTGGCTATAGTCGTCACATAGCAATGGGAAGGGCAAAAACTTCCAACATCACCATTAAGGAAATCAATGAAGAAGAAGACCATCCATGGAAGCTAAGATTGAGAGGGCATCAGTTCATGCTGCTCTCCATAAAATGGGGCCGATCACCAATTTTCGGTGATCCAAACTCCATCAAATTACTAAGGTAAGAAATTCAAAACCCTGATTGTATGTGACAATACTCATTCTTTCATTTCATCAGCTTGTGCAAGAAGGTTAGGAATAAGCCGAAGGAAAATGCAATTGGTGACTTTGTCCCCACTCAAAGAAATGACCAAAATCTGCGATGTTTTTAAAAGAGAATGTCCCAAACTTGGCAAAGATTGTCGTCAAGGAAAATTATGTGGGCAAGCCAAGGCTACCCATGGCCACATTGGCACAGCAATGAGAAGGGCAAAAACTTCCAATGTCACCATTAAGGAAATCAATGAAGAAGAAGACCCGTCCATGGGAGCTCATATTGAGAGGGCATCAGCTCATGCCGCTCTTCATAAAAAGGGACCGAATCGCCAAATTTTGGTGATCCAAACTCCATCAGATTACCAAGGTAAGAAATTCAAAACCTTGATTGATTGAGGTAGTACTCATTCTTTCATTTTACCAGCTTATGCAAGAAGGTTAGGAATAGCCACTGTAGCTGCACCTATTTTGCTTGTGGAATTAGCAAATGGGCGAGAAATTACTTGCACTAGACAAACTGCTAAGGTGGAATTTCTACTCTGAGAAGATCCCACATCTGTTAAACTCAAAGTAATGAATCAAGGGGCCCATGAGTGTCTACTTGGAATGGATTGGCTAGTCCCCAACGATGCTCACATCCATTGTGGGAAGAGCAAGGTTTCCTTTCAGAATCCTAAAGGTGAGCTAGTTACAACTCAAGGAGAAGCCGGTATACTAAAGTTCTAGCTAGCCAAGGCAATGCAAATAGCTCAAGGGATAAGGAAAGGATTACACGTCTGTCTGATCAAGCTAAACAAGCTGGAACAGGTGGAGGACTCCAATGAAGAACTGTCATGGTTAAAAGAGTATGTGGATGTATTCCTAGAGGATTTGACAGAATAACCACTACCTAGGGAAGTTGACCATGAGATTAAGCTGATGCTAGGTGCTGCACCAGTTGCAAAAGACCCTAAAAGATGTCCATTCCTGAAGCTATTGAGTTAAAAGAACAACTCAAATAGCTATTGGACCAAGGGTATATATGCCCCAACAATTCTCCTTGGGGGGCTCTAGTCTTGTTCCAGAAGAAGAAGGATGGTACACTTCACATTTGCATCGATTATAGAGGCTTGAACCAAGTGTTACAATATAGGCATGGGAATTCACCCTAAGCAAGAGTCTATGAGGACAGATGGATGTGAATGGCCTTAAGGGGTAGGGAAAACCCTAAGCCTAGCTTGGTAGAGGCTATATAAACAGCCTACGGGTCACTATCAAGTGTGAGATAGAGTGTACACAAGTTGTACCCTAAGCAACTTAGTAAGCAAGATTTTGTTCTTGTACTTTGAGCTCTCATCTCCCTCTTGTGCGCATTCTTCTTGTTGCAAACTCTGATTTTCCACATGGTATCAGAGCCTCCTCTGATCCCTTTAGCTTCCTCTATCCTCATCTTCACTAAGTGCACATGATTTTCCATCATCTTCATCTTTTCCCTCTTACCTCCATAGCCAAACCTTGACGCCCTGACCTTGGAGGAGCTGGGGAAGCCAAAGGAGAGCACTGAGGACTTCTTCCCCAACACAAGGAAACCTAGCATGGCAATTAGAGGGCAACATTGGGCAGCATTGTGCAAATCATGAAAACTGTGCAGATCTGCACGCATCAACTCCTAGAGGTCAGCGTGGCCTATAGATGCAGAAATCCTCCCAGTCACCATAGGGCTTTCAAATCCCCTCCATTGGACTATCTTCCTCTAAGAGGGTTTGGTGAAATTTCTCCTATGGTGGTTGCAATCAGTCAAACCCTAACTGCTTGTTTCTTGGCAGCCATAGCCAGAAAGCTTCAAGCTTTTCCATTCTTTAAATTTTTCAATTTCTGAGCACTAACTGTGATTCTAATCAATGATTGATCTTCTCTAAAGTTAGTTGAAGATTTCAAAGCTCTATTTCAAAGTTTTTACCCTCGGTGGACCTCTTTAGTTCATCAAACAATCTACATGTCACATCTCAAGTGGCATAAACCTTGAGATGAGTGCTTGTAAGCACTAATGTTGCATTTTACAATCATGTTGCTAGCTGGATATTGACTCAATCTGGTTTTTTTATCAGAAAATTAAATCCATCAATTGCTTTATAACATTTATCTCTTCTTGCTTGGTTGTAAGGTTACATGTACAACTATAAACACATAAATCATATCCCAATATTAGTATGCTGGTACATTAGAGATATGAGTGTTATTGTACTCTCCTCTGATTCATCCAAGAGCATAGAGTTGATTGATAAGTAGTGCTCCACCAAGAACTCCTCTAATGGGCCATATTATTAGGAAGAGCCTGAAGTCTAATCAAAGCTCACCTTATTGAAACCTAGGAAAACAATGAAGCCTAAATCAAGAGTTGTTCGAAGAATAGGACCTCTTAAATCCTATCTTGAGATATTGCATATGTATGATTTCCAACCGTTTTCAACTCTACAACTTTAAAACTTGGCTATCAGTTATGCTATTCGGTTGTACTTGGCCACCTGTAAAGGACTAAACACTGCCATTGCCTACGGCAATTGGT